>NC_079897.1:18156390-18498847 GCF_024868665.1 Triplophysa rosa | reverse complement strand
TCTCTCTCTCTCTCTCTCTCTCTCTCTCTCTCTCTCTCTCTCTCTCTCTCTCTCTCTCTCTCTCGAACAATAACCCCAGTGTGTTTGCTTCTATTTTTGGTGCTTCAAGGCCACTGCTAACCCCCCCCGGTCTTATTTCTAAGTTCTCCAAGGCACATCACAAAACAGCACTCGCTCTTTCTCACACAAACACACCACGTTTGTGTGTGTCTGTATGTGCGAACACGGTGTTTATGGTGTGATTATAATAGCATTATGCCCTCCACAAGTGCTCATTCATCTGTTCTAATACATTTTAATTCATTAGTTCTAATGCACTTTGATTCTCATTTCTGACATACATCTCTCTCTCTGTTTAGTTTGACAGTACTCACTGAGAGAATTCTGAAATATGCTGCTTGTGACAATTCTACTGAGAAATAAGCATTGCCCTTACTAAATATTTGCATAGTTATTGCTAAAGCTCACTTGAATTTGTTTTAGATCATTAAATATGATGTTCGGAGGTCTGAAACCAGTTTTATAATGATATGTGATGTGGCTGTAGTAAATTTCAATTGATTATTTATTTAAATTCATAATTTAAATCTTGGTCCATCAATATCAGTTTCTCATGAAGGCACCGAAATAATGTAATTAAAATATGTATGTTAAAGTTTGTTCTCAAAACTAAGACTTGTAAACATAGTTTTGTATGTCATTTGCACAGAGCAGAGGTTGGTCTCAGCAGCTCATCCAAGCACACAAACACAGGGAGAAGTCATGAACTTTTGACACGCAGTCTTCTGAATGTCTTCGCTGTGCTAAAATCAGCCCTCACACTTACCTGTTAGTGTTAAACCAATGATGATCTCTCCTTTCAGTCAGCTATTTACTATCAGTTTACGTTACTAAACACACACAGTCTCATCAGAGGTGTGAAACTGACCAGAGGACAGTCCCACGTCCAGCATGTTCTGTCCTGTTACATTATATACAGAGATCTAGTGCTAGTGTAATGAAGTTCTGCTCATCCTGTTCAGTCCTATTGGAAATGGAAGAAAAGGCCTCAGCACACCAGAATGTAATTCACTTGATGTATCTATGAATCCTTTTCCCAAACTCTCTTTGTTGGCTGATTCTATTTGAGAGAAGGATGAAGAGTTTTTTTTTGTTTTCTTTCCCAGCCGACATCTCTGTGCTGCCTGACAGAAACTGCTTCAGGAACTTTTTGATAAGTTATTTGAGTCTCTCTCTCTATTCCGTTCAACTTTTATAAACCAAGAGCGTTCAGAAATGGATATACAGTAGGAACCGTTTAAACTAGGATTATTTCAAAGAAATTTCTTCATGCTTTTATACAGTGTGTCATTTTTGCAGTAACACAAATGAGTTATTTTCCTTCAGGTTATGATCAGTGTCATATCTCCCAATAATTCAAATTTGTTCCGTTTCAGGTAGTTGAAATAGTTCAGGTTTCCTAGCATTTGGTGAAAACGTTTTTCTGATCAACTTTATTTTTCTCTTTCTATACGTGTCACTACACAGAGCTGAGATATAGTCTTCCTCACATACTCTGAATTCTTTAAATACTTCCTATGTAAAGACTTGAGTGCAGGAGAGTCCAGAGTCTACAAGATTTACAAGATGAATCGATTCCTGAGAAAGGGAGAGTGGTGGGGGGGGGGTGGGCAATTTGACCTGAGTGACAACAGACTACTAGAGGAGCTATGATCTCATCCCCCTCCCTCTCTCACCCCATCCCCCTTTCCCTTTTTTTATTGTCTCCCTATCCCACTCCCTCCTCAGGCCCCACTTCTTGTCCTCCTGGTTCTCTTCTTTCTTTTCTCCTCTGTCGATCTCTCGTCTCTTTGACATCTCGATTTTTGTTTTCCAAGTTCTTCTTTTTTAAAATGTTTCTCTATTTCACACTTTTTATGAATAGGGTACAAAACGGGACCTAAAACTAATTTTCAATAAATCAGCAGTAAAAGAATGTGCCTTAACCTTGAATGTCATCTCCGGTTTTTGATTTTTTTGAAACCCTCTCTATATAGATCTAGAAGTGCACAGTTAAATGTTACGTTTTAGGTAATTTGAAAAACATTTAAATATTTAAAATTTAATTAATTACAGTTATTAATATTACTTTATAATGAATTAAATTACGATATGTAAAAAATCAATTAGTAATATTACTAAACTAATCATATTAAAATATTATTTTAAAACATTTTTATTGATACAGTAAAAGTTGTTGGAATTTCATTGTGGGGTAGACATTAGATGTGTTGTCTAATAGTTATCACACCCAAACATTAAATTTGCGCTTTAAAAAGTCAAGCAAACCAAACTGTAGCGTATTTGTAGAAAGTGCCTTTTAACTCTCACACAGGGACACACACTAATGTTCCAGGACAGAGAGTAGCCCATCTCCACACGCACAAACACGAAGGCGGTCAGGTTGTTGGATTATTGATGTGGTGTGTGTGTGTGTGTGTGGGTCTATCTTCTCTCTTCTGTAATGGGGATCTAGTGTCTTCCCTTGGGGTGGGGCGCAAAGAGAGCGAGAGAAAGAGGTGTATTGGGGGGGTTGAGGTCACAAAGGTTAAGTAGGGTGGGGGATGAGGTCATACACTCTCACACAGCACAGCATGTTATTAACACTCTCACAAAACTTGTCATATTTGTGTCTTATAAAGTGTGATATGCCAATATTCCAGCAGAAAGTGATCAATCTATTCAGACAACTAAACGCAGAGATGACAAAATTTTAGAACGATAATATTTAGATTTTTTGGTGGGCGAACCAGCACAAAGCCACAGAAACAAAACGATTAACAAAACATCCATAGACTTAGTCGGTGTCGTGTCATAGCTGGGGGCGTGGCCTGGGGCGGAGTCGGCATGGGGGAAAGCATTCTTTTCCCCTTCATTGGACGTGCATGCCGTTAGCCAATATGGTCTACATAAAATCACTTTTTCCGTTCAACAGAGCAAGATACATAGAAAAACCGAGCCGTACTTGGTGGGAGACTGTGCAGTGTCTGTGACTGAAGAAACGACCCAACGGAATGGCCTGGAGGTGTCATTTAGCGAATTTTTTTTTGTACCAGATTGAGTCTTCAGCTAGGCGACAACTGTAATATCAGTATCCCAGGGTCATTCAACAGTCTATATTTTTATCCCACGTTCATTAAAGCTATGATATAAACGACTAACATGTCAAACGAGTACATTTTATGCACAGTTTTGACTGTAGCACGCAACGGTTTCCCACATAGAAGTCCATTAAAAGGAAACAGCTTAACGTGGCTCAAGGCAGCGATAAACTAAGAACACAGAATTTTCTGTTATTATGTTGATGTTTGACATCAGTGGTGAAGAAATGTATTTAATTATTTGGTTATACATGGTTGTTGTTGCCTAACAACGTCCACACGCATTGATTGTAATGGATTCTTTTCCCCCACTGCACATATGACGTTTTTGTGGGCGTTCCCTGCTATGCCGATCAAGTCTATTCGCTCGCCGCGGCTGGTTAGGACAAGTTCTCTGATTTACATGCAACAGCTTTATAGCTTTACCCCGTCACGCTGGTTAGGACACAGTGTAAACATCTGTGCACAACTAATGTTAGAGTCTGGCAGTGAGAATGTGCGTTTTCCCATGCTGTGGAGGATCGGTAAATATAGAAGTTTGTGCGCCTGTACACGGGCAGGTATTTCTGAGAAACGCTCGTGTTTAATTTCACAGAGCTGACGTCGCGAGTGCGAACGGCCGTAAGAAAGCATTGATACTGGAACCTTCTCTTATGATTAATACTTCACACAAACACACACAGACGGTGCCTGAAGAGGTTTCATCCTAACACATGAGCTCATTGTCATTACAGTTTCACTGCATATGGAACAGCCGCCCACCTTGAGACAGCCAGCAGCAACCAGCCTTGCCATTGACATCAAAACCTGAATCGGGATGTTTCTGGATGAATTGAAATATGTGTCGAATATTGTGTAGATTCGAATGTGGCTGATTGAGTTTACATCAATGTTTTTTGTGTGTCCTTCGAGCAGTAACTGTATCTGTTTTGGCCTTTTGTGTGTGTGTGTGTGTGTGTGTGTGCGTGTGCGTGTGCGTGTGCGTGTGCGCGTGTGTGTGTGACTCATGGAGTCTCTTCTTCATTGTTCATCAGGGAGTTTGACAGACATATTGAATTTGGCTCAGACTTCTTAGCAAGGATCCTTTTCATGCGTGTACACGTGTGTATGTGTGTGAGAATGTGAGCTGTGAAACCAGATCCCTGTCGGCAGTTTCTGAAGACAGACTTCGCTCTCTGGTGCATCGTACATTTGACCTCTTAAAGGAGCGATCTGATGTGCCCTCTAAAGTGTGCGTCTTTTGTGTGTTTGTCATATTTAGAGAGATGGTTGAGGTTATGGGGTGTGTTGTATTTCATTTGTATTTCTTTTCTTTTGCACAAGGTTAAATGTTTTAAGCTCATTTAGTAAAAAAGTAAATGCATTGCCACGTTTCCTTTAAAAGGTTTCCTGTTTAGGTTGTTGACAGGTAGAAACAGGAAAAACAGGTGACTGTGTGTAATGAGTCAGCAACAGGAAATGAGTCGTCCGTTTTCTAAGAAGAGTCGTTGAGTAAAGTGCTTTGAGCAACGTGCTCTGTAATGTTTAATAGAGACAAAATATGAACATGAAGACCTTAGGAAATCAAAAAGGACTTTTAGCAAATTTTAGTCCACATCTGTTAGCTCTGACTTCTAAAAATTGACTAAATTAATCTTTAGCAGATGTACGCATTTAAAATGTGCAGTCTTTGTCTTGTGGGAAAAAACTACGCAGATTTTTTATCCCATCAAAATTTCATTTTGTTCTCATGGTGAATTTTAAAGTTTAAAGGCAAATTTTGGCACATATTTTATGGCATTTTATGAAATATAGACATTTTTCATAGATTTTATGCTATCAAACAAAAGAAAAATAAGACAACCAACCAAAATACCTGATGTTCCAGCCTTGTATAACGTAACGGATGTTTTTGGTTTAATTGAAATTCTAAGTTTAAGATTAGTCTTTATTTGGGGGGGTACAAAGTGATGCACTCTACACAAAGGGGGCAGTTCAACGAAAAAGTTTGAGAACCACTGGTCTAGAAAGTAAAAACAGCTCTACATGTAGGATTAAGCTTAAGTTATGGTCGTGCGTAGGACCTACGCCGTAGGCTGTACGTAGCTCTGCGTAGCCTGACGTTGTTTAGCTCTCCAAAAATGTAACAACACGTCTACTCAACGCGGACTGCGAGCGCTGTGAACCCCTCCCTAAGGTCAGAAACTCCACGATAACGTCATGTCCGAATGAATTATCTAAGTAAATTATTTGTCCTTCTGTATTTAACATCTCAAGCTGCAACAAAAGTGACTGTTTACTTGCTTCTCACTGCTAATGCTTCTCAGACTGCGTACACGACGAGATGCTTCTTCTTCGGCTCTTGTCTTGGTTACACAATCAACACGCGCATGGACACTGACGCCTAGTGGTTATTTCCTGTCGACGCGGACACTGATGCACAAGTATAAATGAAAACCGGCGCGTTGCCTACGGTGTAGAGGCTACGGCATAGGTCCTACACACAACCATAATTTGACCTTAAGTTTTATGCATGCGTGTGTGAGACTGTTAGGAGTGTAAACAAGGTCAGCTGTAGACTTTAGAGCCGTTACCCCAGGGCCGTAGGTAGAGGATTGGGGGCCCCCTGAAAAAATATTGATGTGGGCCCCCCACGCACACATATCATATACAGTACTGTACAATATACAAGCATGCAGGCCCACATATATCCACATATATCCTAATATAGCCATAACTTATGAAACACTATTTAAAGACGTCATGCACATATTTAAGACAAATTAATAAAAAACTACCAAAAGACAAAGGAATTATTAAATAATAATAAAAACCTTTTTTTTAAAAGGACCAGCAATATAATAGTTTTTCCCACCAGCCTGTTATAATTCTTAAATCAAAAAGTAAAAATTCAGAAACAGATAATAATGCAATCTAATGTAAAAATAAATTAATAATTAAATTAATAAATAAAACACTACTATTACTCGTTGTCTTAATTTAGATAATAAATGGTGCTGCATAATATATTATTGAACAAAGCTAATAGTTACATTTCTTCTTCCAAGAGCATTGTGTTGCAATCATGTTTTCTTGACCGTAACACAGCCGGCAGGTCTGTAATGCTTGTCAAAATGTGTCGTGACTCGTGACCGTTTTTTTCTGTTTGTTATACAAACCAATTAACTCTATTTACAGTTGTGTTAAAAAAAAAAAGACTGGGATTTTGACCACGCTATGCGGTCGGCGACCAATACGCGCCAGTAGCCTAAATAAAATTATGTGATGGCGGCAGCGGTGGTCGATAGTTTACATGACAACATACTAACCTGTCTTAAAGAAGGTCATGATAGACTGGGATACAGCAATTCTCCTGGCCTCTCTCTCCTTCTTTTCATTCCATTTCTGTAACCTGATTTATATTTTCTTTTCCCCGACATTGTCAGTCAGCATGTACATCACTAACTTCATCTGACGTCTCAACTCTGATCGGCCGTCTTGTTCACAAACTGGGGTGGGACTTCTGAGAATACTTCGTATCAGACTAAACCATTTTTCGGGAGGGTAGAGGAGCAGATATTAGAAAATTTCTTTAACCAAATTGCATGCTTTTTTGTGGTTTTCATAATATCTCAGTTATACAACTAATAAAATATTAGAATTATTCACAGAACATGGGCCTTTATAGTATAATTCCTGGATTTTGTGGGGCCCCTGGGCGGTGGAGGCCCCTAGATTTGTCCCCACCTTTCACCCCACTAGCGATGGCCCTGCGTTACCCCATCTAACCTTAACCAGTCTCAGCCTCACCTGACCCTTCCTGACACCATTTCACCCTGTTTACCCTCAGTGACCGGACACCACTTACCCTCACCGCAGCCCTTTCTTATTAAACTCAAAAGCTTCACACGTCAGATTATGTGTTACATTGGGTTGCATGTGATCATGTGAGGGCCTGTCCTGAAACTGCCTAGAGGTGTATGATGTTATGGGTTGTGCCAATATAAGTTTTAGCAGATATAATGGTATACAAGGCTTTTTTCTTTGCCGATTGTTGGGGACAGTATTAAAAATTTTGTGTAATAGATCAAACATGATAAAATACTGTAACCATTATACAGACATTTGAATTCTTTCAGAATAGTAATAACAGTTTTCCGTGCTGTATTTCAAGGAATAGTTCACCTTCAAAATAAAAATTCTGTCATTATTTTCGCGACCTCTTGTCATTTCAAACCTGTATAAGATGTTGAAAAATGTTGGTAACAGAAAACCGCTGGTCCCCATTGACTTGCATTGGTTTTGTGTTCATTCAATAGAAGTCAATGGGGACCAACGGTTTTTGTTACCAACATTTTTCAAAATATCTTCTTTTGTGTTTTGCTGAAGAAAGAAAATCACTCAGTTTTAAAATGAAAACAAGGTGGGTAAATGATGACATCTGAATCTGGCATTAAACATTTTATTGTTGAGTAGAAATGCTAGTTTTGTACATCACAAATGATCAACTATACCTCGTTAATGCTTGCTGATGAAAATGATGGTGATGATGAACAACCAGTTCAGCCAATAAACAACATAAATCAAAAATCATAAGGACAAAAAAAAAGATCCAGCATCTGATCTCTTCGTTTTGTCTCTCTGCCTCTGTAGGGTTAGCATTCCCAGACTGGGCCTATAAACCTGAGTCTAGTCCTGGCTCCAGACAGATCCAGCTGTGGCACTTTATCCTGGAGCTGCTGAGGAAGGAGGAGTATCATGATGTGATTGCCTGGCAGGGGGACTACGGGGAGTTTGTGATCAAAGACCCTGATGAGGTGGCCAGGCTTTGGGGCGCTCGCAAGTGTAAACCTCAGATGAACTATGACAAACTCAGCAGAGCTCTCAGGTAATAATGTGGCACTTGTGCATTTTTTGTATGCATTAACTAAAGCGATGTGATTATATTATTCACAAACTGTTGACATTGAATCAGATGAAATGAAATTTTTGAGTAAAGTTTCTGTTTTAGTAAAGGTTTGATCTTTTCCTACATGACTTAACAGTTTCATGAAGTTTTTGTAAAAGATTACTTTGTAAGTAAGTCATTTAGCAGACATTTGAATTTGACACAATGTACAGTTCACTTATTTCAGGCCCAATCCCCTTTGAGCAATCGGGGCTTAACTAAATTTAGCATACAATGGAAATAGCTCATGGATTGCCTCTTGTTAGGTTGTAATTTACCTTTCGGTGAGATCTGTCACTACTAAACCAAACCAACCAAAGACTCTTTAAAGGAATAGTTAAATCAAATATGAAAATCTCACATAATTTACTCACCCTTATATTATCCAAAAAAATGTGTTCGTCAAGTTTTCAGAAACAGATTTTGACAACAGTTTGTTAAAATTGACTTTTTTGCAAAAAAATAAAAAATAAAAAATTGGTTCATGGACAAACGTGTATTAAGTGATAGTTCACACAAAAATACAAATTCTGTCATCATTTACTCACCCTCTTGTCATTTCAAATCTGTATGACTTTCTTTCTTCCGCAGAACACAAAAGAAGATATTTTGAAGAATGTTTTTACCTTGTCCCCATTCGATTGCATTGGTTAGGTGTCCATACAATTGAAATAAATGGGGGCCAGTGCTGTTTGTTTACCAACTTTCTTCAAAATATTTTCTTTTGTGTTCTGCGGAAGAAGGAAAGTCATGAAGGTTTGAAATGACAAGAGGGTGAGTAAATGATTACAGAATTTTCAGTTTTGGGTGAACTATCACTTTATTTCTACATCTTTCAATTCCCACTTCTCACATTTGTTGACCATCCCATCATATCTTGGTCCATCTCGAACACGTCCGATTCTTTAATCATTTAAAGAACAGATTTAGTTTGGCCAATGAAGACTAAAGTCTATTTCTGTTCAATCTAAATGGAGAACAGAGCCACACTGACCAGCTTTTGTGTTGTTTTATGGGATTGACCCTGGCACTGGTAGAGATAATACAGTGCAGTCTGATCTATCTGTCCTAGTCTCTTTACCTGTAGAGGATCTGATCTCATTAGAGGACAGACAGGTGAATGTATTCTAAGCGCTGGCTGGCAGGGGGAAGATGACAAGTTTAGCCTCCGTTGCATTTCTGACCTGATCTGCATTCGTTTCGGTTATATCTTTATTTTGGTCTCTGACTTGGCCTCTTTAAGCGATCAGCGCTGATCCTCAAAGCGGATGCAGGTTGATCTTTACTTGGGAGTATTCTGAGGACAATTAGTATTCTGAGTGATGTCACATAAGGCATTCAGAAGTGGTCTATACTTTAAAACAGATTATGCAACATGGATAGCGTTGTTTATAGAAGTGGAAGTGGAAACATCCCATAGTGAAGGATTAACCCAGTGTTAGTGTATTTTTCCACAGTCATCCAGAATACACTGTATTAAAATCTCTACCACTCATGTTGGGTAATCCAAGTTATACTTTTCTTTTTGTATTCTTTTACAAATAACTGTTTACAGGCCCTGCTGATTTGCTTTTTCATTAATATCGCTGTTGTGAGCGTGTGACTGTGTGAAATGTTCATGTGACTTTTGTGCGCTTGTGTTGCGCATGGAAAAGTGTAACCATAGCGCAAAGTGTAGCCATGTTGATTTGACTTTTCCCATTTCAAATTGACGCAAGCTGCGATTCCATTACCCTTCAAAAAGCGCAAATTGAATTACGCCCAATGTAAACATGTCAATTTCGCAAAAACTCCCATGTATCGCAGAAAAGTTTTCACGCACGCAGAAGGTGTTTTTTCAGGCAATACGAAAAAGATGTATTTCGCAAAACTGCAATGGAAACACCTTTGGCCGTATTTACAGGTCACGTGGTGTACGAAAAAGTCACATGACCAGTCGGGGTTTGGGCAGAACATTTGGAAAGATAAGATGTAAGGAATTCACATTAAGTTATATCTTATATAATGGCGCAAATGCAGGAAAACGAGTGAGTGCAGTGTGGAGATTTATTAGGAGCAGTGAGGTAATATAAAAATGCAGTATATAGGGAAATATAGACATTTCTCTTCCGTGGCAGTATGCACCTCTAACATTTGTTTGCAACCTGCCATAACTCCTAAAAAGAAGAAATATGGCCAGAATGACTTATCGCGAGAAGAAAAAAATATACTTCATTCGCATAACACCGTTATGTTTTAATCAACGTTTAGAAAATATCCCTTAAGTTTTGCACAGATCTGTAATGGAAACCTGGCTACTGACACAGTGTGTGTGAGTTATGAAACTAGAACCTGGTCATTTTCGGATTGGGGTGGAACATCATTTGCTGTCAGGAAGAAAGCCGATCTTTTGATCAATCTTCCTCAGTCCGTTCTAGGCTGGAAATCTTTGCATTGCTGAAGGTCAGGCGGCCTCATATTACTTCTTATTCTGTCCTCGGATTTACAGATTTTCCAACCATAAAGCTGGATTACACTTTTTAAAATCTGAACAGATTTAAAATACTAGGCATCACACACTTGCTGATTTATTGAAAATCTCTTGCTGACATTTAAAGGCACATTACAGTGATACACTTACAGTGGATGTCTATTAGCAAGCCATTCTCAAGGGTTTAAGAGCAGTGTAGCTTAAAGTGTAGCCGTTTAAGCAATTTTTCATATTCATTCTTTATACTAAAATGTGTAGATCTAAATCTTAGCTGTAGTCAGAATTCACATTAGTCCCAACATAATAGCAAAACTGGACATCATACAATGTAAATAAAAAAATCTGAATTTTAATGCATTTACAAAAACAACAGAAGTGTTTTTTTACTAGCACACATGGAACAAATACTGAGCCAAGTCTTGTAATAGCTGAATATGGGAAATGCGCAGCAGTTTCTCGCATTATGATATCAATGAAATTTCAGTGCACTTAACAACAGACCAATAATTCACAGAGCAAAACACATTGTGGTCGGCATATAAACCATATTTATCCTTGCTGCACCTAAACCCATATTTAACGTAGTCTGTGTTGCATTTTCTTCTGCTTTAAATCGTTTCGCTCACATAGTTTATAATAAATTAACCCTCTTGTCGCATAAATATGAAATATGAAGTCAAAAACAAAAGAAAAACATTCACTTTTTTGAAAGTCTAAACGGCTGTATGGTTAGCACGCAGTGTTCTAGGCACATGAGGTTTTACAGGCGTTACAGATTACATTCCTGTCACTGGATTTGAAAATATTTTAGTATCGTTGTGTTGTGTGAAAGTTACAAGGCGTCCCATATTAACATGATCATTACACAAGATATTATTGTGCACAGGCAAAGCTACGTAGTGATTTTACCTCACTAATGTTGACACGAATTGTGTTTAACTCTTGTGGTTATTCTTTTAAAGTGGTGTGTTTTTTAACATTTTCATCCAATGCCCCTTAGACTTCCGTTGTATGCGCTTTACTGTAAAACCTAATTTGTTTCCAAACATAATTTTCTGTCTGTCGATAGAGCTTAACTTGAACATTCCTGTAAAGCAGCACATATTGAACGGACCGCACTTCAAGTCTCTTTACGTTCCGATCAGATTAAATGTACTGTCTGATATCTGCTTTTCTTTCTCTCTTCACTTCCTCGTCTCTTCTTGATGCTCTTTCTTCTCCCATCTTATTTCTTCTCCTTCAATCTCTTCTTCACGATGTCAATGACTCACTGTCGTTCCTCCGCATCTCCACCGCCTCCCCACCCCACAATCCCACACTGCACTCCTCCATCTGATTCATACCTTCAATCTGACACTTCAGAACTCACAACAGACCTTTCAGAATCAACCCAGCACACTCGTGACGTACGGTTATTCTGACAAATTCTGCTTTTCAGGCCACTCTGTGACATGTATTGAAATTGTGACTAATGCCGCTGAGCTCTAATCCTGACTGGAATTTGACTCAATGTTGGCCGAGTCGGGTTGTTGTTTCAATGATGTTTTCCCGTGGACGTCCCGCTGGGACTTGGGCTCATCACCTTCCTGACACACGCGTGTGGAAACTCCACAAAAATGGAATTCTATTGTCCCGCTGTTGACGTTCCATGAAACATCAGGACACAGAAACATTACAAGTTTCCCGTCTGGCTCGGTCCGTGACGGACGCCCAGCCACACGCTCCCCTCCCTCGCCTTATCTCATCCAGCTCTCGTCAAAACTGGTTTGGGACATATGCAGCCACAGAAACCACTGTAGCGAAAATCCACAGTGGCTATGCTAATGGTTTTCCTTGGCATTGAGATTGCAAATGTAGTCATGTGATGGATTCGAATCAAGTGGCCCATTTTTCTTCCCTCCTACTATTGTTTATTGTGATCCCTTTCACATTTCTCATTCTTCTTTTAACTTCGGTCTTAGCGCAACAAGTGCCAAACATCTTGGTTTACTTTATCATATCAGAGCTGTAGAAATGGATCATGTCAGTGACAGAAAAAAGAAAATGTAAGGGAATAACATAGCTTGGTTTCAGTGTCTTGCATTCCATTTGAGATCCTTTATCGACTTTATGCATATTTTACATTGTTTCGAGTTAACATTTGGCCAAATAAAATATTAAATCACATTAAAATTGTATGTGTTAACATATTAATGGATAAATAATTGTATTGACATTATAGTTTTAATTTTTAGTGTGACCGGGCCTTTATTTTAAGGATCCCCTTTAAAGATATCATTGTCAGGTAAAATATTACAATACTGTGATATATCAATGTTTTCCCCACCTATGGTACAAACAGGAAGTCAATGGTTGTGACCATCCAGTCCTGTTCAGCTCGGCCGTCATTATAAACGTGATTTTATTTTGATGTCAGATGCTCTCGATGCAATCGTCTGCATCAGAACCGATCTAGTGCTGATTGAAGTGGTTGACCGTGATTCCTTCTTCATTCTTTGGAGATTTGATTAAGATTGACTGCGTGTGCTCGTATGTGTGTGAGTGTGTGTACTCGTGGAAAGAGTGTGTCAGAGGCCTTGTCCTACAACAGCCCTCTTTGTTCGGAGGAGGATGACGACATGTGCGTGTGTATGTGTGTTCGAGGGCAGCCTTGTGTCTTATTGTCGGGGACAGAATGAGCTCTTTATTAGCTCGGTGGGTGGAGATGCACACACGCGCTCATGTAACACTGACACGCGCTTACACGCAGCGCACAAAACATGATGTTTATCTCTGGCTTTTCAATAGAGCTTATGGACGGACTGGATCTCACTGTACGTTCACCATCCGCCCCAGAGCCACGCAAGCCCACCCACACCCATACAACCCCCCCATTCACTTAACATTTTCTGTCCCCTTCTGTTTCATCCTCTCACATTACACACACGCACACAAAGCTGATTATAAATGAGTTATAAAACCTTTGGCTTTAAATTTTTTATTTATTTATTTACAAATGAGGACATTTTAAAATGTGCCCTATAGGATATGGTCATATTTTGATAATGCTGGGAACAATGTGTTCTGAAAGTATAGCCAAGTAAAATAATTGTGTGTATACGATTGACAAAAATATGAAACTGCCGAAAATTGGCGGTAATGTGGGGAATTTTTTATGGAAGTTTATGTGGACATGTATTTGTCGTGTAACTATCTCACGCATTTGGTCAGTATAGTGCAACAAGTACAGTCAAATACACTCAACAAAAGCACTTTATCATACTTCTGTCTGATAATCCTCTCTCTTTCTCTCATATTCATTCTGTCCCTTGTTCAGACCTGATTTGCGAATACCAGGAATGGCTGTAGTGTTTATTTAGCTCCTGTATTCCCGTCAGTTACAGAATATTTGCTTGGAGAGTTTTTAATAATCTGCCGTTTAATCCAAGTCTTTACTCTGTGAAATCTGATTGTTTCCTGGAAACCTGCTCGGCTGTGCCACCTAAAGTCATTTAGTCATTTTATCTGCTAACATTTTGATCATTTGATAATATTGCTTACAGTTTCATTTAAACCAGCATGTGTGTGTGTGCGTTCAGAGTTTATAAACAGGTGTGTAAGTGAATACTACAGAAGAAGGGTCGTGACGCTCAAAGAATCCTTTCTTCTGCTTTGAAGTCAGGTCAAATGCTCTTTAAAGTGTTGAGTGCACATGCCGGTGTATGTGGGGACAGGGGGGGAGAGGATACACTGCCTTCACATTGTGTTCCATGTCACGGAGTTTATTTACCTGTAAATTGTCATATTTACCAAAAGTGAGCAATTATGCAGGTTTTATCTAAGATTGTCTTTCTGGAAAGTGCAAAATGTTAGTGTTGGTTTCAATCTGGTTTGCTCACGTAAAGCCATGTAAAAAATGAAGAGACCACTCCAAATTTGCCTTTAATAAGCATTTCTAAATGTATTGTGGCAATTCCAGTCCAGTGTCTGTTTAATTTTAATAGAAACAAATGTTAGGAATGACAAAGTCACCCAACAGCAATGTGAAAGACTGAGAGAATGCAAAGACACATAAAAGCTGTAAAAAAATTCCATCTTATATTCCTTAAATTCTTAAATTCCATCTTATATTTGTTTTTAAACCGATCCTAAAATTGTGTAAGACATTAGTTTTGTGTCGTTTAAATATGAATTAGAACTTTTTTGCAGTATTCAAAAACATTGTATCTTTTTTGTCATTTAGTTTGCACCAATTAAATTTTGTGCAAATATTTTCTTTTGGATTTTGGAATAAATGTTGTCAAACGTCCAAAGAATGAAAAACATGTACCTTTAAATAGTAAATTCGAATAACATTTCTTGAGTGGCGTCTTCCACAGCTGTAAATATTTATACACTGGTTTTTCTATTAATAGGGCAATGACGTTTAAAGGGATAGTGCACCCAAAAATGAAAATTCTGTCATGAATTACTCACTCTCTAGTTGTTCCAAATCTGTATAAATTTCTTTGTTTGGTTGAACACAGGGAAAGATATTTGAACGAATTCTTGTAACCAAACTATTCTTGGACCCAATGGACTACCATAGTAGGAAAAATTACAATGATAGAGCCCCCAGAACTGTTTGATGTCCTACATTCTTCAAATACCTTCTTTTATGTTCAACAGAACAAAAAAAATATATTAAGTAATTTTTCCTACTATGGTAGTGTCACGATGGAAGGGTTCAGATAGACGAGCACACCACGGAATTCCGTAAAAAAAGCGAAATAAACAGAAATAAAAACAAGGGGCTAGAAAAACAGGTAAGCCAAACAGGTATCAAAAACAGGCCATTATGCCACAGATGACTGGTACCAACAACAATACTCGACAAAGGAAAAAGCATGAGGGGAAACTTAAATAGTCCAAACAAATGACGTGCAGGTGCGGGGTAATCAAAGATGGCGGGAAGTGCAAGGGATTCTGGGAAATGGAGTTCGTGATCAAAGGTCTGGTGAAAGTGAACTGGTGAAGCGATGAGGGAGCGCTGATGCAGGGGGCGTGGTCGGCGGAGGAGCTGAGGTTGTTACAGTTAGTCAATGGGGTCCAAGAACTTTGGTTACAAGCATTCTTCCAAATATATTTCTCTGTGTTCATCAGAAAAAAGAAATGTATACAAATTTAGCACCAATCGAAGGTTAGTAAATGGTGACAGAATTTTTATATTTGGGTGAACTATCCCTTTAAGGGTAACCTGAGTCCACGCTATTAGAAAGCATATTTAACAACGGAAGTTTCGCATTCCGATTTATTTTTTGTAAGTTCTAGTTTAAGGAATAGGAATTGAGAGCTGTGAATCAGAAGAACAGCAGAAGCTGTTTTTAATGAATTACTCAAAACGACTCACAGATGATTTACACATGAATCCATCTGTCTAAAATAGTTCACGCACAGATTGAATCAGTCATAGCAGTTACTGAATTAACATCTGGTTTACTCACTGAACCACAGGTCATTATTTTTAGTCATGTCCTACTCAAAATAAACCAAGAACCACTATGGTGTTAAAGGGATAGTAAACCCAAAAATGAATGACCAAAGAATAAAAGTTTGGTTGACCTGTCTCTTTAAGGTTCATGTGACCATTCAACCAGTGTAATGAGGTAGCATAGTTAAAGGGCAGTCGTGGCCTTGTGGTTAGAGAGTCAGACTCGGGACCAGTTGAGCAAGGCACCTAACCCCCACTTGCTCCCCGGGCGCTGCAGTGATAGCTGCCCACTGCTCCGGGTGTATGTGTGTTCAAGACTTGCAGTGCATGTGTTCACATTATCAAGTATATAACATGATAAACTATTGAAAGAGTCAAAAAGTAACAATAATCCTTAATGCAGACATATAAGGAACCGGAGTTGTTAAATTCCTGGAAGCTCCTGTCTTCAGACGTCTGTGACATTCACACAAGTGGATAGAAGTGTCTCTTTCCCCGGCCTGTTGATTTGTAAGTCACAGTCCAGGGTGTCATCAAAAGAGCATCCCTTCATCTCGACTCAACATCCCCCTCTGTGATTCGTGGTATAGCTCAGGTTATTTCCTCCAGCCAAACAGTGCAGAAGTAAGTGGATTGCATGAGTTGGGTGTCTGGTAGGCATGCTAATCCACAGCTGTCTCGAGTATATTTATATCTCACTGCGTGAGTCACATGATCACCTGCTTACATCTCTGCCTTTGTTAATAATTGTATTTAAGGTGCGATCAGTGAATTCTGCGGTGTCTTTTGTAACAGGCTTTTCCTGTTTGGCGGTTCACAGCACACAGATGTAAAACTGCTGCCAGAACCCCCCAAAAAACAAGGTCGTGTTTGAGTTGTGGTCTGGATGATTTGAGAATGTTCAAACACATTTACACACGCATACGTCTCTTTCTAACCACAAGTCTGTATCCGTCTGTCTAAACTTAATCTCCTACAGACACAACTGTCTGAACTCTAAACGTACACACACGCAAGGTTGGTAAATATATCTTCTATGCTTTTTAAAAGCTACATGTCAGCTTCTTTCCCAAAACATGCCATTCACTGTGAATTGTGGCTTGCAGGTTATCAAGTAAAAGATGAAGTGTTGTCACAAGGGATCTGAGCCACACACACACATGCAAACTGTTGTGCAGGTCTGTAAGGAAGATGCAATGTTGTTGAAGTTACATAAATGGATAGAGGGTTGTGAGGCAAAGAGATATATGTTATGTAAAGAATGACAAAGGTTAATATATAGATAGGAAGAGAGCAAGAGAGAGAGAGAGAGAGAGAGAGAGAGAATAAAGAGATTAAGAAAAGAGAATTTATCGGTGGGTTATAGTGTTATATAAACATGCTCTTGAGTGACCAAAACTGTCCTGACAGGACCTCTATTCGCACAAATATACACATGAAAACATCTTCATATGTATTTACTTTTTGCCCTCTGATCTGAGTGTGGACTGAATAAACTTGGCACTGTGAATGTTCAATTTTCTCAAATGAGTAAATAATACAAATAAGAAATAATATATTACAAATTAATAAATAAATGTAATACATTGTGTAATGAAAATATAATCAATAGTATTCCTTAATATAATAATTAAATTGAATAAAAAATCAAATATAATGAATATAGACGGTTTCAGCGACAATAACATAAACAAATGTTAGGTGGCCCAAACTTAACTTCCGGTAGACCTCTGCAAAGATTCAATAACTGTTGAGTAGGTTTCATTTAATTAAATGAATCCATTAATATACAATAAAATATTCATATAAGTGATTGTTAATATGAATTAAACTATTTAATAAATTGTTATATTATAAACAAAACACAGACCGGAAGTTAACTTCGGGCCAATGTGTGCGTCCGATAAAACTGGCTATAATAAAAAAGTCTCGTTTTGCTTTAATGACAGGAATCGCTCAAATTGGCCTGTACAGTTGATATGTTTCTTGGTGTGGTGTGTTGTGATATTTCAAAAAGCATCTTTTGACTGGAATGGAAGCAAATCTGATGGCCAGTGAGACATTTGCTTACATTTGCTTTGAGATCTAGACACACAGCGGAATCTAAAATATGTCTTTATCATTGTACGTCAATATGTTTTTATTCTTATTAAATGTCAGGTTTAATTTAATTTTGAATGCCAGATTTATATACTGGATCATAATACTAATATGTCCTCTGTTTCTGTGTGCGCAGGTATTACTACAACAAGAGGATTCTGCATAAAACTAAAGGAAAGCGCTTTACCTACAAGTTTAATTTCAACAAACTGGTTCTGGTCAACTATCCTTACATTGACATGGGGTCTGCAGGTACAAAAACAGACACACATTTCAAGTTTAAATTTATGGAATATAATACAAAGCTAACGTCTGTCTCTCCACCTGTATTCGCCTCCCGCAGGAGCTCCTGTTCCTCAGAGTGCTCCACCAGTGCCTACAGGTCCCCATTTCCGTTTCCCTTCATCGACTCCATCTGACATGCAGGTGTCGGATGTGCTGCGTTCCCCCAGCAGCGAGGAACTGCGCAGTCCCGGGATCTTCAGCGCGTCCCGTCGCATGGGCCGTGGGTCCGTCTCCGACTGCAGTGACGGAACTTCTGTCAACTCTGAGATCGAAGAAGGAAATGGAGGAGCTCCAGAAGAGAGAGTGACAGAAAGAGTGGCCGAGAGAGGAGGTGGTTTCCGGAGTGCCGTTCATCCACGTCTGTCTCACGAGGCTATGTTCAGAATGTACGGTGGACCCGGAGGTCACAGAGGTCACCGGGTGTCAGAGGTCTCAGGGCACAGGGTTCATACTGAGCCTCTCTCACCCTTCACCGTTTCACCTCTGCCCGGTCCGGGAGGGTCAGGCCTGTTGGCGCCTCCTCTGTCCCCGGCGCTCTCCATGACCCCGGGCTCTCACCTGGCCTACACCCCGTCCCCAACCCTGTCACCCATGCCTGGCTCCATCTTCTCCTTCAACCCAGAGGACATGCAGCGCTATCTGCAGGCTCACAACCAGAGTGTCTACAATTACCACCTGAGCCCTCGTGCCTTCTTTCATTACCCGAACATCATCATTCCTCAGCCTCAACGGCTCGACAAAGGTATACCCGGACCCCAGGGCTGCGAACGCGGCCCTGCCGAGAGACCCTCGGTACTCAACAGCCATCACTCCAGCCTACCCCTGCCACACGCTCACCCCGTTCACCCCCACCTGGGAGAGGACCAGCACCATTCCTCCTTCAAGTTCAAGCTACAGCCTCCACCGTTGGGCCGCAAGCAGCGTGACAGTCAGGGCAGACAGGGGTCGCTGTCCTCCACGTCTACCTCTGGTCTGGGATCCTCCTTGTCATTTGGTAGTGACCTCAGCTCAGCCAGCGGATCAGGACTGGTGTCCAATTCCTCCTCAACTGGCTCGCTAAACAGCGCTGGGCTGCCTAAAATTAAGGCAAATGTGAATTACACACACAAGGAATTCACACAAAAATAAAAATTCTGTTATCATTTATTCATACTCATGTCACAATCTTTTTTTCTGTGGAAAACAAAAAAAAGGTATTTTGAGAAACGTCTTAGTGGTTTTGTGTCCACACAATGGACGTCAATGGGGAGCTAATGTTGTTTGGTCACAACATTGTTCAAAATATCATCTTTTGTGTTCTCCAGAAAAAAAGAAAGTCATACAGGTTTAAAAAGACAAGATGGTGAGTAAATGATGAAAGAATTGTCATTTTTGAGCAAACTTTCCCTTTAAGGCTAATTCACACCAAGTCCAATTTTTTGACATTAAGAAAACACATGTATGACAAGATTAAAAAATGAAACATGGTAAATACACGACATGAGTCTGAAAATGTACAATAATCTGCAACAATCCATTATTTTGTTCTTAAGAAGGTTATTTAAAAGATTACTTTAGAAATAAAATCACTATTCAACAATGACATATTATCAGAATATGTTGATGTTTTTGTAAGATGACGCTTTTTTTTACTTTTGTGTCTTTTGTGACATTTAATAACCATTCAAACACTAGATAGACGTTACCTGATCCTCAATCTTAACGGCACCATACTATTTATTTATGTCTGATATCGCCATGCTGTTACCATAACGGAGATATAAAATACCTACCATGATTCTGTTTTAAAACTTACATGCGTTTTCTCTCTTTCTGTACAGGTCGAGCCCATATCTGACATCGAATCAGAAGAGGAAGTTGAAGTGACTGACATCAGCGACGAGGAGGTTGATGAAAGAGATGAAGAGTTTGATGTTTTCCCCCCTCGCTATCTTAAACATAATCACCATCAAAATCACCATCCTCACAGCCGAAAGCACCATCAGCCCAACGGCACTGACGCCCACCTAGATGAGGACTTAGAGGAGGATGTTTTCAAAGCTCCCGCCCCTCCACCCTTCTTCATCCCTCCTGCCTCAGGTGAAGGCCGCCGCCTGAACGCTGTCGTAAAGAGCGAACCTGTAGAACCCGCGGAGGCACAGCTGCCGCCCGGTGGGCTTCCGCAGACACAATCCCAGTGTATCCCGCTGAAGCTCAGGTTCAAGCGACGCTGGGACCAGGACCAGCACATGGAGGAGGCGGAGGACAAGAAAGTGAGAGGAGAAGAGCAGAGGAACGGAGAGGCGGAGGAGAGCGGGAATGGCAGTGGAGAGGCAGAGAGTCCGCCTCCTCTTGCTCACCACAGGGTTAGCGCTGAGCTCCACCGCGCCACGGCGCAGCTGTCACTGGAAAATAAGGACTGCTGATACGCGACAACGACGACTTGCGCGACACTGCTGATGGACTCACGCTCACACGTGAATCTTTGTAGATCAATGACTGCTGATACTGACAGACTGCTTTCTGGACAACAATACTGACACATACACTTAGACCCTCCTACTTTATACCCTCCTTCATCTGCCTCCTTTGACTTCAGCCGATGGTCTTGCCAGTGCACGTAAATCTGGTACATCTCAGTATACCGATGATGTGGAATGAGTTCACCCATGTGCCCCAGTGACCCTCAGGAGTCATGAACTTTGACCTCTGGCACTAGAGAAAATATTATATTTTTAAAAGAGATTTAATTTGCAAAGTGCCTGTGAGCTACCCCTTAAAACCCCGCAAACACAGAGAAAGCAAATGGATGCAGCAAAGGCGGTTAACTAGAATGGGGTTTGGTGTTTATTTCCAGCAGCCCAGCATGATTTTCCTCAGTGACAGACTATGATCAAATTCTACATGATGTGGTGGTATACAAATGCACAGAAAGTCACAAACTTTCTCTCTCGAACACAAAGACACAGTTCGAAAACCAGCCTGGTCAGAAGTAAGAACCCTCAGGGACGAACCCCCAACACACACACACACACACACACACACACACACACACATGCAGATATAATCCCTTCCTTGTTCCCTGTATGAAGCCTGAACAGATTGTGTGTCACAAGTGAGCATTTGTGCAGAATTTGTGTCCGAATGCCTGTGTTTCTGGAAACTTAACTGTGTTCTCAGGTTATGTCCTTCCACTCCTGTCCAAACCAGCTCACTTTTATTTCGTGTTCTCTTTTGTCAAATCTTTGGGACCATACCTGAAATTGTTTCATTCTGACATGAAAACATTTTAAAGACCACACACTCGAATCTCTTTAAATCAAATGATCGCATAAAGTGGCACACAGGAGTTTCCCTTGTATAGTCTTTTAGTGCAAACAAAACCAGCATTATGCACACACACACACACATACACACACACACACACACACACACAAAGCATGTACAGTGATTCTAAGATCTAACTGTTTTGGCATTTGATGTATTAAGAATGTGTCTGCTCTGCTTGTATCCTTATGAGCTAGGTGGTCATTCTGGGTCTCGTTTTATTATGCACAGTCATTTTGTAATAATAGATTTGACATATATGAGATCTTACTGTGGACTGGGGGATAATAAAAATCCATAAACTCAAACATTAAAGTACTAACTTATAAACAGGAAGGTCACACACAAACTCCGCCTATGCCTTGTTTTAATAGCATGTCTGAAAGGTTAAAGTAAAAAAACAAAAATCTTAAAAAAGAACAGAACAGTATACGCTTAATATACCTTTATCTAATGTGTTAAACATACTGTAAACTTGTTGAAAGCATAGCATTAAAAGATGTATCGGTTTCAGCGGTTTTGTAACATTTGGTTTGGAGGGGAAGGTTGACTCTTCTCCATAGGGATAATGCCATTGTTTGGGTGAGGGAGGAAAACGTTGCTTTTTTACCAAGTTAAAGGAACAGTTCACCCAAAAATGAAATTACATTAAGTTCAAATCTGCATAAATGTCTTTGTTCTGATGAACACAGAGAAAGATATTTGGAAGAATGCTTGTAACCAAACAATTCTTGGCCACCATTGACTACCATAGTAGGAAAAATTGTGTAATACATTTCTTTGTTCTGTGGAACACAAAAGCAGATATTTTGAAGAAGGTAGGAAAGCAAACAGTTCTGGCACACTTTTGACTATTGTATTTTTTTCTACTATGGTAGAAGCCTAGAACTGTTTGGTTTTATCTTTATCTGTCTGCGTTTATCGAAAAAAGAATTTTATACAGATTTGGAACAACTAGAGAGTGAGTAAATGATGACAGATTTTTTCTTTTTGGGTGAACTGTCCCTTTAATAAATTGTAGGGTAGATGAGCAAAATAGTACACAAAACAAAGCAGGAGAGCTGTGCACCACATACTATGTGGCACATTCGGTTCCTTAACCAGCATGCACCTCCTCAACATCCTGTTCTTACTGCCACAACTGATGTCTGGGTGCTCGTGTGTTGCTTGTGTGTGTGTATGTGCGTGTAGGTGTGTGTGTGTGAGTGTGTGAGAGAGAGTTTTCGACAGAGGCTCTATTTGCATGTATGTCGACATCTAAGACTCTCATCAAGTCACTCAAATCTTGCTTCATGAACCTCATAAACCTGTGTGCACTAAAGCCCTGTGCAGGACTGAGCACGGCAGAAAGACATCGGTGACGTGGCCAGTCAGGCACTCGAGATGGTGTAATGGTTTTCTAGTCACAGGAAGAAAGTTATCTCATGTCCGAAGTGTCTCTGATAGCTATAATGAGACATTTGACAGAGTTGGACTGTTTCATATAACAGAACTGGCACAGATGTCAACCTTCTCAATGTTTTTTACTCTTTCTAGCTGCCTTACTCCCCCTTTAACCAAACCTCTTGTACTTTCTTATGGTTTTGAATTTGGTCTTTACCACTTGTTTCACGCCCCAGCATACCTCATAATGTGAGAGGTGGAGATGAGGTGAGCAGTATTGACGGACGCAGTCTCTGCTTCTGTATGCCCAAATATGCTTGGGCACAAAGTGAGTGGTTTCTTTTTCTTTAAGAGGGGAGATATTTATTTAGGCTGCTCTCATTGGTTGTCCCAGGATGTTGCTCGCTCAGAATCCCAGCAACAGATGAGGTTTTGTATTTAATTTTTTTTACCCAATTTGCTCCCGTTTATCTCCTCTCTGATGTCATCGTTGCTGTTAATCATAATTATTATTAGTTATTATTATTTTTGTTGAAAATTGTAGTCACGATAACATTGTATACATTACTGTAAAAGATCCTTTGAAGAATGTTTCTCCCCACCCATGCCCTCTCACAGAGCAACCCGACAGTGTGTTTAGTGTAACATTAAATATGTGTAAATTAACGTAAAACCACGTCTTTAACATGGGTGGAGATGTGGAGAGATGGCGGATGGAGGAAGGGCATTCTGGAGAGGTTCGGGCTTCTGATTTTGACCTCAAGTCATGTCATGTAGTTGTTATTTTGTAGTGTTACTTATTTCTTGCTCTTGTACATTTTTTCATTGGGGGATTGTATGATTTTAAAAGATATATTGTGTATTGTTTTATTGTGTAAAGTCTGTATCTTTCTCACTTTCTTTCTCGAAATTTTTTTCTGTGGTTCCATAACTCATAATAACAGGTTTAAATACCACAATGTAACATTTTATTCCTCCTTTATTCATTTTTGTGTTCTTTTTTCAGAATTGTAATTAAAATGTAATCAGGGTCAATTAAACGGTTAAAAACCATTCTATTCTTTTTGAGTTTCTACAACTGTTGAGTTTTATTACTGCAAACAAGGAATTTGTACACTCTTAAAAATAAAGGTGTTTAAAATGCTCTTCACAGCAATGCCATAAAAGAACCATTTTTGGTTCCATAAAAGAACCGTTCAGTCAAAGGTTCTCTAAAGAACTGTCTCTTTTTTTACCTTTTTAAAATCTGAAGAAACCTTTTTCGCCACAAAGAACCTCTTGTGAAGCAGAAAGGTTCTTCATATGTTAAAGGTACTTTTCTGTCATCGTGAAGCATCTTTATTTTTAAGACTACCTATATATGAGTGTTTTTTCAAGCTTAATAGAATTTTAATGCAAACTAATACACTTCAGTGGATAATTATAACAATTTGCAGTTATAAAGTGCTTTTTAAAGATATATTTCCTAAACTGCCTGTTGATGGAGAATATAGCATGTACTTTTTAAGACTGACCTCTGCTGTCCGAAGAGCAGAAGTACAAGTGTTTGCATCATAGTCAGCATTTATTTTTGATAAATCTTAGAAATTGATTTGCATACACATACTGATGACATATATGGATTATATTAACTATGAAGCAATACTGCTAATTGGAACAATTATTTTTTTGTATTTTGTTGAAGTATGTCTGTATGATGTAGTCCATATTGGAATATGAAGAGCACAATAAAATACATAAAACATAATGGAATAAAGATCCACAAAGAGCCAGCTTACATATTTAAAATAAAAGAAATGATTTGTAACTGCTATTGTAATTTTGTTACAAGGAGCCATTGCATAGATGTGTATTGCCTACTAAAGAGCAGTAATCCTTTTTCCTCTTAAAGGTATTTTTTATTGTTTTTCCTTCTTAGTAGTCCGATTTTACCTTGCCATGTTTTAAAATCGAGCGAGATCAGGTTCAAAGTCAAAGCACCATTTTTAATGTTAAACTTGACATTGAATCATGACCTTGATTCACGTTACATTAATCCATACCTGTAACATTTTATATCCATAACTTCAAATAATCTCCATAATCATCAATTATCAGCTCTGTCTGTTCATTCAAATGAATATGAGCACAGACTGAGTAAAAACAACTTTGAGAGGCAGATTGTTTGATTTAAATCAGACTTTTGATCATATTTCTGCCTCTGGTTCATCTCATTCACATGAGATGATTTTTGTCACATTCTCTGTCTGTCGTCCCCCTTTTACTTCTATTATCACCCCAATCATTTGTGCATTTCATGGAGGTAGATGAGGGAACGCGGTCCCCTCTGGCGCAGTATGATGGAGGGATAGATGTATGACAGCTGATTGACACTGCATTGCAGAGCCAAAAGAAGGGGTCAACATCATGGTGAGACTCGGGTCAAAGGGCAGGACTCTGGGGAGTGGAAGACATATTAATGAGGGACTTCAACTTTGAGCAGATAGCTACTTGGTTAGTGCAGACGTTATATTTTATGTAATTATTTATTGGTCAGTAAAAAATAACTTATGTTATTTTACAAGTATTGTTACTTGTGCTTATGAGAATCCCCTTCTATATTGGGTATGCGAGTAGTTCGACGTCTCAAAGAAACCCAGCAGGGGTCGCTGTGCATTGCTTCAAAATTTCAGGACAGCGCGTAGTATCTGATTCTGTCTACAACAGCGATTATGTAACGGTTTTTTTCATCACTGTGAAAATTCACACGAACACTCATTCTCTAAATGTCGAAGTGCGTTTCTATGCGTCAATATGTCGAGAAAAAGGAATTTCCATACGTAGCTAAAGTGAACGCACTACGAGATGGAGCAATATTCGCAAGACGATGTAAATCAATGTTTGAGCCTCGACAGTATTTCCTGTTTTAAAAGTACACTACTTGTTTTGCCCTGTGTCATGGAACAGTAGTTTATATTGGTTTTATCCGTCACTAGTATGTTGTCCTACTACGCATCGAGCATGGGGTTATGCGAGTACGTCAGGCCACGCCCCTGCCGTCCAGCTGGTGGCAACATGGTTGATGACTTCATCGCTGAGTTTGATCATTGGCTCGTCGACGCGCTGCCTTTGGCCAATCGCGCGGCGGCGAGATGACGTCACCCCAAATCCTACAAGGATTGTATGGATGGGGCGGGGCGCAACGGCACATACGTTAGAGACAGCCGGATAGCGCGCAGTGATTGGTTCTCGCGCGCGAGGTGAGGGGCTGTTGCTGAGAGAAAGGAGAGGCAGAGTGGAAAATATTGTAAGCGAGAAAGTCAGCAGTGTCCGTCGTACACGCATCCCGTATTCACGAACATAGTAGTGGGAAAGTGAGAGAATTAGTCAGAGACGTGCCAAGATGTTTTTTTAGGTTAACCAGTTCGACATAATTTCGCTCAACACTTGAAACTAGATATTTAAATATAGTCCGAATTTCTATATAGTATTTGTATATTGCAGACACTATTAAAATATACGACGTGTTCAGCTTAGAAACACTTGTAACTAAAGAGAAGTAGAAAACTTTCGTAATTTAAGGGTGGTGTGTTGCGCTGTCGTTTGTGGTAAACATGCACCTTTATTTAGGGAGCGAAGACTCGTATTGCGTTATTGGCCAGCGCTTCTTGAACACTGCCCTTGTGCCCGCCCACACCCTGTTCCTATGGTTCCCAGCGCACTCATTGGATACTGTAACTTTTGGAGTGAGAACCGGCTTGCTATCTTCTTTCATTCTGATTGGCCCACAGTGCATGCCACTCAAGGGGAATATGCCACTGAGAAACGCCTCCAAGTTTGTGCTGTCACATCCATAGGTTACTGTATCTGTTAGCGCGCTCTGATTGGTCGGGCGGGCCAGCTGTTAGTGGTTCATTCACCATTTTGTGACTGTAGTGAAAAAGGATTCATATAGTTTTTAATCCATGTCTGAGTTGCTGTTGGGAGGGGGGCAAAGATGTTTAACGGAGGACCCACATAAAGTGAAATTCCCGACCGAAAGAATACATGGACGGACGTTGCACGCCACTTCAGGCGAAACGGGAGACCCCATCTGCAATTTGCACCGTAAATTCATCGGCTAGCACGTATTTTTCCTGTTTTGGTGAGTTGTTATTACCCCAAGGGGTCCGCTGCTAACGTTAGTGGTAATTCGTATTTAGAGATGTCTCTGTATGGAACGTGTTTTATGAAAAAGAGAAACTGAGTGCAAATTAGCTCACTGAAATAAATATCAAGGAAGAACCTAGAACAAGTAGGAGGGAGGGGGTGGGGTGCAGAGTTAAACTTTGTCAAATGTTTAAAAGACAGCGTTAAAACCCCGCGTTTTAGTAACTTATGAGTTAACGTTATCCCTTCCCGAAATGTTGCATGAGTTTGAGCAACTTAAACGGAGCAAATTGGCACTCATGCGCGGCGTTACGCAGTGGAAGGATTACGCGAGTTCAGATCGAGGAAGGATCGCGCTGCTTACAATACTATCGAATGAAAGCGCGCAATAACAAACAAATTAAGACGTCACTCACTAAGAGATCATTTTACTTGGGCTTAACGTTACTTCACTCGCTGTCATCAGCTCACTTTCTCGTGACCTACCGGAACGGCGCACAAAGGTGGATAATTTGCAACTTTTGCTGCGTGTACGTCCTTATTGACATGAACAACCTTTTGCATAGTGTTTTGCACGTTCGTGTGCGTGTGTTTTTACACGTTTTAAAGCTTTCTTTTGTTCTCTTGTAATGTCCTTCTCGTCTAATTTTGCGGCTCACAACCCCGACTGTTGCGAGTCCTTGGCATAGTAACGTTACTACTCCCGTGACATTGCGAAGCTCTGCGAGTGATAGTACTACCACCGGCGGGTTTCGTGCGCAGTCTGACGGTATGATTTTCACACTTGTGCATTATTTCAACGGCCCACCTCGTAGTCCGTACATTTTCGGAATATGTCCTTATAGACTCTCTCTAAGAGCCTTTAACAGCAGTTGTTTTTTTTAATAAATATGTAATAAATATGTTTTAAGTATCATTCATTGTTCACGGCCTTCCTGCTCAGAGCTTATGTGCTTGGCACCAGTGGCTTTTTAATGTTACTCTGAGATTTTGTTATGAGATGTGTGGTATCTTCAGATATGCATGTAAATATCCTGTCTGTAATTCATGCACTTTGCTGTTAGAGAGTGTCTCAGTTGCATGACGTTAAAATCATCTAGAATTTTATTTTTTTTATCAGTCACTATACATGATTTTACTAGATTTGTACAGCTGAGGACCTTTGCTGTTTTGGGTTTTACAAATATAATTCCTTGTGTGACTGATGCGGTGAAGTGTTGAAGGATAGGTTGTTGTTTTGGGCAGCATTCTTCCTACGTCATTCAGTCCATGTACTGCTTAAGCGTCCATACAGCTCGATGGCTGGCATGCACTTGGTACACACTTTGACAGTAAAGCCAGTAAAATGTTTAGATACCGATTTCGAAGTGCGCGAAGGCTTTTTACTAGTGTGTGAAGTGTTCGACAGCTGATCTTCAAAGAGTGTATTACGTGTCCCTGATCTCCCTGTTGTGTGCCCGTCTCTTGACTTTCTTCTATGTTGCATGTTTTTGCTGTTTCATGTGTGTGACTGTAACATCCCCTTGGTGACCCACTTTAGGTCCAAATAAAGCAGGTAATATAGTGGGAAATTCTTGGGTTTGGGAAGGAAGTCATAGCACCCATGCATGCTGCACGACACTGCACTGCTGCAGCCCTGCACCCTCCTGCATGCCCCAGAATGCACATTTGGAGAACAATCTGTGAATTAGCACATCGATACGCAAAATCTGCGTGGATACGCGATGTGTTGCTTGGAGTGGGCAGATGCTACATTTTTTAAAATTGCATTGTGTTGTATGGCATGTTGCACAGTTGTGGGTTGTTGTTGTTGTTTTTTTCTTTTTGCATGTTTATTTTACTTCGTATTAACACTGCGGTGAAGCAGTGCACTGTAAGACCTATTCCCCAATTAAATCCGAGTGGTGTGACAGGCTGGCATACTGGCATCACAACCACAGTCTGTGTCCCCCTTTTTGTTACCCAGTTGCACATCAGTCTCAATGTCTAAATAAATAGATATATGCATAATTGACCCAGAAATTTTGATTTTGTGTTGAATTTTGGTTAAAGCAAAGTCTTTTAAGCAAGCAGTGGCTCCCATGTAATGACACTGGTGCGCTGTGAGAAGCGTGTGTGTGCGTATGTGTGATCTTGTGTGCATAAGCTTTGCATTGCTTTGTGACGCACATAATATAGGCTTTGGATAAAAAATAAAAATTTTGATCATCATTTTTGACCATCGAGCTTAAAGATCAAAATTCTGTTATCACGTTTCAACCAGGGTGAACTGAAATATGTTCTTGCGCAATTCATTTACAGTAATAAATGTATAGACTCATGAAGGTAATGACTAATAGAAAAAGGAAAAATGCTTTTGTCAGGTCTTATAAAGGGGAAGTATATGTTATTAATTCTCAAATAAATCATTTGACCTTTTAGGATCAAGACAGCCATTCAATGACAGGTGAAGCCATCTCCATTTATCAATTTAAGTGAGTTTCTTCTGTTTTTTAAGGACAGTAAGGTTGAAATGTGTAGCGGCGTTTTAATGTTGGGGAGAATGACGTGTGTTGCGGCCCTGTTCACAGAGACCTGTATATTACACAGTGACTTTTCTCAGAGTGTGTGTCTGGATTGGACTTATATGGTTAACGTCATGAGTTTCTCTTGCTTTAGTGGCACCTTTAATACAGGTATCATGGTAATAGTCAAAATGCTGAGACTTCATTTGACCGGTTGTAGTCACATCCAGAGGAGTCAGACATGTCACAGTCACGCAGACTTTAGATGAGATAAAAATGATCAACTGGAGTCTATTTTGCATTTGTTGTTGCATGTTTTATTGATATAATTTCTCAATATATTATTATAGTTATTTAAATGATTTAATGATGTCACAGTCACGCAGACTTTAGATCGGATAAAAATGATCAACTGGAGTCTATTTTGCATTTGTTGTTGCATGTTTTATTTATATAATTTCTCAATATATTATTATAGTTATTTAAATGATTTATTAATCTTGTCAAAGTTTACTTATAATTAAACATGTAGCTAATTGTTGAAATTGCCTATTAGAGCCTTTGGTAATTCTTTTATAATTTATTTACACTAGAATATTATATTTTTGCAAAGAAACTATGTACTATATTAATGTACTGTATATATGTATACTAATGCTTAACGTTTTGACACCTGAATGATGTGCAAAGAATTGCAAAGCTACATTTCATACATTAGATATGTAAAAATATCTGAAATATTGTTTGAAAAGCAAAACTCGTCCATGCAAAATACCATGGTTGAAAACTACGTCTAGAGCTATTATAGTTCTATTTTACATTATCAATGTTTCAAAGTTTTCCAGATTGTAGATTGTGCTGCTTGACGTCGTCTATTGGGTTGTCAGTTTCCTGAGCAGGAATTTCTAAAAGCAGCAGGGATCTCTCTTTATCATTGATGTGATAAATTTCTGATCATGGTATAATTTGCTTTAATGTATTGATGCAATAAATAAAATATAATTAAAGCCATAAATAAAAAATCTTTACAGTACTAAACGTTTTATATTAATAGTAATTGATATGCAAAGTTAAGGCAAACGTAATGATCATACTGGCATTATGTCAGTTAAGCAGCAACTTTGCTTATCATATACCAATGATAAAGAAGACAACATATATTCATAGTTTGCAAAAGATTGTAATACACTTGCAGTTAAAAAGTTGCTTGGAATATGTTTTTTATGCTTTTATAGAAATTATATATTAGCAACACATTTACAAGTCACCATTCACTTTTATTTCCACAAAAAGGCTGTATAAATTATTATTATATATCAATTAATTTAATCCAGAATGTTGCACATGGGTGACCCTGAATAGAACGAGTAGAAACGGCTAGAGTAATGTAAACACTGTGATACACAAGTGACTGCGTTCTAAACCTATGCCACTGATTGCTATGTAACACCGTTATGTGCGATATCTGCTCCTGAGCTCCCTGTTGTACGCTTGTCTCTCGTCTTTTTTCAGTGTTGCATGTTTTTGCTGTTTCATGTGTGTGACTGTAACATCCTCTTGGTGACCCACTTTAAGCATGTAATATAAATGGAAATGGTTGTTTTTGGGAAGGAAGCCATGTTCTTTTTGAACTGGAATTGCCATATATTGCTAATGAGCAGAGCAGTTGGATTGATCATGTAGTATTACAAGCAGAGGTGGGTAGTAACGCGCTACATTTACTTCGTTACATTTACTTGAGTAACATTTTGGAAAATATGTACTTTTTAAGTAAAATTAAAAGTGTGTACTTTTACTCTTACTTGAGTAAACTTCTAATAGAAAATCTGTACTTTTACTTCGTTACATAATTTACATTGCGTGACGTTCCTTCGTTCCTTCATTTTAAAATATGCTTTTTAAAACGCGTTGTTTATTTCAAGGTTGTAGTCTCTTTTTACGGGCATTCCCGAGTGATCGATTCTTTTGAGTCGATTCTTTTGAAAGCATTAATTCAACAATGGGCAAAAACATTTGAATAGGCTAATGAATCAGTTCAAATGATTTGTTCAGTTCGCAGCACGATCTGAATCATCTGAATCATCCTCCTCGTAGCGCGAAACTTAAAAACACGCAGAACACAAAGAGCGTTGGATGAAGTGGATATTAATCTATATCTATACAATCAAAACTGAAAATGTGTCATATTGTTTGCCAGCAACGATAAATGCCCGCCATATGCGCGCACCCGCGCGACCTGTTCGTCAGACAAAGCAACATGCGTGTTACCTGTTAGACACAGAGACGTGGGCTTGCAGAAATATACATTTGAAGAACAGAAGGAAGAAAACTTGTTTATGGGCGTGTGGTTCACTGTTTACTGTTTGTTTACAAGTAAGAGCGTTTCACAACACACACGTGACACAACACAAGAAAACACGAGCTTTGTTCAAAAATGTGTATTTCATTTAAGAGAGCACTGCAGATGTTCTAGATCATCTTAGGAAATGCTCTGAGTTTAGTTAATGCTTTAGTTTGACATGGTCTATTATTCTAAATAAGTTGTGTAAACTACATTGACATCAGGACTAGATGAAATTTACAGAAATGCTTGTCTCTTCTGTGTTTGTCTATTCTTTTATCTATTCTCTCTAGTATATTGCAAAGATATCTGCTTATGATAATTAAAAATATTGATTAAAATGTAATATTAAAATATTGGCGTTAATATTAACTTTATGTAGTAGGCCTATATAATCAGATACAAAGTAACAAAGTAACTAGCTACTTGAGTAGTTTTTTCATTGCATACTTTTTTACTTTTACTCAAGTAATTTTTAAAATAGTGACTTTTACTTTTACTTGAGTAACAATTTCTCTAGTTACTTGTACTTTTACTTGAGTAAAGATTTTGGCTACTCTACCCACCTCTGATTACAAGTCATAATATATTTGCAAAAATACGTGCCAATATTAGCTTAACACAAAACAGAAAGCAAAAAAGAATTTCATGGATCAGGTGTGGGCCTTGTTTTTTTTTTGGTCGTTATTTACTTCCAATGATTTCTTTTTGACTCTCTGTCCAAAATAAAACATTCCATGTTGTTAAAACATCGCCAGGAGTCTTTGACGTAATATCAAGTGAATAGGGGAATAGATGATGTTAAATTAAACTGAGGACAGAAACAGCAAAAATGAGATTTGTTCATATGACAGACAATATCTTAAATTCACCAGCTGCTACATAACTGATAATATTATGTAGTAAAATTTACTCAGAATTTTGCCTTGATTCTTGTTAGTTCAAATACTGACTAATATGTTGGATTCTAAAGCATCTGGTGTATCTGAGCAATTAAAATTGTTTGTAGAAATTCCCAAAAGAACACACTTTGAACTTTGACCCTTCACAAAACATAATCCATCAGAAATGTAAAGAATAGTGTAGTGTGAATATCCAAGACTTGAAATAAACCACAGTAATGTTGTCTGCGTAATATGTCTTGTATTATTGAGGAAGAAATGTCACTTCATTGCAAATATACAGTTCAGGGTCATTATGAACAGAGGGTGGGGTGTCTCATGGAATGACTCAAAGAAATCCCCAATTCTCCTTTTAAAGCCATCTTTCACAGGAAAATCCTGCGCGTGTATTGTTTGTGTGGGAGTGTCTGTTTGCACCTTTTTTCGTGAGTGGGTGGGAGTGAGAAATTGAGTGAAGGGGAGTGTGATTTCACACACGTGTTTGAATATGAATGAATGAGGACTGGTTAGTAAGCAGCGACTGGTGTAAAATGTGTTTATGTGTTGAGGAATCAAAATGACAGTGCATACTAAAAAAGTAGGCCTTTGTCTGTTTTATGTGTATTTGTAAAATGTACTGATGGAAGGAGGATGATGAGGATGGGAGGAGATACACACAAAAAGTTATATGATCAGCTCACCTTCTAGACATTTCCACTCAGTGTACTGTAGAGAGCATGTTCTTTCTTGATGGTTTTCTAAACATGAATATATTGTTAAATGTCTAACATATGCAAAACGCATAAGGTCAGCATTCTATGTCTAGCCGTTTTATGTTGTTTTCTGTTTATACCATATATTATTTTTAAGTATGGGTAGTTGACAAATCTACCGTACATGTGTCCTATGGTGTGCCATAGCAAAAATTTTGAAAACAAACTGTTAATAATATATTATTTTTATATTATTAAAATTTATATTTCTAATATGAAATAGCATGAGAGAGATCATTGCTGTCACACCATAGGACACATTTACAGTATATTTGTCAACTACCCATACCCAAAAAGAATTCAAAAAGAATTAACTAAAGTAGAAGTGACAGCCTTAGTGTTCATACAGTTCATACATTCATAGACTTATAGCATCTTTCCAAACATTGTATTATGATAGCTGCATGTAAATCTAGCTGGTCTTCCTGATTCTTTATCTTTTTGTTTCAGGTTTTTGTTTGTGAGGGAAAGCAGTATTAAAAACAACACTGAAAGAGCCCATTAAATGTTAGAAGAAAAGAACCACAAAAGGAAAATAGAAATCATCTAAAGTTGCCAAACTGAAAAAGATGAGGCCACCCAAGAAACAGAGAGGACGCTCTCCCTTATCGCCAAGAGGAAAAGGAGCAAGAAAACGTGCAGGCAAGCTTGATGGACTTTCAAGAACTACACAGTCTGAACTTTCACCCCAGAAACACGCTCCGTCTAAAGCAGACAGCGCTCAGGACAAGCAAATCAAGAGTAGCAACATCCCAAACAGGGTGGGGCTAAGAGAACAAATAAGAGAAAGGACAGTGGAAACATCGAAAACTGAGGAGAACATAATTATAGTGAATAAGACAAAAAGCCCCAAGAACATGAACACAAACAGTTTAACAGAAAACACAGACTCATTGAAGAATGCACTTGAAAGCAATGCACACGAAAATGTACACAGTAATAGCACAGACATATATATTACAAAAACACAAAACTGTACTAGCACAAACAGTAAAGGTAGCAACCAACATGCAAACAGCACTGCTAGCAATACACAAAACACAAATACTACAGCCAATAGTGTAAATAAAAGCAACTCTATCAGTGCCAACCACATTTCCACAACACCCTCCAGTCGAAAAACAGCCACTTTCAAAGCCAGGGTGCCCAAGAAGAAATACATGTATGAACATCAAGCTTCCATTACCTCTCCCATTGGTTTAACCCTGTCAACTGCTCCACTCACACTTTATAGCAACCATCTAACTTCATCACACACCCCCATTACTCAGAACAGTACTGCTGTGCTCAGAAATGATGTGGCTAAAACAGATAGTTCTGATCTGGAAATGAGTGGGAGTAGCAGTAAAGAAATAGTCAAAGTGGCAAGCACAGAATCTCAAAAAGGAGATGAAACTTTGGGAAATTTGTTGAAAAGTGAAATGCCCTTTGCAGGAGAGAAGATAGTTCAAACAGTGGAAGCAGATGGATATGGGGAGCAGGCCCCAAATTCGGCGCGCTCATCATCTACAGACACAGCCAGTGAACACTCTCTGGATCTAGAGGTACTTGAGCCCTCTGGTGTGCAGCTAAGTTTGGGCAGTCATGTAAGGATGTCAAAAAGAGTGCCGTCTAACAATTCAACCCTGCCTGTACTGCAAATTGAGCAGGGAGGCTCTGCCGCAATAGCAGAAGCTCTAGCTAAAGGACTGAAAAACCAAAGAGTGCTAGCACGAAAGCGACCAAGAACTAATGTAAAAGAAAGCAAGAAGCTAATCAAGGAATGTGTATTTATTTGCGGTGTGGTGCGTGGGTCCAGTAGAGAGCAGCTGAATGTAGAATTGCAGGTTAATGGAGAGAGGATGCTGCTTCCATATCCATTTCATACATTAGTAAGTTGCCCACACCAACCCATTGACCTCATTTTAGACGCCCCACCCCCAGGCAATGAACCTGTGGAGGTTGGGATGCATGTTTGTGTGCCTTATGGAGGAGATAAAGGTAAAGAGTGCTTCAGAGAAGGTGTGGTGGCTCAGGTGGACTCTCATTCAGGTGTTGCATGCCCCTACATGGTGCTTTTGCAAGAGGAGATGGAGCAAAAGAAAGAGATGTGCAGCAGTGAGGAGGCAACAAGTACTAAGACTGTATGGGTGGCCCGCCAAAACCTGCGTCTCCTTGTTCCGCCATGGGATGGGGTTATGAAAGAGAAAGAACGAGAGGAGAGAGAACACAGGGATGAGATGGAGGTGGAGCAGGAACTATGTCAGTTAAGCGAGGGACTGGATTTGGGAACTGCAGGTCCGCTCAGGGAGAACAGCAGATTCCCATCTCCAGGGGTTCATCACTATGGTTGCACACATGTTTCATCTTCCACTTCACCAGCAGTTGTAATGGTAGCAAAAAATATGGTTAGTATAGCAGCTAGGAGGGATAGTGAGGGAACAGGGAATAGGGAAAGAGTTCGAGACGGGGAACATGAGCGAAAACAATTGCAGACCCCAGAGGTGGACATGGAGCTTTTGCAGCTTAACATGGCACCACTCAGAGAAGTTGGAGGATCCTTAGTCTCAGGGGGGCCTAATCAGCACAGACAAATTCTTTCCCAACCTCCTGGGTATCCAAGTTCGCTTACAGTGGTGCGAGGCATCTCTGGGACATCTTTAGGAAGTCCCCATCCAACCCCGTCACCTGCACTTTTATGGTCTGATGGAGGGATCTCTCACCATGTGCCACCCTCTGTGCCTCCTTCCCCTAACTCTAGGGGGTCTTTGACACCTCTGGAAAAAACTCCTACACCTTCACAGACCTCCACCCCTATTCCCGGGAGTTCTGCCTCATCTTCTGCTTCTTCCTCACGATCAAGGACTCCTTTGTCAGCTAATCAACAGAAATACAAGAAAGGTGATGTGGTCTGTACGCCTAATGGAATCCGTAAAAAGTTTAATGGGAAACAGTGGCGGCGCTTGTGCTCCCGGGAAGGTTGCATGAAAGAGTCCCAGCGTCGTGGCTACTGTTCCCGCCACCTTTCCATGCGTACCAAAGAAATGGAGGGAGCAGTGGGAGAGAGAGGAGGTGGAGGTGGAGGGAGCAGCTCAGGGACCGTGACCCCTTCAGATCTGCGTGGTCGTGCTAGCAGTGAATTTGATTGGGATGAGACTTCAAGGGACAGTAGTGAGACAAGCAGCCGGGGTACTGACTCTCGGCCACGTCTTGGATTGCCATCACTGCTTGCTCAAGATTTCTCTCGCTTTGACTTTGATGAATGTGAGGCTGCAACTATGCTGGTATCCCTGGGTAGCTCAAGGTCTGTAACACCCTCATTTTCACCAATTTCAAATCAGTCCCCATTCTCACCTACACCTTCCCCATCTCCTTCACCACATTTTGGTTTTCGCCCTGCAAACTTCAGCCCTATCACTGCCTCTCCAGTCCTTCCTCCCCGCCGCCACAGACAACCCAGTGGTACCAACACTGTTACTGCGAAACACGGAACAGGAGGTCTAGAGAGGGACAAGGACAGACATTTGTCTGGTATTGCGCCATCCTTCCACACCAGTCTAACCTTCACTGTACCTATGAGCCCGGGCAAACGCAGGACGGATGCCCCACCTCCCCCAACTTCACTGTCACAAGAATATGTCAAACATGACCAGGAACAAATCAGTCATGACCCCTCACTTGTAACAAATGTCTGCATTATCACTCCTCAAACAACTACTGTCACACTCCCCCAAAGACTTCCTTCAACCACTGCCTCTTCCCCACCAGCTTCTCCCCTAAGCTTAGAGCCAGGTTCACAACAAACAGCTCATCAACCTTTGAGAGACTCTCCAGTAATAGTGAGAAATCCTGAGGTTCCTCTTATAAAGTTTACAGAACTTCCACTGGCTAGAGTTGCAGAGGTGGACAGGACCAGTTCCACAGAAAATAACCAAAATGGTGTACAGTCTGTTACAGGACTACAGGTTCCTGTACCAATTAACGCTGCTTCCACCAATGGACCAGTTTTACTTCAAAACCCCACCTCAACTCTTGTTCTAGTGTCTACTACCTCTTCCATCCCAAACACTGCTGGTCTACCCACGCAATCGAGCGCCACCTTGGCCTGCATATCAGTGCCTAGCCCTGCCCCAGGGTCTGGTCTCATTGGTGCAGATTGTGGAGGACTGGATAAGAATGGTCCGGTGATGGTGCAGCAGCCTGTCCCCTGTCATCCTGCTCCCACTGCGTTGCTGCCGCTCATACTTTCTACAGAGACCCTGCATCCTGTGCCATGCAAAGACATCATCATGGGGCGGCCTGGAACTGGTAAGAGAATTCTATATTTTCATTTAACGCAAATACCAGTATTCCAATGGTGATCCTCAAGACAGTTATTGTGTTGTTTTGATGTTTTGTTTTGATAACACAACAGAATATGCCACATCATATAGATTCAAAGCATTTTTAAATAAAGACATTAAAGAGAGACCTTTGTCTTTTTTGTTTTGTTTACTCACCACAGAATGTCAAAGCAGATTTCATGTTATTTTGAAAGTGTATTGAAGACTGTGGTATCAATTTCAAACGTTTTTATTCACTCTTTGAAGTACCATAGAAGACTACAAATTGTAGCTTGACACATCTATTTAAAACATGAAGGTCATAATTGCAAACCCTGTGATACCAGTAAAGACATTACTAATGATAATATAATTAAGGCACTGTGAGATCAACATTATGCTGGGTGCAACAAACAATTCAATGTCAAGCATTGACGTTTTTTTATATATGGCATACCAACTTAATTCATAAAACATTGTTATACAACTTTATGGATTACTTGATTGTTACAGTTGCAATATTTAGTTGTAAAACATGGTTACATAATTGGCTATAGTGAATGGGATAAAAGGTGGACACGATTCTAAGAACCTAAAATCCAGTATAATTATTAATTCAATGTGTTTGATCGTCATACAAAAATGTTCATATATGTACTGTATGCTGTTTAATTCAAATGGTTTGAATATATTAATCCACGGTCCCTTTCACCATCTCCAGAAAATAATCCTCTGCTCCATAAGAAAAAAGAAAAGGTCAGAATCAATGTCTGACTAATTTATTTTTACAAAAAAAGGCAAGTAAAATGATTACACAGGAAAATACAATGTGAAAGGGAATCCTTGCTTTGTCAGTGCAAAATTTAGAATAAAAAAAACCTGTTTGAGGTTACCTTTCTTATAAAAATTAAACAAGAACAAATAGAGTACAAATACTGAGAGAGGGCAATTAAATGTAATGTGCTGCATTCACACACGAGCTACCAGGTCACATTTTTTAAAACAGAGGTAAGGGACCTGAAGTAATATACTATATAGATAGACCCAGAATTCATTCCTATGGCCTTGCATGATGACAGTTAAACCGTATAACTGACCTTGTCACAGGCATCGATTTCCTACATAACTGTGCTGTTGTACTGTGCTTCATATATAACTCTGCATGCTAACTTTTTCCTACACAATAAAATGTTTTCAAATTCATATTTAAAGTCAATTAATTTACTTGTTTAGTAGTTGTGAGATAAGCAGAATAAGTTTTTTTTTGTAGATGGTTGATTAAAAAAATGTGTACGTTAGCAGAGACTTTTTGAAAATAGGATAGAATAGAGAAGTCTGTTATTATAAAATAGTCTATTTCTAAATAAAATCCACGTTTAAAGGTATTCCGACTCGTAGCCAGTTCTCTTATGTATCTGAATTACCAAATCCCATATCAAATTTCTTTTATTTCTGAATTTTTTATTTCAAAGCACTGAACATCAGAAGTAACTATTTTAATGTTACACTTGAGTATGAAATTTTAATCCAGAGAAATTTAAATGCTGATATTTATATAATTTTATTAATGTTTTTACAAGCAGGATTCTAATGTAGTTTAAAAAAACTTTTAATAGACCAAAATGGTTCCCTTGCAGTATTTCCCTGTTATTTCACCAACAATCCCTTATTATTTAACACAAAGCTCAGTTCCTGCTGATGAAAAGTAGCCCCACAGCATAATGCTACCAGCATTCTTCACATTTAGACATGCTGTTTTTTTAAGGTGTTAGATGGGGAGGCAATGTTAGATTTGCAACACACAACTTCTTGAATTCTGGCTTAAAAGCTCCAGCACAGTCTCATATGACTGCAGGTTTTTTTCTCCCACGTGGCAACTGGGTCATTTTAAGCTTTGTTTGAACAACTCCCGATGTTGTAAAAACTTTATTTTTGTGTTACCCTTAAAATACAGTGATATTGATAGGGTTGACCTGTTCTCACCTGCTGGATTCTGTAGCTACAGTAGTTAAAAAATTGAACTGTTGACCTGTCTGTGGCCTCTTTTACAAGTCCTTTTGTGCAGATAATTTTTATGTACAGCCATTTTCAGGTAGTGTTTGGATAGTTTGATTTAACTAATAATTTAATCAACAGTACCCAGTGGGACATCCAGACACTCCTTTAACACCTCCTAATGTATTACAAAAGCATTTGTTTTACTTGTAACGTCTTCGAAATGCTTCAATTAACCTAGCTATCTTTCAGATTCACAAATGATCCAGAAAAGTGTAGTTGTTATTTTAATAGTTAAATGTTCTCAGGTACAGAACAAAGCAATTATGTCTTTATTAGAACCTGTTTTCACAAAGGCCAAAATACTAACCCAAAGATTATTTTGTTGTTAAAAATATGTTTCTAGATAAATAAATGGCAAATCACACACCGTTTCAGTGCTTAGAAAATAAATAAAAATATTACAGATAACTAGATTTTCCATACAAATGATAGTGCCTTATGGCATTTATTTTTCCTTAAATGGTATGTAAACATATTTTGTTATCTCTTAGATTTTCCTGTGTGGTTATAATCATCAGTTGCTTTAATATGGGGTTCCATTAGATTTGCTGGTCATTGCTGAATTAAAGCACTATGTTCATGTTCATTACATGAATTCTCATTTGGGGAAAGTCAAGCAAAGTGACAGGCGACTGAATTTTGTTTAGCATTTGTGAATGAGTGACGTGTTCATGTTCAAAAGGATTAAGAGAACGTCTGTCGTTTTAGTAAATTTCCATAGAAACCCTTAAAATAATGTTTTATGGCATAGTTATTTCTGTTTTGATCTTTATTCATAATTCATGTATAATTTTGTGTCTGAATTATGTTTGGAAGTCACTGATTGACATTTTCACATTTTCATAGTCTGTTCTCAGTGTATGTGTTGACAGTATACCAGACATGTTCACAAGTCTCAGAGGTCCAAGTCAAGTCTCAAGTCTTTAAAGTGGAGTCCAAGTCAAGTCTTAAGTCTCTGAGGTGGAGTCCAAGTCACATCTCAAGTCTCGGTTCTATTTTTAGCAATAGTTCTGTCAGATAGTTATTGTAATTCACAGTGTATGAAGCTAAATCAGTTTTGAAACATTACAACTAATTAACTCTACAGAATGTCTTGGGTATTTTATACAGTTTGAACCAGTGCTGATGCTGGTGTGATAGTCTGTGTTTTCTTCTTTTTACTAGGTCTTTGCGTCACATTTACCGGTGCAAAATCAAAAATAAATTTTATGCGCAATAATGATGTAATGAATTGCATGATATGCCCCTCCGTGCCAAGGGATGGCACCTGGTTAAATTTCTTTGGAGCCAGAGCTGCAACAAAGCTTAATGTATTCAGCGATGTAAATGTTAATTTTGACAGCCAGTTTTGATTTAGTTTTAGTCATAGTCTTTTGACGAAAATGCTATTTAATTTTAGTGATCTCCATCAATTTAGTTTTAGTCTAGTTTTAGTCGACGAAATTTGAAAAACAATTTAGTTGACTAAATCTACATTACATTTAGTCTACTAAAATTGAAATGGTTTAAATCGTTTATTTTGTGTAATTAAATGTTCCAAACAAAGATTTAACTGTTTTGACATAATTTACTTTATTTTAATTTAAATTAAACTAGGTCATTACCTTTCATTTTCAGAAAAGTTCCGTAACTACTGGATATGTATTGTTGCAATACAGAGAATATTAGACCATGAACGCATGTACCAGTTCATTCAATCTCAGTCATTTGACTTAAATGATTCGTTCAATAAAGGGGCGTATTCATTAAGTACATTCAACCAATGAATCACTCTGACAGGGCTCACACTCAAGCGCTATTGGCTCATGGCATGCCTCTTTGAAGAACAGAGCTGCACTCTTGAGACTAAAGCCCATTGCACATTGAGTCCGAAATTTGTGTCCGAAATTTCCGCACGTTAAAAAATAAATACGACCTCACGTTGTGTCAATCACATTTACACACTGCCTCCGATATTTTCGTCCGTCATAGAAAAATTCGGACCGGGTTCGATTTTCTGCGTTTTCGCATCCGTACCAAGCATTTTGAGTGGCCTTTTATAACAATTCAGAGACACCGTACAAACGAGAGCCAAATACGAAAAAACGCATACGAAAATTTCGGACTGTATGTGCAAAGACCTTAATGAGAAATATTTGTCAAAAAGACATATTACACAGACTGTCTTACATTTCTTCAACCATGCAAACATGTTACATACTTGCTTTGATCTTTAGCGTGTCATTCAATTGCACATTGAGTCCGAAATTTGCATCCGAAATTTCCGCACGTTAAAAAATAAATACGACCTCATGTTGTGTCAATCACATTTACACACTGCCTCCGATATTTTCGTCCGTCATAAAAAGAATTCGGACCGGGTTCGATTTTCTGCGTTTTCGCATCCGTATCAAGCATTTTGAGTGGCCTTTTATAACAATTGAGAGACACCGTACAAACGAGAGCCAAATACGAAAAAACGCATACGAAAATTTCAGTATGTGCAAAGACCTTAAGACTTTTCTACATTTATATAACTCTTTTCAAACAACTTTAATGATGAACACGCGTACTCCAGATGCGTCGCGCGTATATACTGTATAATAATGCTGACTTTGTGTGTTTAGAGATGATTGTTGTTACATTGCTGCAGAACATAATGGATTGGGAAATAATAGAAAAATCTGGTGTATGATGCTGTCATGTGGGTAAAGGAGGAATGTGAATACAATTGTATACCAAAATGACTTGCGTTTTTTACGAGTCTCATGAGTCACGAGTCCAAGTCAAGTCTCGAGTCAGCCGTCCATGAGTCCAAGTCAAGTCGCAAGTATCTGTTTTTGCGACTGGAGTGCGACTCGAGTCCAAGTCACGGACTCGAGTTTCCATCTATGCAGTATACAGACATAATAACAGTGTGTATGAGTGGACGTTCTGTAGCTTGTATTATAGTGTGATAAAAATAACATGTCTTCCTGTGTCTATTGATAGATTATTTATTCATATATTTAATTATGTGTGGTGCTATGTGATTAGCTGTGATCAGGAGTGTATTTTTTTGTGACAGAAGGAAAAGGAGCATGTCTTGCCAGATGGCAAGAAGGCCTTTGTTAAAATTTAGCCCTGATCTTGTAGGCCTGCCTTAATACGCAGTCTTATTAGAAGGCAGAAATGGACGTAAACAGAGAGAAAACATTTCTAACAAAATTGCAGACATGCAAAAATGCAGTACCTTCATTTGTATCTTATTGTATCATATGTGCAGCATGTATTATATAAAGGCTTATGTTATTGTACAGTTACATACACAGGCACACACGGTTATTTTCACAGGTATTGTACTCCTTTTAGCTGTTAAACACATATAAACTGAGATTTTGCAGTACTGCTCATATTCATGATCATTTGTTGTTGTTTGGCATTGAAAATGTTTCCTTTTTTATTTTGTGTGTTAAAATATGCTTGTCTGAGGAGCCAGCAGAAAATTATGTTCTTAAAATAGTAAAAATAATTTTGGAAGAACTGCTTTTTATCTGCATACAGACAGTTTTGCATTTCAGTCGTGTTTTAAAAGTATCCTTAATTTATAATTTATGTGTCTGTGCGTGTTCCCAAAAGTATACTGACTGAATTTGGAGGTTATCAGTAAAGATATGATTGGTCCAGGTATATCTTGAACTTTTACTTTTCTTCAGAAGGTAAACACCAGAGTTCGTTTCAATTAAGGTTACATTGTTTTTTAAGTGTAGAAGTCTGTGTTTACATTTGTTTATAAGGATATGCAGGACATCCAGGGAGACCATTAATAATGGTCCATTAACAATATGTTTAGTCATTGTGACAGTCTTGACAGTAATCACAAAGCATGTGTCTGAATCAAAGAGTGTATTTGTTTTTAATTAGTGATGTCAAAAACAAAACGACACAGTCTTGGGATATTTTTTTCTTCCAAATATTATAACAAAAGTAACGTGTTCTCTAAACTAAGCTAAGATGTGCAAGTTAAAATGCGAATATACTAAAAATAATATTACTTTATTAAGAGAGACATTATCTTTATATCACTGTGTTTAAATGATTAAACTGCAGAATTGCAGTTGCTTTTTTCCAAGGTCGTATTTATTAATTGTTTATCATTGTAACAACTCCAAACATTCTGCGTTTAATTTGATCACTCTTACTGAATCCACAGTGCAAACACAGATGTACAACTCACTCCAGATGTTACAAACACAACATATCTTTTTAAATTATTATTTTTAAATGCAGGCTATTTTATTTGAAATGCAATAGGGTTGTACTGTTACTTATTACAGAGCAGTTACTGTAAACATCAGTTTTCTGGTTGCATATTTTGTTAATTTATACAACTCTAAACAGTGTTTGCTTTTAATTCTTTCTGAAAGCTACAGTACAGGTAATATTTTTACTTAAACATTAAACCATCCCTTTAATTATTTATCGAAAATGTTTTTGATGAACTATAGAATTTTTGTTATATGTTTGGAATTTATAATAGGTCTCTGTCGTGTTTGAGCTTAGGACCATACATGTATGTGTAAGGTTGCCATCTGTCGCATGTTTATTTTGCAATGCATCTAAAACCTATATCCAAGAATCATGTCTCCCCTTTAATCTTTCTATATGCGTAATGTCATTTGAACTCTCTCTGTTTTTTTACGCTCACCCTCCTAGTCTTTTCGACTCTTTTTCCTCACCTGTTTCTCTCTTTATATCTCTCTCTCTCATTCTGTGGTGCAGTGCAGAAGTATCTCAGTTTTCCCTCTGATCATAGTGTTCTCGGGAATGTCAGCCGTCTCCCCTCATGTAGAAGGTTTCTCCATGACACACACATAAATTTAAAGATAACGTAGAAAATGCAAAATTTGTGATTTCTATATTTAAGTGCCATTTTTCATAATATACGCTTCATGCTTGTATTTATTGAATGTATGATTTCAATGCTTTATCTCAGGGGAAATCAGAAGATTTAATAAATGTATTCTAGACGTACACATACATTAGCATAAGAGCCCCCATCCCTAGCTGTAATCTCTTACTGCATGGTCGGTTTCAGTTTTTCAATAGGATAGTGCTGCCCCCATGTGAATAGAGTGTGGCATTACAAACACAGAAGAGAGGGACAGTTTCATAACTACAGTACATATTCTTTTCCTCAGTAGTGCATTTCATGCATCTGGGTAAGAATCTATCAGACTTTGTGAAGCAGAAAAGAAAGAACAGGACACAGATGGATTAGATGGATTGGTTAGGCACCATTCTTCATTTCTATTATCCTCCATATGTCCTTTGGAAAGTAGCTGGAATACTGGTACTGACAGATGGCAGCAGTGATATAAATATCTTACAAAAGGCCAGTGTGTGTGTGTGTGTGTGGGGATGGTACCATGGCCAGTGGTCACCAAACTGGCATGAGTAACATTACCCATAAACTGTTACCATGGCAACAGGGAGTAGGCTTTGAGATTATGTTTTAATTACGTAAAAACAATGGTTAAACGAGAGAGGGACGGGGTTTTGAGGATGGGGCGTGCAGTATTAACCCTGTATCACACTGGGCCTAACCCATCTCTACAAGAGAGAACTGTCGCTTTTAACAAATTTTAATATTTGAATAATTTTACTGACTTTGTTCATTTATTTAGGCTTACGTTGAATTAATTTAAAGCTCAAAGTGGTGCATGATATAATATTTTTCAGTCATTTTAAATCGGATCAGCATTGAAAGAGTTAAGAACTTGTTTACTATAATCATACTCTGAGCTGGTGGTTCTCAGCCACCCCCTATTGGCTGTTGCCACGAGCTCAGCGCAAGCTCAGTGGCTGAGATAGAAGTAAGCCCCTCCCATTGACAATGACATTGTGTTCTATGGAGAAGACATGTATCTTGACACAATCTTCTCTCAGTTTAATGTCTGTGGATTTCACTACACGAGCTGAGGGCGAGTAAATGTGTGCACGCAGAATCACTCACGCCCTTCACGATCCGTCTTACTTAATCTATTCGAAGATTTTCTGTCTTTCTATTATCATCTTCCCACATATAGTGAGTGGGGCCCTGTTTTCGCAACTTTCACAACTCCCTCCTCCCCTCCTCTCGATAGAATGACTCTTGTTCTATTTTTACACCCCTGACTTGCACACTTTCCCCTTCCCACCCATTTTCCCTCGCTTTTCTCAAACATTCCAGAGCCAGTCATTTTTATTCACCCACTCTGGTTGTCTTTTTGTACAGTTCCTAGTTTTTGCTGAGATATAATAATAATATGTGGTCAGGTTGGTCGCTGTGTTACTACAGCTTGGCCACATTGTCTTTTTTTCTGTCTCTCTCTTTCTTTCTGACACACACAAATCTTCCTCATTGTAGCGTGACTGTTTGTGAGGGGACTGTCTGATACTGGGTACAGGGCCAATACCCCTCTGCCCCATACAAACAAACTAGTCACTGAGCTCTCTCATGCTCAGCGCACACACATAAACCTACTCACAGACACACTGACACTCATATGCGCTGTGAGCATGCCTCTGTCAAGCTGGCTGAGAGCTGCATGCACTGATAATAGTGGTTTTGGACAGTCAACTTTCTCTGCGATATCATCACTGTTAAAGTAATAACATTAATAAATAGTCAAAGGTAAACAGAGAAAGATGGGGGGAACTCACAATGTTGTTTGAAGGACAAATTGAACACTTTGTCCCAGCATCCTCCTCCCCTTTTTACTTAATTTGGCTTTGTTTATAGCCAGTTTGTTAGATGTTTGTGGCTTTATCAACAGCCGCATGGTCTCCAAAAAACTAGTAAAGACAAATCTTATTTGTGTTCTGTTTCATTCACCACCAAGCTTTAAAGACCAAGGAATGAAAAAGCCCCCACTTTTCCGTTCCTGGGGAGCAGTGTAGCTGTCAGGTGTTCATAGCGTTAGGTTATGTGATCTAAAAGAGTTGGTAAAATGTGCAGTACAGTTGAGATTATAATGTATTTGTTGGCATTTCTTGGTAATGTTGGCCTCAAATCGTGATTATCATGAATACAATATATGTGGCATTAGTATGAAAAGCTGCTTTAAAAGAGGAAATGGTTGGTTTACTGAAAATTACTTGCATTAGTTAGATAAAGACATTGCTGTGTGCTTTGTCTAATGTAGTAACAGTAAATCTGTAACATTAACATTTTTTTATTACTGACAAATGTTTGTATGTGTGCGTAAGTTGTATTTAAATGAATCACATCTTTACATTTTTAAAACTTTTTTAACCTAAAATTTGTTTTCCTTGTATTTATATGTCTTTACTGTGGGTTACAAATAACCATTTTAAGAGTATTAGACGAAAAAGTTTAAAGGAGTAATTCACCCAAAAATGATATAGGGTCATGAATTACCAACCCCATCCCCTGTAATAATAATAAATAATAAAGTCATGATAGATAAATAATAAATACTATGGTAGTCAATAGTGGCTCAGAACTGTCAGTTGATAACATTCTTTCAAATATCTTCCTTTGTGTTCAACAGAACAAAGAAATGTATACAGGTTTGAAACAAGCTTTAAAGTCCCAGTGAAATTAAAAATGACAATTCTTATTTTGTTATAAAATATTGCAGCGTTTATAGTAAATAGCTTATCAATGTGGGTCGTTTTATTTTTAAAATTCATGTACCCTCATAATCTTCAATTAAAATCTGAAAATGCACTTCCGCCTTGAAATGACTATCCATCTCAAATGATGTAAATTAGACGGCTTGGCCGGAGCATCCATTAACTCCTCCCCTTCAACTGTCAGTCTGCTGCCAGTTTCATTTCAAAATCAATGCAACAGCTGTTTTTACACATCAAATCAATTCGCAGTGAAAAACGCAAGCCACGCCCACTAATTTTATCCTTTGAAAATCCTTTTCACTCGGAAATGTGTCAGAATACGGAAGTAAAAACGTTCGCAACTTCCGGTTCACGGGGACTTTAAGGATTATTTTTACATGTATGTATTTGACTGACACTTACAGTGCATTCAATCTCTACATTTTTAGCAGTATGTGTATGTGTTGCTCATGCCCCCACTTCTCTCAAATGTGCTCAAATTATAAACATTTTAAACTGTCATGATAGAAGTTTGACGAAGTGGATTTGAAGATGTCTTGTATGGCCTATAGTCCTATTAATTTGTGTGCTTAATCCATCCCAAAATAACTCAGCCTTTGTAACCCATAATAGACGCAAAGATATAAAAAGTACCTGATATGACACGCTGTGCTTTTTGGCAAGTACAGTAGCGCAGCAGCTCAACGTCACAGTGGAACAAAATCACAAGAACCCACGTAAAGTCATGCCCCAGATTCTTTGTTATATACAGGTGCTGGTCATATAATTAGAATATCATCAAAAAGTTGATTTATTTCACTAATTCCATTCAAAAAGTGAAACTTGTATATTATATCCATTCATTACACACAGACTGATATATTTCAAAAGTTTATTTCTTTTAATTTGATGATTATAACTGACAACTAATGAAAATCCCAAATTCAGTATCTCAGATAATTAGAATATTACTTAAGACCAATACAAAGAAAGGATTTTTAGAAATCTTGGCCAACTGAAAAGTATGAACATGAAAAGTATGAGCATGTACAGCACTCAATACTTAGTCGGGGCTCCTTTTGCCAGAATTACTGCAGCAATGCGGCGTGGCATGGAGTCGATCAGTCTGTGGCACTGCTCAGGTGTTATGAGAGCCCAGGTTGCTCTGATAGTGGCCTTCAGCTCTTCTGCATTGTTGGGTCTGCCATATCGCATCTTCCTCTTCACAATACCCCATAAAGTTAAGGTCAGGCGAGTTTGCTGGCCAATTAAGAACAGGGATACCATGGTCCTTAAACCAGTTACTGGTAGCTTTGGCACTGTGTGCAGGTGTCAAGTCCTGTTGGAAAATGAAATCTGCATCTCCATAAAGTTGGTCAGCAGCAGGAAGCATCAGAAGCGTCTCGCCTGGGCTAAAGACAAAAAGGACTGGACTGCTGCTGAGTGGTCCAAAGTTATGTTCTCTGATGAAAGTAAATATTGCATTTCCTTTGGAAATCAGGGTCCCAGAGTCTGGAGGAAGAGAGGACAGGCACAGAATCCACGTTGCTTGAGGTCCAGTGTAAAGTTTCCACAGTCAGTGATGGTTTGGGGTGCCATGTCATCTGCTGGTGTTGGTCCACTGTGTTTTCTGAGGTCCAAGGTCAACGCAGCCGTATACCAGGAAGTTTTAGAGCACTTCATGCTTCCTGCTGCTGACCAACTTTATGAAGATGCAGATTTCATTTTCCAACAGGACTTGGCACCTGCACACAGTGCCAAAGCTACCAGTACCTGGTTTAAGGACCATGGTATCCCTGTTCTTAATTGGCCAGCAAACTCACCTGACCTTAACCCCATAGAAAATCTATGGGGTATTGTGAAGAGGAAGATGCGATATGTCAGACCCAACAATGCAGAAGAGCTGAAGGCCACTATCAGAGCAACCTGGGCTCTCATAACACCTGAGCAGTGCCACAGACTGATCTACTCCATGCCATGCCGCATTGCTGCAGTAATTCAGGCAAAAGGAGCCCCAACTAAGTATTGAGTGCTGTACATGCTCATACTTTTCATGTTAATACTTTTCAGTTGGCCAAGATTTCTAAAAATCCTTTCTTTGTATTGGTCTTAAGTAATATTCTAATTTTCTGAGATACTGAATTTGGGATTTTCATTAGTTGTCAGTTATAATCATCAAATTAAAAGAAATAAACTTTTGAAATATACCAGTCTGTGTGTAATGAATGGATATAATATACAAGTTTCACTTTTTGAATGGAATTAGTGAAATAAATCAACTTTTTGATGATATTCTAATTATATGACCAGCACCTGTATGCATGAGCTCGATTTCAGCCGTATAGCCAATAAAATGACGAAAAGCGAAGCAGGATTTGCATATGACTGACATTCCAACGCTCGCTTGGACCAATCAGCGCAGCGGATTGTCTTACGATAGGCTGCGTCGTAGACCAATGCAAGAAAGCATTCGGAGAGTAAAAGGCGGGTCACGGGCTGGGCGAGGTTGACTCGCTGATAGAACGAAAGAGGGCAGCCTACTATACAACAGGAGGAAGAGGGAGGGGAAGAGAAAGAGAAAGAAAGGCTTTGCGAAACAAGTGGGGAGCGAGAACTCGAGGGAAGAGTCGTGGCCAATTGAATGGTGTTATGATACAACGACGTTTCTACTACGAACACCTACTAAGCGAGCTGGGAGGAGCACGTACGGCGCCGCGGGTCGCCTCGGATCGGTAAAGTGACCCTGCTGCAGGAGAACCGCACTGGACTTTACGGGCTATTTTTACAATTCAGAGCCGTCATTTCATCACAACAGCATTGTGCCGGATCATCTCTATCCAGCTTTTCTTCTCCGTTTTGTATTTACCCCCGTTGCCCGTAGTGGGTTAGTACTCGGCGGGGTCGGACCGTCTCGCGCAGTCATCTATTAGAGCATTTTTATTTAGACTTGTTTTATCATCGTGTCAGAGCTGAAGGCGAGGTGTTTAGTGGTCGATTAAGCCTTTTGGATGAGATTTATTGAGGCTGGGGTGTGCGCGAGGGAGGGGGTGTCGGAGAAGGCATTTAAAAAGAGAAGTCCCAGCGTTGGTTTAACTTCAGTTTGAACCCAAACGTGCTTCATGTTCTCGCAAGATTATTTAATCATATTTAGTATAGCAAAATTGTAATGTAAGATAAAGGGAAGAAACACAAAAAGATGCTCATTGAGTTTAGGAATACATGTTTATCGTGCGGTTGTACAATCTACAGTGGCTCCATTTTCTTTGATATAATATGATGGGCTGCTATCTTGGATATAGTCTTTTGCAGTGAAATTAGGTGGGAAGTAGTGTTTTTAACACACCATATTAAACACCATAACGGAAATAAAATATTGTTTCTGTACACCTCATAATTACAGATACAGTGTTACAACACTGTAACAAATGATTTTTGATCTGGAGCATTGCACAGGCGGACATCGTTGTTTGGGTTTTACGTAGGTTGTCTTCTTCATCTTCATTAGTAGTGGCAGACGCGGATCGATTGTTCACCTTTTTAACCTGTTTGTTTTCCGTGAAGTGTTACAGTTTTAAACCGTGACATGAGGACAGATTTCGTGGTAGCTCTCGGCGGTGCGGATGCGAGACCAGGGGCGTTCCCGAGGGGACGGACTCATCTGCAACTGTGCTGCTGAAACCAGGTCCGAATCTCCAATGCAGCCCCTAAACCATCCAAACAAAGTGGCAATATAAATTAAGTCCGGTTTTCGCTTGTATACTGGGCAGGATGCGATTACGCGTATGTCAATCATCAGAAGGGAAACCAGGCGTTGTACACCAAACTGATGCATTTAAATCTTATTTGAAACAGGATGTGGATCTGATAATGTCGTTCAGTGACAGCCAAGATAGAACGATAGCGACCACGTGAAAAAGACAGATGTATTACATGTGGCCTTTTATTGATCATTTGATACGTATTATTTTCTTGGCCGATGGTTAATTTTTGGATCTAGAAAGTCGCTTCCGATGTGTGTCGCAACCCAAAGAGTAACTTAGATTACACTCGCACTGCGGTGTGGTAGCATTCTCTGTTCAACACGCGCAATTGACCATGCTAACATGCTAATCTGGCAGATTTGGGCTTCCCATTTTCACGACGAATAACGGAAAACCCGTTTTCACGAGTTCATACATTTCTCACTTGATGTCAGTGTCGTGCTGTTATCTTTTTTTATAGCGGTTATATATATATATATATATATGTTGCCAAATGAATTATTAATCGTGCCGTTGTTTATGTAAACCCCCTGGGCTGAGGTGAGCTCAGGTCGCGGCTGTTGCACTACTCGAGTCCGAGGATGACCGAGAGGCCTATATAACCCCTTCATCGCCGCAGCCATCCGAAAATGTAAACAAGCTCAGACGTGAAGGGGGGTCAATCAGGACCAAAAACAAACTACATCATCCAAATGAAACCAAAGCCGTATCCGCCTATCGAACCACAACAGCGTGATCAGTGTGTATATTAACATTACTTGTGTACATTAAAGTGTTTTAAAACAAAGATCGTCATTTGTTTTTAATGTCGCGCGTTCTTGGAGGTGCGGTTCATGATAGCACACTGTCATCTTTTTAACATAGTCTGAGCCAATAAATCTGAGAAAACACACAGAACTGTTAAAAAAAACTCAAGAATAATGTAAATGCATAACGGGCACTGAAAGGCAGAACATTTGGTACCAACGTGTAGAAACTAGTAGAAGGATATTGGCAGCATCGATTATGGCATCTTATTTTCATCGCTGGACTCAACATCACCTGTCTGGGAAAAGCATGATGTGGATACTTCATTTGTGATCGCAAGAACTTGTCGTAATTCATATCAGACGAACATTTGAAACAGTACAACTATTTAATGGACCAACTACACGTTTGTGAACATTTTCTGTGAAAAAAGTCAGCAAGGATCATTCTCAATCATGTTTTCATCGGAAAGCCCGCAGTATCTTCGCCAAGGACTCAGCATGTTTGGTCAGTCTTTATTGCTCAATTTGTCTTATTTATAGGTAAAAACGAGCTCTCTTGTAACCGTAATCTAATATTATTGAATTGTGTCTATGTAGTTGTAATGGTGTCTTAAAGTGCATGAAAATATTGTTCGAGAGTCACATAAATCATTCGTTTGGCTCAAGAATACCTACAAAAATACCATTGTCGCAGGAACATGTTCGTGGGTTTACTGTATTCTTGTTAAAGTAGTGATGTTAGGAGGGTTTTGATGAATTCTGTCTGTTTATACTTGTTTGTAACGGATGACACCCCTGAAATAATATTGTGCTCCAGCAACATTGTTGTAACATTTAGTCGTTTTAATAAGATGGCATTCATAAACAACCACAGACTTCATTTTGTGAAGATGCCATTCAGTTCATGTGTGATATGTTTCGGTCTCCTTTATCTTAAAATTATGATTGTTTCCCTCTTTCATCTTTTGATGACTTAATAGCATTAATGTATTATAGAATTTGACAAAGCAATGTCAACGTTTTTGTGTGTTTTTATTAAAATGTTTATACTTATGTATAGCTTAATATTTTTGCTATATGCCGCTAGTCATTTATGTAGCTTGTTGGTTTTGTTGTATAGGTTTTTTATTGGTGTTGTTGATGTTGTTCATTGGTGTTAATGTTGCCTTAAATGACTGCTGTGTTTTTTTTTTCTGTAGTGTGGACTAATGTTGAGCCCAGATCGGTTCCAGTGTTTCCTTGGCATTCATTGGTCCCTTTCCTGGCACCCACCCAATCAGATCCATCAGCACTACCTGGTGAGGGCCAACAAACTGTCAGTCATCCACAGACAGCCTCTCTGAAAAAAGGTAAATTACTTTGCACCCATTGTCTGATTCCAAAATTAGCCTAAAGCTATTTGTCAACATTTGGGTTAGATTACAGAAAATATTTTTATTCTATATTAAAAACATTTAGAAGCATTTTTCCTGGAATAGTCCGAACCTTGTTATGTATTTGGTCTCCTCTCTCACATCTGCAGTGAGTCTCAGTAACTCTATCTGCTGTAATACAGCCATTACCCTTTCCAACGATTGACCCCAGGGGTTGCCAGATTGGAGGGGTTCAAAGATACTGTAATGAATAACACGGCTTTCTTTTTCAGAGTCTCAGAGTGGGTCAGTTCTGAAGGAGATTATAGAGGGAGCACCAGCAGCTTCCTCACGCCCCGCTCCCTCGGCCGATGAACTGCCCCTAGAGAGAGAGAAGGATGCGGAGAGGGAGAGACCCGACAGCGAAACAGAAAGTGACGTGGATGATCCGTGAGTGGTCTAGTGTGTGTGATGTGTCATTCTGTTTTAGTGTGTTTTGTTGCTCCGTGTAGAAAGAGCTGCATAATGACATCACACAGACAGAACAAAAGCATTCCACTTTCTCTTGTGTGTGAAGGATGGGAGCAAACCAGAGGCTTTTACATTAATGTCATCTGAATATATCTCTCTGATTCTCATTTACTCCCTAAAATATAAAAACGTATCCATTTTGTTATTATGAAGTACAATTCATTTTAAACGTGTATCACCCATTACTGTACTGTTTTTGCATTGGAATGTTACTGACATTTGTGAAGCATCCATCTTTTATATCGTATGGTGGATATTACAGATATATTAAAGCACTGTGCTTTCTGTATCGGGTGTAAGCTGCAAAGCAGTAGCACATCAGGCCAGTGCATTGCAGTTTTCAGTAATTGGCTCGGCTCTTTCTGCTGTATTGTTTCACTGCACAGTGAAGGGCCCTGAGGGTTTCTGTGAGTGAAATTGGTGGATCTTTTGGGCTTGTTTTTGGCCACAGCAGCGATACAGCCATTACAGTATAATAATTATCAGCTGAATAGTAGCAGAACAGTCCAGCACCACGATCATGTGCATTCAAGCAGAAATACATAATAGGCTGAATCTTAACAACATTTCTGAAATGAATTTAATGAAATAACAATAATAGGATGAAGTCATTCTCGTGGGCTTCGCGCTTGGAAAACCAGGCAGCTGTGATCGAGCGACAAATATGAAAATGCATTCTTTGTAGTCTTTGTAGAGCTACATGTTAGAGTCATTGAGTGAGTAGGTTTGTATCATCTATGAATAAATAAACGTATATGTACTCAAGACTACATCAATGTGTGCATTAAAGAGAAGAGTGCGTGTGAGAAAGAATATAGCTTTTTGTAAGTAAAGAACAGAGATTGAGAGAGCGAGCAAGCTGTTATGTATGATTAATAGATGTAGATGGCGATAACTTTATTGTGGCGATGATGAGAATCAGCAAGTTATATTATACAGTATATTATAGTTATATTATAATTATATTTTACTGATATTTGTACAGTATCATGATATACTAATATTAAGATATATGTGATCTTGTTTTTGGATTTTAGGACATCTGTCATTTTAATTTTTTGCAAAAACACTGAAATTGAACTAAAAAAAGTTAGCAGCTAAACATGAACAGTATTGTAAAACTTTGAAATCTAGATTTTCTGGCCCCTTAACCTTTGGTCACTTTTCAAAATCGATTATTTTGAAGCATTCTTTGACTTTCTTATTTACCTGCTTTCTGCCTGATTCTTCTTTTTATGAATGAAAACATGTAATCTTTCTCCAGGTTTTTCCCTGTTGTTCTTCCTGATCTGCCAATCTCTGCATCTCCTGGAAAGCGTAGATCTCAGTCCCTCAGTGCATTACCCAAAGATGACAAAACCAGTCCCGGCAAGGTACACATTTCCACATACAGTGTCATTCTCTGTAACAATGACACATCCACTCATTTTGTCTTACCCTCTACTTTTTACAGAGGGAAAAAGATCATATCCGAAGGCCCATGAACGCATTCATGATCTTCAGCAAGCGCCATCGTGCGCTGGTTCATCAGAGACACCCAAACCAGGACAACCGAACGGTCAGCAAGATACTTGGAGAATGGTGGTATGCACTGGGACCCAAAGAAAAACAAAAATACCACGATCTTGCATTTCAGGTTGGCAGAACCGTCTTACACTTGTTAGATGCATATTTAGACACAATAGTTTCCATTAAGCCTTTGCAATCTCTATCCCCATTAATATTCTCAGGTGAAGGAGGCACACTTCAAGGCACATCCTGATTGGAAGTGGTGTAATAAGGACAGAAAGAAATCCAGCAGTGAGGGGCGTGGTGTTCCAGGGGGCAAAGACATCCGTGAGCGAAGCATGTCAGAAACCACAGGTATGGAACGGACTAAGAAAGTTTATTACTGCACGCAATGCTAGTGTACTTGAGTATATTCTGTTTATAATATCTGAGTGTACATATAATATCAAATTCTTCCTTAAATGCTTTTGTAACTATTTCAGAACCTCCAAATGTTTCATTGGGGTCGGAGCTCAAAGGGGTGGGGCCTGGCATGGTGAGCGTGTCCGAGCGCGGTGGAGTTGAGGGACACGGTCAGCTCCCCCGTCCCCGTGCCTTCTCTCAGAGCGCCATGCATAATCTGGAGAGAAGCGAGAGAGGCAACCCACAAGCTCTGGCTGAGCTCGCACAGGTATTGGACAAACACTCACATAAGATGCATGATTACAAAGATTCACACCTGAACCACTGTTGTTGTTTTTGTAGATGTGTGGTGATGGGGGTCAGGTTTCTGGGCGGGGTGCTCTCTCTCAGTCGCAGAGGGGGGTGAGTGAAGACATGACAAGTGACGAAGAGCGTATGGTCATCTGTGAGGAAGAGGGAGATGATGATGTCATCGGTGAGTCATACTTCATCATCTCTGGTAGTTTTATTGGTCCTTAAATCTGTATGCTTTCTAAAAATAAGTGCTGATGTAATGCATGATGATAGCAGTGTGTAATTCTGGTTTTAATGGCTTTTATTGTACGTCATGTGTTACTCAGAGGACTCATACCCGGCAAGCTCCATTGACCTGAAGTGTAAGGAGAGGGTGACGGATAGCGACAGTGAAAATGGATCTGGAGATGAAGGAGAACGCAAGGTATCAGACTTGATGGCTGTTTGTTTATCTGTCTTATCTATTTAATCTTTGTTTTATAATAGGCTTGTTGCGATCTCCGGTGACACGCCTACCGATTACATCACTTGTCCACAGTGGCACCGACCACCACTGTCATTTTTAATTTTTACAGTAATAAATCACTTAGTTTAGTCAAAGATCAAACTACAGTTGCGGGGCTGCTGCATTCAGCATAACCGGAACAATTGTCGCGGCAAAGATCAGCAGCAAGAGTCAGATTTTATTCATCGTCTGAGGAGAGTGAAGTGTTGACTGACAAGACGATGGCGGAGGTTTTTCTGGCAAAGAACATATAGTAGAATATGTAAGCACTGTTGTCAAGAGCGGTTTAACTTTCTTTTTGTTCAAAATTTTCAAAAGCCAGTGCTTTGCCATTTATTTAACTTAAACGTTTTTCGTTTCGTATTCCTTTCTTATTTATTTATTTAACATAAAAGTTTTTCGTTTCGTATTCCTTTCTTATTTATTTATTTAACATAAATGTTTTTCATTTCGTATTCCTTTCTTATTCGTTTCTTATTTATTTAACATAAACGTTTTTTCGTTTCGTATTCCTTACTTATTTATTAAACATAAAAGTTTTTAGTTTTGTATTCCTTTCTTATTCGTTTCTTATTTATTTAACATAAACGTTTTTCGTTTCGTATTCCCTTCTTATTCCTTTCTTATTTATTTATTTATTTATTTGTTGCGCAATGTGTGCCATGATTGCTCAATTTGTTAATATAGGCAACTTATCTAATTTAAAGGTTTTTTATTTTTCGTGCTGTGATTATTCGTTTTGTAAGGTCTGTGTTTAATATAAGCAAATGTCATTGTACTTTTTTATAGTTTTGTGTGTTTTTATTAAGAAAGATATTGAACCCACCATTAATTCAAGCAATTGCCGTTTCTGAATTGCTGCTATTTTAAAACTGAAAGTAAAATGTATCATTCGCAGGGCCACATCTTCGACCACCCCACAGCAAACCCCCCACCCCCGGTGTCACCGGTACCACCGGTGTTTTTACATGTCGATTAACCGGTGGAAAAATTCCACCACCGCAACATCCCTATTTTACAACAGTGAATTGTTTAATGGAATAGAACACCCCAAAAATGTAATGGCATTAATATTTGTGTCACATGACTGATCACAGTGTTTATATTCACAATATATACTCAACTGCAAATGAAAAGCAGGCATGGTGATATTTGGAGAATTCGTTTTGAATTTTAATGAAAGTTAGACAGTAATATACCATAGGAGTGAGTAATTGATGACAAAAATGTATATTATTTCTTTACAAACCAAATAGCCTTGTAAAATTGTGACGTTTAGAACAATTTGTCTTCAGTAAACCTAGTAGAAAATTTCTTGTGGTACTTCAGCTTATTTCGTAAGTTAATTATTAATGAAGTTAACAAAAAGCTATTACATTTTTATTAACTGGTAAAGGATATGGATCGTTGCAAATGCCCATTGTCGCTGTCTTTTTTTAATTCTTCAGTTTTTCTTTCTTTCACTTTCACTCTTGTGCTGCATCAGAGAGTTTTTGCTCCAGTGATTTGCTCCTCGTCGTATGGTCCTGGCCATGGTCGCAGTGTGTCTCTGTCCTCCTACCCCACCTCCAGACGCTTCAGTGAGGCTCCCTTAAAGAGGAAGCGGATCATAGAAGGAGGTGATGGAGAACGAAGAGAAGGTGAAGGAAGTATGTCTCAGTCTCTCCCCCAGTACTCCGTGGGTCAGTCCATCCTGGTCAGTTCTGGCGGGGGGGTATCGTCAGTACTAGGTGCAGTGAGAGTAGCGTCCACCGTCGTCACCAACGTGGTGCGTCCCGTCATCAGCACGCCGGTGCCGATCGCCAGCAAATCCTGCAAATCCCACGACTGGAAACCCGCTCCACCCCAGACGCAACTTCTCATCGGACCCGGCACCGCAGGAAATGCGTTGACACCTGCTGCTGGAGGGGGTGGGTACTATTCCTCATCATCGCCCAGTCCTGTGAGTGCATCAGTGGGTCAAGGGGGACTGGTGACTAATCTAGTCTTGGGAGGCACGTTCCAAGCCCCGCCTGCTGTGCAGCTTGTCACGCCTCCGCAAAACTCCACCTCCCCTGCGTCGGCTTCACTTACTCATAGTAATGGTCCACTGCCCATGCTGCAGCCGCACATTCTGCCCTCTGCCTCATTAGTGCCCTCATCAGGCCAAAAACCGATAACACAGGTTCAGTACATTCTCCCTACCCTCTCAACCAACCATCCCAAGAGCCCCTCCCCTCAGCAGGCCAGTCAGCCAACCAGTATCTTCACCCTACCTACAGCTCTGCCCACTCATGCCTCCCTGGCCAATGGGAAGCAGTCAGGGTATGTCTCCAATCCTGCGTTGGGTGTGGTTAGCCCAGGAGCAAGAGGTGAGAATTCATATACTATCATAAATGTGTTGAACGCTTTATATTATTATGTGTTAAACAATTTTTCAATGTATTGTTGCTCAGAGCGTTTGGGTTATATGTGCTTACTGTTCTCTATAGTTGTGCTGTGCCAGATAAGAAAATGTGTGCAAGTCCCAATTGTTTTAACACTTGTCTTCTTTTTTTCTGCCTGCAGTGCAAACACAGTCACCAGTCTTGCAGGGCAAGATGCTGGTTCCCATGGCAACAGTGCGGGCTGCTCCTGCCCCTTCTCAGCAGTTTCCCTTGGTAGCCCCTCCTCTTCCTGTTCAGAATGGAGCACAGGCTGGAAGCAAGGTAAGATGTCAAACGCAAAACATAAAATTAACATTTGTGTGTAATTAAAGTGAAGTCTTATCTCTGCTTTCCATCCAGATCATTCAGATCGCTCCCATGCCTGTCGTCCAATCGCAACTACCCTCTGCCGGACCAGTGCAACCTGGGAGCCCGTTTTCTGTTACTATGGCAACTGCTACAGTGGTCACCCCAGGCTCTATCCCGTCTCAGACGGTGCTGCTACCGCCTCCACCTACAAGGTATAGCGAACACACAACAGGCATACTTATACTTACCTAGGAGCGCACACTAACCCTCCCTCACACAACTCCTAAACCACTGCACCACTAAAAAAATAACCCTGACTTGCTTCCCTGGCTCTGAATGCTGCTTGATGTTGTGAATATAATGTTCTCTCCCACAGAATCACTTATGTACAGTCCACTCCTGGGGTTCCCTCTCCTTTGCCATTAGTTCCCACAACAACAGGCTCCTCCTCTCAGACGGCTGCAGGAACGCCTGGATCGGCTTATGTACCATCGCCCCTGGCAACTTTTGCAGCCATTGCTCATCCAGGTCAGACTTTGGTGCAGCCACTGATCGCAGGTCAGTTTACTTTATGAACATTATTTTGATTTTGTTAACCATGTTTTCCACTTTCAAACACGATTTTTGATTTGATTTTCTAGGTCAGCCATCGCTGCTGGCCGCAGCCCAATCTCCCGGTGCCCCTCATGCGCCAGTCATCACCGCCATCTACACCCCCACAAGTGTAACTTTGGCTGCTGGTGTGGTGTCCATGGGCACGGTGTCACCCAGTGTTGTGTACCCAGTGTCTAGTCCTTCTAGCCTATCTCCCCACATCCTTCCTAAACACACCACAACAACAACCTCCGTGACATCTGTGACCTCAGATAGGCAGGGGAACGTGCCATCAAACTCTGAGCGTCAGTCGCACCAGGACCGGCAGCATCTGGACGGCATCTATCCACAGTCCTCTGACAGACAGCCAGAGAAGGTCTCTCTCTCTCAGACGGAGAAATCGTTCCAGGTCCCCAGTAAAACCAGCGGCTCATCTGCACCCCCACCAGGCTCCTCAGTGCCACTGCAGCCTGGGAGCCCTGCTCCCCTCTCTCATTCTGGTATGAGTGTACATGAAGGATAAACAAAAAGACAAACAGAGCTAAAGTTCTTTTCTTAATAATAAGTGATAGAATCTGTCTTCTCTCTTTCAACAGGCAGTGCTCCTGGGACTCCAAAACTGATCACAACAAGGCCTCTTCAGAAGGTGAAAGCCACAGTGGCCAACATCCCCGTGGGCAGCTATGATGGAGGAGGGAGAGGAAAAGAGAGGGACAGGGAGAAAGAGAGAGAACGAGAGAAGGATAAAGAGAGTGGGAGTCGATTCACATTTGACATAGACAAAGCAAGTGAGACGAACTCTCCTGCTGCCGTCCCACCGGAGGAGGGGACAGTGGAACGCACAGCCCACCCTGGAGTGGAGGGTGGTGCCACCAGCGGGCTTGGCAAAGAAGCAAACACCAAAGAGGTTAGGCCCTAACCTGACTGTATAGTCAACAATAAAATGGTTCAATATTAATTGAGTAGTTTTGAAATAACTGTATTTTGTTCATTTATATGTATTAGTATTTTTAGTATTAGTAATATTAGTATATTTTGTATTATTTATTAATCATTGTATGGGATAAAAAATATATGACATTTGTGAAGCCAGCTGTGAAAGAAAACATTTGTTACTCTTCTCACTTTTTCACTGACGCAGGCTGAATGGAAGGACTCCCGCCCTTCCTCTCCGTTACCTCCTCCCTCTGGATCAGATCCTGCCCCCCCTCAACCTCTCAGCGATAAAGATGCACCACCCACTAAAAAAGTCAAGGCCCGCCCTCCACCACTCAAACGCCCATTTGATTCTGTTGACAGGTGTGTTTCATGAAATATGACATTTTTATTGTTTTATCCTAACTCTGGATTTATTTTAATGACAAGAATCATATTGTGGAGTCTACTTATCTGAGTCTCAGACCACTAGTTAAAATGCCTCTGTTTTATATTTATTTCTAATTGGATGCACATTTTTTCCTTATCATATAATACCAATTTGAGTGGAAAGTTTAACTAAAAAAGCTATAACAAAACATTCCTTAGGGGGCGATCACATAGAACAGTGGTTCCCAACCTTTTTTTGTCTGAGACCCCCTTTTTCCCAAAAAATATTTTAGGGCCCACTACACATATCTAATGATATTATCGCTCTTGTAAGCTTGCAGCAAGGATGACAAAAAAATGTTGTTTACAAACAAACGGTATGTTTATTACTATAACCAGGTATGTTTATGCACAAATAATAGCCTATATATAATATTTAAAATACAATAACCAAATCATCAGTAGACCAGGAGGCCATTTGTAATTTAAAAATGTAAGCCTATAGGAGTAGCCTATAAATTGGCCTTATTTGAAATGCAATATCAAAAATATAAGTATTCATATTGGTGTGTAAGAAAAAAAGAATGAATATAGGCTATTACAAAATGACTGCTGTCTGGCACCTCAATACATGCATGTTATTTGTGGGGCTTTATCAATCAGTGTGAGGATTGCTGCTGTAGTGAGTAATAATTCGGTCAATGCTCATTTGATCTCATGAAATTATCCTAAGTTTCAAAAATATTGTTTGCCGTCGTCGTGAGCTCGTTACAAAACAAAACAAATAACGAACGTATGCGTGGAGTTGTGCCATTTTTGACACGTCGGTAGACTCGTCTATTTGAAGTGCGAAGTTATTACCACGAAGTCGCGCAGAAAGCTGACCCCTCACATCTTCTGACATTGCTAGGTACCACCGAAACAGCTGTCCTGTCAGTCAAGAATTATTGCGCGAGCGCTCTAGTTGCTGTTAAGTGTCATATTATCAGAAACTTTAAAAAGGATCAAGCAGAGGGTGCTTGCTCTGACCTTGCTCGGTTAACCCGCGACAGCCAACACAAGTTTCTCCTTCATCATTGCAGTCTACGGACGTTTCAAGCAACTGTAATGTTCTGTCACCACATCGGAAGGTCCGCCTCTCCTTTTATTCGATTGGACAATAGGAAAAAAGGCGCATGACGTCAAGCGCTTATCTGCTCAGAGTTGAGTTCTTTTCAAGTTCAGGTGCTCGGAGCGCTCCGCCAAAAAAACGCGAGGTGCAGCAGGCGACAAATACCTGAGGCGCCAGGCGCGCATAAGCAGTGTGCAAAACACTCTGCCAACTGAATTCAAAAGAGGCGCGTCTAACAGAAAAAAGTATCCCATTATTATTTGAAAATTTTTCAATAAAAATCTTGTGTGCTTTTTAGAATCAAGGAATCATACATTTTGTACAAAAAAAGGTGATTGATGCCTCACATTTGGTGACTTTAGCCCTATTCGCATGGGATTAGTATTACCAGGGGACCTCTAGTCATTTGTAATAATTGCAGAGGTTGTCTGTGATCTTAATCCTGTGCGAATCGGCCATGTCTGTTATTTGTAAAGTTAAAATTCCCCCACAAATTACCTACCATATTTTGACGAACACCGAGATCCTGTGATAATATTAGTACCGTGCGAATCGGCATCTCTGTAATTTGGCGGGGTCATTTATCATTTTTAAGGTTTAATCCACCGTTTGTGAATAATGGAGGCTGTTTTGATATTATGTAGGGTCATATTCATACCTCCCAACACTGTCGTTTTGGCTGGGAGTATCCTGTTTTGTTATTTCTCATGGAAACTCTTGCAACATTTGAGACCCGCGATCGTGGTGATCTTCTGTCCGGTTCGCGATCGCAGGTCTCAAATGCTAACAGGTACAGTTATATATCATTATACACCATCCAACTATAGGCTATACAAACTATACGCAAAGCCTTGCCATCACATCCGGGAAATAAGTCCGTAAATTTGAGGAAAATCACAGGCTTCACTTATCCCGTGCGACTGCGCCACATGAAATACAGATGTGGGGAGGTCATTTCTAAATCACACAAGGTCCCCGGATAATACTAATCCCGTGCGAATAGGGCTCTAGACAAAATAGTGCAAAAAGTGTTTTCTTTCTTCATTTTATATAATAAAATGTTAGACAAAAATCCTATATATACTGTTTAAATCCTAGATATTAAGTGTGGTTTTATGTGTACAGGGTCCTGTCAGACGTGTACTTTGAGGAGCGCTTTGCAGAGCTGCCTGAGTTCCGTCCAGAGGAGGTTCTGCCCTCTCCAACCCTGCAGAGTCTCGCCACCTCCCCGCGAGCCATATTGGGCAGCTACCGCAGAAAGAGAAAAAACTCCACCGGTGAGAGTAAAATTCCTTATAAATGATTCCTCTGTGTAGCTGTTCATGTTAAATAAAACAAAATAAAGTCCTGTCTTGTATGTATCAAAATAAAAACAATTAACAAACCCTACTGTATGCAGACCTGGACTCATCCACAGAAGATCCCGTCTCTCCTAAAAGGAAAAGCCGTCGCAGATCCAGCTGCAGTTCAGAGCCCAACACACCTAAAAGTGCTGCCAAGTGTGAGGGGGACATTTTCACCTTTGAAAGGCCAGGTAATGTTCTGTCCCCATCAAAACCTTTCAAAATTCATCTCTCATTGGCTGTCCCCACCTTCTCTTTCTGTCTTTATTTTCATGTCTTTCTTTCTCTCTGGTGCAGATGGAGAGGATATGCTGGGGGAGCTGGAGTTTGATAAGGTACCCTACTCCTCTCTTAGGAGGACTCTTGATCAAAGGAGAGCTCTTGTCATGCAGTTATTTCAAGAGCATGGATTCTTCCCCTCAGGTGATGCATATACTTGTGTAGCAGTGTAACTCGCACACAGCAGAATAATGACCCATTAAAGATCATTTTATTAAAAACAAATTGATGTTAGGGAACAATAGCATTCATTAGATCAAGACTTTTGGGGGTCGTGGACGATATCTGTTTAAAAAAACCTGAGGCAAGGTTATTACAATTTATTAAAAATATAATTATTAAAACTTAATTTTTTTTAAATCAAATAAAAAGAAGACCTAAACAAACTAGACAAACTGAAACTAAATGAAACTTAGAAATGTTGAGCCACTAAATTCATTAAGGGGGCTTATTTCGCGATAACAGCTGGCAGCTTGTTCATTATCCCGCTTATTACACTGCTACTTGCCACATGAGAAAAAACTGGACATGAAATTTTATTATGCCGTTTTAGGAAATGCCGTTTACTTTCAGTTTTAAGGTAAGAAACGACATTCAAATGTCACAAACAGGCAATTTGGTTTAATCACTTGTAAATATAATGTCATGTATGTTATCAAAAAAACCTGTCAAAATGATTTGAGGCATCCGGGCCAATCAGAACCAAGCATTTCAACGAGCCGTGTAATAACTGGAAATAAATAAAAACTAAACTAAATTAAACTAAAAATTAAAATAGTAATGAAACTACAGGTAAAAAATTAAATACTACAGTGTCTCTGGTATTCAAAAACAAAATCTAATTTAAACCTATAAATAAGCAGAACGTTTTGAGATTTGTTAGGAGTTTGAAAACAAAAATCGAATCACTTTAATGTAAAGTGAGTTAGAAAATGTTGCAGATTCTGTTTAGGACATTTCAGGTTACAATGTGAACTGTAAAATATTGTAAATTACAAAGTTACTGACTAAATGCATTTAGATTCTTGATTAAAAGAAGAAAAAAACTCTCATATCATGTACAGGAGCGTATTTTATGTGCATTTTCTGTGTGCACAATACCCAATTAGCAATATTGCAACAGTACTATTGTAAAGAGTCCAAGCTTTCCTGTAGCTCCTGGTAAGAGCATGGCGCTAACAACGCCAAGGTTGTGGGTTTGATCCCAGGGGATTGCACATACTTAGAAACAAAATGTATAGTAATGCAATGTAAGTCGCTTCAAAGCGTCTGCTAAATGCATAAATGTAAGAAACTGAGCTTGTCAAGAAAATAATAAAACATCAAAAAAAATTTTTTACATTAGACAATTAGCAGTTAGCTCTCTTTCAGTTTCTTCCTGTCTTATGGTCTCTTTTTCTTCTGCCTCTCTCCCTCCGAATCAACAGCTCAAGCTACCGCTGCGTTCCAGGCGCGATATTCTGACATCTTCCCCACAAAGGTGTGCTTACAGCTCAAGATCCGTGAGGTCCGACAGAAGATCATGCAGACGGCAGCTCCATCGGAATCGGCCGCCTCAGACCTCTCTTCATTACCGGGACCTTCCGGGGCAGCCGGTGAAGGAGGAGGGATGGATCTGCTGGAAAAAGAAGCAGAGCGAGATGTTGAGCAGAACAGCCCAGAGGAGCCTAGAAACGCTGCCGATTCACAGGACTCCACCAGATGAGGTTATTGGACCGCTGGAAAGAAAGCTTTGAGACCAGATCTCTCCCATCGACATCTGTATCATTTGTTGTCTTGTCTCTGCTATGAACAGTTCTGAAGGACGTAGAGAGAGAAAGCAAGAGCAGAAATTTCATGTAAATTGAGCAGATGAGGGAAGATGCCTCAAAACCGTTTGGGGTGTGGAAACGTATTTCCTCAGTATTTTATGTTACTAAAGAGACCTTAAAGATTTCAAATGACTTATCAACGTAAAGACAATTGCATACGCCGCAGTGCATCGTCTTGAATATACACACTTGAATTTACAGCATAATATTAGTCATTAGGCTTCCTTTGGACTTTTAGGATTGTGGGTTAAGCCCTGTAAACCAGTGAAGTCGCGCTGTTGATGTCTCTAGAAGGTGGGACGCGTGAAGGAACCCAATCCATTTCAGACCGAGTTGTGTTTTTATGGCCTGATTGGCAGTAGCTTGGCTACAGGTTTTTTTAATGGCTCGTGAGTTACTGCCGGTCATTGTGAGGCTGGCCTCCATTGGCCGAGATAAAGTGATAATGAAGACTCTCATATTTAGTTTTTTTTTCTTCTGTGGTGTTTAGATTTTTGAGGACTTCATGGATAGCTTTGTTAAGGCACTGAATACCTTTAATGAGGGACTCGTTCTGAACTGTGCGCTGCCATTCGCAAACCTTTCATCCTATGATTGGCTGTAATGGTTGTCAATCAAACTGGAGTCATTCCAAAGCCTCTGATTGGCTGGCCATGAAGGAAAAAGGTAATGGAAGGGAAGTCAACAGGCACATTATTGCCATTGATTTAAATTTTTCCATATATTAAGAGATTCCACGTATTTAAACATTTCTTTCCCTGCCTTTTTCATTCAACTTTCATGAGCTGGTGAAGCAAGGAGAATTTACTATAACAATTTTATTAACGTTTTAGAGACGACGCTTGATTTTCAGTTATGTTATAACATTTCTCACATTACTGTTCTTATTAATGTTTTGTTATTCTTGTGGATCTGATCCCTATATCCTATATATACTGTATTGCTATTAATATACTCTTTCTTTAGCAGAAACCGAGGGATGACTGTCCCTTTTTATAGGCACTTCCACTACTTTCTTTAACATTATAGCGACTTTTTAACATTTAGGTGTTTTTCTCCCTAACCAGGAATTCATTACATGGGCTTTTGTTGTCTGACACTCCAAGCCTCTTTCTGGTATACACACTTTTCTTAAATGCACCACTTACATTCCTCCCCTTCCTCGTTCCTCTCTCTGTCACTTTATCATTCTTTCCTCAATCACTTTCGGCTGTGAGGTGGGACCGAAGGCATCAGGGGCGATCTTCTCCTGCAGCGCTGGTCTTTGATGTACATTAATACAGAAGAGTCCAAAGACTCGATACCAGAATAAAGAGCATCACTGAAAGAAACAAAGCCAGTACAGAAAATGACATTGTAAAACAAAAGAGAAATAAATATGGTTATAAACTTTTTTTACTGTGTTACTTTGTTTGGCTGATTTACATATCCAAGACTTTATACTGATAAGCTCTAAATTTGTAACTATCCCTCAAATAAATAGATGTTCAAAGTTAAAAAAACACTATTTTTACTTGTAATGTAATTGTTTAATTTAATAGTTTGTGTTGGTGTGTGTGGATGATGTGCTAATGACCAATCAACAAGGTTCACTTTATATTTTGTGTGCACTTTGTCCATTAGACCCAAATGAACTGTTTGGCTGCTCCATCTGTAAAAAAAAACTTTGCACGCTTTATACTGAGTCACTGAGTTTTCACTGAGTCCAAGCTATCAGGATGTTTAATTAAAATGTATTTTATTCTTTGTTCATCTGGCCCAAAATGCAGATCTATTAAAAGTGAAAGGACAATGGGACTAAATTGCCACTTGCAAAGCTTATGGATTATATTATAGTTTGCGTTTACCAGACTCATTCGTATGCCTTCAGGACTCTTTAAATACACTGCACAAGTCACGTGGATAAATTTAATGATGCTTTTGTGTTTTAGAAGTCTTTTGAAGCTTCAGAAGAGACAATCCCAGACTATCACCATACTGCAGACTATAGTGTTGTAAGAACTGCACACGTTCATAAACCAATCCAAGAGACCGAGACAAACTGTTTAAATTTATTAACACCTCCAAGTCATCATACTAATGATAAAAAAAATGCTACAAATAACGTTCAGTGTACGGACAGATAGGTGTGATACTGTATGAAACACATTTGACCATCACGGTAATGACCTGTCAAGTGGTTTTTGAGTCCTTAAGCTAACAGTTGCCGTTTCTGGTACCTCACAAGAACTGCCGATCAGAATGTTCAATGTGTGAGTGTCAATGAGCATATGTTATTGACTAACAACTTAAACATCCTTGCACCGCTGCACCAACAGGTGTCATTTTTTCTGCCTTTGTCCAAAATGTCTGTCGACAGCCATCTTGCCACAGACTGAAATCTCTTCAGTTGTGTCCTCTAAAGGCTGTCACAATCCACACTATGTCTGCCCACCTCTTGGGAAAAAGAGAACATATGCATGAAAACTGATCTGAGAGAATTGATTCGAGTGGCAGTTTTGTGATACACTTCAATGGAAGCCAATTCGATCATCGTCTCAGACAGCTCACTTCAATCAGTCCGAGCATCACTTCTGGTTATCTTTTTCTGTCATATTCCAGTTTTGAAGATGATCCCTAAAGGCTGCTAGAATGCTGCATGATTATTCACTCGTTTCACATTAACTGCACGTTGTCCACAGTGATGGCCTCCATGTTGATGCCGCCCTCCATGGCGGTGTGGTACAGCTCAATGGCCTCTGCCAGGTCTCCACTAGTCTCTATAATGGCTATTGGCTCCCCAAACTCATTACACATAATAGTGGGAGTGCCTTGAGTCTGAAATAGAAAAACAAAAATCTTAGTTTTACAAATGAACTTTATTAAACACTGCATTTACATGCCTATACTCGCATACACAAGTACCAGCTGCCTACCTGTGTCAGGCTAGATGTCTGTATCTGAAAGACTTGGGACTGCCCGAGCTGCACCCCCTGCTGGCAAAGCGCTGGTACTGCTGTAGCAAGATCTAACTCGGAAGCATCCACGACAGCAAAGATTGCTGTATTAGCTGCTGCACCAGCGTCCGCACTTTGCTCTGGGTCCTCTTGCTTTTGGGTGCGATTGTGGGTCTTACGATGGTTCCTAAGGTTCGATACTGTCCTGAAAGTCTTTCCGCATTCAGCGCAAGCATGTGGCCTCTCGCCGGTGTGCGTTCGCCGGTGTTCTGCCAGATGCATGCTCTGCACAAAGCCTTTGTCGCAGAACTCGCACCGAAACGGCCGCTCGCCCGAATGCGTGCGAAGGTGCTCGCGCAGGTGCGTGTTTTGACGAAACCGCTTGCCACAGATGGCGCAGGGATACGGCCGCTCGCCAGTGTGAACTCTTTGATGCAGTGTAACACTTGAGGCAGAAACGAATAGCTTTCCACATACTAGGCAGGGATGATGGGACTTTCCTGTAGAGGCGGAGCCTCGGGGCCTGCCCGGCCCGAGTCCGTGGCTTAGCTGGTGCAAGCGAAGATTTGCAGGTGAGTTGAGGCGCTTGCCGCAGATAGGGCAATCCAGATTGGGTCTTAGAATTGAAGTGGTGTTCTGTTGCTCAGTGCCATCTGTCGATGGCTGCTGACAAGATGCTGCTTGGGAATCTTGAGAGATACTGTGCGGGGATGTTAGGTTGGGATGGTCCTCCAGGCAATGCAGGTCTCGTTGGCGTTTCCGCAAGAACCCTTCAGAACAGTGCGGGCAGGGGTATGGTGCCGGTGACCCCGGGTGGTGAAGAAAACGATGAGCTACCAGTTTAGCAGGACGGATATACGATGCGGGGCAGTCCGGACAGGGCAAGGGCTTGGCATTGCCGTGAAGATGCTGACGGTGTTGACGGAGATTGGAAGATTGGCTGAAGGCTTTGTGGCATATGTCACACCTGTATGGACGGACTCCTGTGTGCGTGAGTCCGTGGCGGGAAAGATTAGCGAGCGAGGAGAAGGTATTTCCACACACGCTACACTGGAACGGACGCTCGCCCGTGTGAGTGCGCAGGTGGTTCCGCAGGTGGATCTGCTTCTTGAAAAGTTTCCCGCAGATGTTGCAATTAAAGCGTCTTTCAGCGGTGTGAGCTGTCCTGCGATGCCGCAACAAGCGGACCTGTGAGGAGAATCTTTTTTTACAAGTGGGACATGGGAATTTTAGATCTTCCTCTGCATTCTTGGATTTACTTTCCTGCTTCCTGCTTTTGTCCACATTGCCAGTAGTTGAATGGTTTGGGTCACATGCTTGCATCTTTACTTGATTTTGGGTTTGCTCTGTGTTTGAGAGTTTAGCATGAAGTCCGTTCTCTGCCGGCTCGCTAGACCGGGAGACCACAGTAATACCTTCAATGACAACAGGACCTGTTTCGCTGGGATCTTGTCTGTCTTTCTTCCAAGCAGCCTCTCGTTCTCTTGCTCTTTGGATAATGGAGAGGGATGACTGCTTGGCCAGAACAAACTACAAAGGGGAGAGGTTAACCCTGTCAATATGATTTTATTGCCATTAATCTCATTGTTTGTTTATTATTAAAGGGATAGTTCACCCAAAAATAAAAATTGTCATCATTTCCTCACCTTCGAGTTGTTCCAAATCTGTATAAACTTCTTTGTTCAGATGAACACAGAGAAAGATATTTTGAAGAATGATTATAACCAAAACAGTTCTTGAACCAACCAGAGTATGTTTTATGAAACATTTTTGTTGTTCGGTTGAACACAAAAGAAGATATTTTGAAGAATGTAGGACAGCAAACAATTCTGGGGCACTTTTGAAAAGTCAATGGGTTCCAAGAACAGTTTGGTTACAAGCTTTCTTCCAATATCTTTCTCTGTGTTCAACCAACCAAATAAATGTATACAGATTTGGTACAACTAGAGAGAGTAATTCATGACAGAATTTTCATTTTTGGGTGAACTATTCCTTTAATGTGCCAATGCATTCAATGTCTTAATATGGTGGTCTAATGTTCCCCACTGGAAACAATGTGCAAAATCGGGGACATTTCACAGAATGTATGGTTGAATAATGTGAAAATGGATGTTACTTATTCGCCTACACATATGTGATCCTGTCTGTGAAAACCCAGCTAAATGATTTTTATGATTTACTGTTTTCTCTACAGTATGTAAAGAACATCTTGTGAAAGTAAAACCTTATTATCAACTGCGTAAGGACACATCAAAAATTGAAATGATTCTTTAGGAAGCCAATTTCTGATATTTTTGTGCAATATAATAGAACTTGGCATCAATAAAACCATTAACTTTAAGAATTATATGTGTCGCATTAACCTGCATAAATAAGCTTTTAAGTTGTATTCTGCCACACGAACTTTTAAAGGAGCAAAGAGTTGCAATGCATTTCTTTCATTAAAACCAACTGTTACCTGAGAGTCTTGCACCACCGGCTCACGGATTTTGTGAGTGCGGCGATGGTACAAGAATTTGGTCATGTTAGTGAAGGTTTTGGCACAAAACGGGCATCTGTGCAGTGGTTCAGATGTATGAGTTTTCCTAAAATGAGACAAAAATAAGCAGTTAGATCTAGATTTTGTGATGAGGAAGAACACAAATCACAAGATGTTTGTATGCGTGTCAGTACCTGTGTATCATAAGTGTCATTTCTGTGGTAAAACCATGTCCACAGTCCACACACAGAAAACGTGCCTCACCAGAGTGTGTGCGCATGTGTGTCTGTAGCGATACCAATTTCTTAAACACTTTATCACACTCCGGACACTCGTGAGTTCCTTGCTCGTGCACCCGAATGTGTGCCGCAAGCCGATTGGCTGTGGTGAACGTTCTGTTGCACTCCTCACACTGAAGACTGCTGGGAGAGGCAGGAGATGTCAAGCCCTGACCGTCAGAGCGGGTTGCTTGTGCAAACCTCCCTACAGTAACTCTGCCCCCTTTACGGCCCTCTTCCGATCCATTGCTTCTTCTTTCATCCTCCCGAGACACAGAGCTGTCTTCATACCCCATCATCACCCCAGTGCCCCCACTCTCCTTGTCCTGGCCTAAGAAGTGCTCCCCCTGGTGTTGAAGATAATCCTCTGGTGTGCTGAATAGCAGGTTACACTCGGAACATTCATAAGGATGGATGATTAAAATTTCCTCTTCTTCCTTCTTTAACGTGTTCACCTGACCCGAAGCCGGGAGAAGGCTCAGAGTGGTCATGTTGTCCAACCTGATAGGATCGGCATGTAAGAGGGGGGCGAGGAGTTTGGCTTTGGAAAGGGCACCTGAGGCAGTCCCATCAGCAATAGCTTGGGCGGAGCAGAACTGTAGGCGGAGCATAGCGGAGGAGGTGCCAGTTAAGGAAGCGTTTGCCGGAACTAGCATAGCTCTGGCAGGGGCTGCGGACTCAGATGGAGTTTCTTGATTTCGAAGAGCCTGAAAATGAACCACAGTTGGTGTAACAGGTGCCACCAAGAATAACAAATTGTGTGGATATTTGCGTAAAGGTGGAACAGACCTGTGCTAGGGTCAGTATCTGGCCTGCCCTTTGATCATCCAGAACAAGATTCTGCACATTGTGCGACTGAAGCGGAGTGACCGAGCCATCCGGCTGAAGAACAAATTCCTGAATCAGAAAACAACAGAAATTCAGACACCGCAAAGACCTTCGCAACAACGTGTTTACGTGTGTGTACTTACAGTTTCAGTGCTCAAGGTGCTATGGGTGCTGCTTCTGCTATGTGACTGCCTGTGTGCCATCCAAAGTTCTGGTCTGTCGAAGAGAGCCAGGCATTCTAGACACTGGTACTGGATTGGCACTTCCCCACTGGCACCACCCATCTCTGTGACCTCACAGAGCTCTGAAAATAATGCATTAGCTAAATTAAAATAATGTGTTCTGACATGCACAGCACAAACTTTAAAGCCATGTCAAATCCACACACTCACCCTGCCCTGCCTCCCTCATGTGCAGCTCCTGATGTGCCAGTAGTTCATCTGGATTCCTGAGGATGGCTCCACACTCCAGACACTGATACTGGCTCTCTCCAGTCTCATAATCTTCATGGCTGGCCAGGACTTCTGTTTCATCCCCTTCGGCTCCAGTGTGGATCTGCTGGTGCACCAGCACCTCTTCCAACGTATTAAAAAGCTGCTGGCACTCACTGCACATATACTGATGCTCTATATACTCCTGGTCACTCATGGTAACTGAGTACTTGCAGTGATAAAGCAGGCAGGAGGTAATATGTAAAGATGCTGTGCTATGTGACCATAGGTAGATGTTATGAGGCGCAACGACTGAGTTCAGTACACATTACTTTGCCAGATATGAATCCGTAACCTGAAAAAAAATGAATACAAATATGTCAGAATACAATTAATACAAATATAACCCCAAAAAATGAAGTGCCACAATGTGCATTTTATACATTGTAAGGTCAGTTCTTAAATAATACTAACTTTCCTGTAGCTCAATGGTTAGAGCATGGCACTAGCAACGCCAAGGTCATGGGTTCGATCCCAGGGATTGCACATACGCAGAAACGTATATAGTATAATGCAATGTACTGTAAGTTGCTTTGGATAAAAGTGTCTGCCAAATGAGTAAATGTTAAATATTATACCACGGGCTGTGGAATGCTTCATTCTGATTGGCTGACAAACGTTCAACGGGTATGCATTATTTTTCAGTCAAACGCACACCTATGAAGTAGTTCCAGATCTGTCGACCGAATTACAGTTCGATATCACCGTGCCAACTTTAAAGTCACCATGCAATCAAACAGGAATATTCTAAGTGTTCTACACAGTGTTGCAGTGATTATTATAAATGATTTATCCGTGCACACCATTCTTTTTTTTTTATTATTAATTTGCACTTGTAATCTTTAATCAAAAACATTAAGCTCCTCTCCCCCTTTCAACAACAACTCTTCACCACATGACAGGCCCAACTTACAACAAACCAATCAAAAAGGGAAGGGCGAATTAAAGCCCCGACCTACATTTTTTTCTAATTTCAGAAGCCGTTTCACTCGGATATACGTCACGATATGGAAAAAAAGTCAATCGCAACTTCCGTTTCATGGTGACTTTAAGCAACAGAAACGTTATAGTGTAGCCTTACAGGCCATCACAGCACCCTGCTCTTGATCTGACGTTTATAATGTGAAGCTTTACTGTAAATGGAAACGTGTGCAGTTTCGTTTCAATACACAAAGCGTTTCAAAAACAATAAAGAAATACATATACTGAAATCTAATAAATAAAATAACTACATAGAAAAACAGAATGAATTATACAGACGTGCTCAAATTTGTTGGTACCCCGCCACAAAAACCGAAGAATGCACAATTTTCACTGAAATAACTTGAAACTGACAAAAGTAATTGGCATCCACCATTGTTAATTCCATATTTAATAGAAATCAGACTTTGCTTTTGATTTTTTATTCAACATAATATTGTAAATAATAAAACAAATATCATGGACAAAAATGATGGGAGCCGTAACCTAATATTTTGTTGCACAACTTTTAGAGGCGATCACTGCAAGCAAACGTTTTCTGTAGCTCTCAATGAGACTTCTGCACCTGTTAACAGGTAGTTTGGCCCACTCTTCCTGAGCAAACTGCACCAGCTGTCTCAGGTTTGATGGGTGCCTTCTCCAGACTGCAAGTTTCAGCTCTTTCCATAGATGTTCCATAGGATTCAGATCAGGACTCATAGAAGGCCACTTCAGAATAGTCCAATGTTTTGTACTTATCCATTCTTGGTTATTTTAGCTGTGTGTTTGGGTCATTATCCTGTTGGAGGACCCATGACCTGCGACTGAGACAGAGCTTTCTGACACTGGGCAGTACGTTTCACTCCAGAATGCCTTGATAGTCTTGAGATTTCATTGTGTCCTGCACAGATTCAAGGCACCCTGTGCCAGATGGAGCAGAGCAGCCCCAAAACATAACCGAGCCTCCTCCATGTTTCACTGTAGGTATGGTGTTCACTTCTTTGAAAGCTTGATTTTTTGGTCTGTGAACATAGAGCTGATGTGACTTGCCAAAAAGCTCCAGTTTTGACTCATCTGTCCAAAGGACATTCTCCCAGAAGGATTGTGGCTTGTCAATATGAATTTTAGAAAATTCCGGTCTGGCTTTTTTATGTTTTTCTTTCAAAGGTGGAGTCCTCCTGGGTCTTCTTCCATGCTCAAAAAGCGACGGATGGTGCAATCAGAAATGGACGTACCTTCACCTTGGAGTTCAGCTTGTATCTCTTTGGCAGTTATCCTTGGTTCTTTTTCTACCATTCGCACTATCCTTCTGTTCAATCTGGGGTCGATTTTCCTCTTGCGGCCGCACCCAGGGAGGTTGGCTACAATTCCATGGACCTTAAACTTCTTAATAATATTTGTAACTGTGGTCACAGGAACATCGAGCTGCTTGGAGATGGTCTTGTAGCCTTTACCTTTACCATGCTTGTCTATTATTTTCTTTCTGAGCTCCTCAGACAACTCTATCCTTTGCTTTCTCTGGTCCATGTTCAGTGTGGTGCACACAATGATACCAAACAGCACAGTGATTACTTTTCTCTGTTTAAATAGGCTGAATGACTGATTACAAGATTGGATACACGTGTGACACTAATGAAAGAAACTAATTAGTTTGAAATATCACTATAATCCAATTATGTATTATCCTTTCTAAGGGGTACCAACAAATGTGTCCAGGCCATTTTAGAATATCTTTGTAGAATAAGCAATAATTCATATCTTTCCACGGCTTCTTTGCTTTATTCCATGACATACCAAAGGCATAGAATAAGAATCGCGAAATAAGCCCCTTCAGTGTGATACAAGACCCTCTGCTTTGCGTCGGGTCCTGATCACACTGTCGGGGCTTATTTCTGCGATAACAACCGGCTGCCTGTACATTATCTCTTACATAATAAATACATATTATACTAGTCATTTTATAATGCAGGTAATAAAGATTTCTCATATTTTAATCAGAAGACTTATGACTATATGGGTAGTTGACAAATATACTGTACATGTGTGCTAGGGTGTGATATAGTAAAAACTGTTAATAGTACATTATTTTAAATGATTAATATTTATAATACAAAATAGCATAAGAGAGATATATATTCATTGTTTGTTTTGTCAATTTTTTTGCTGACACATTTACGGTATATTTGTCACTATGTTTATATTATAAAATTTTAATAATACGCTAAAATAATATTAATAATGACAGGGTAGGATAAAATATGTGCTAACAATCATTTGTTGTGGTCTTAATATTAAAATAATAAATAATATAATGTCTGTATTCTCTCTCTATAATATATACACCATGTTATTGATTATTTTAATATTAAGACCACGACAAATTATTTTTACCACATACTTTTATCCTATTCCGTCATTATTAATATTACTATTTTAGTGTATATTTTTATGTTAATAAATATTTCAATACAACAGGGAAAATGACAGTGTGCGGGTCTCTTTGTGCGGGACCCTGACAAAATAAATGTATAAACACACACGTTGCTTACCTTGTGGCGAGCAGATGGCGGCGCTCTACAGTTTTTGCCAGAGCTGACGGAGCGCACCGCGGTCTCCTGAGCGAGTCACCCCGCTCCACGGCGGTCGTCAGGCGGCGCTCTTCACTTTTCCCCGCAGGTCTAAGAGCGCTGAGCGAGGCCTTCTTTCCTCAGCCGTTTCCGAGCCTTTCCTCGCGCGCTGCAGCTGGGCGATCCCTCGTGCTGCTCTTCTCTGCTCGCCTTAAGCTTTCCCGTGTTTAGAATGCCTTTCTTACCGAAACGAAGCAATATTATTCTACGCGACGTCCTGTTTGTTTATATATTTTGATGTAAATGCGATCATGGACGTGGAATTGCACCGTTTGTCTGGCCTCTGTTCCTTGCTCTGTGCTGGTTACCCCGCCTCAAGGGGGTTGGCATGTGGCTCGAGGAAGCCGGTGATTGGATGAACGGGCTGTCTGTCAAACTGGTAAACGTTTTGATGGACAGCCGTGGTTTAATAGTGGCCACTGAGCGATTAAAGTTTCATATAGTAGAGTTTGGTTTCTATTATATGAAATGTGACTGTGTCAGACAATTAAAAAACATGTCTAAACTCCTCATAACGATTTTATAATTGAGACTGACCTGTTTTTCTCAACACTCCGTTTGCTCACATAGACAATCAGAGATTTGTTTATTTCGGGAGGAAATAACATCAAAACGTTGTTCAACAATTTTTTATGTGATATGATCATAGTTCATTGCATTCAGAAATGTTACATTTTTCTGTAATTGAATTGACAGATAGATAATACAAACAAGAAGTATTTAAGAAGTATATTTTTAGATTTGACAACTCCGTAATCACTGTTTCTTATGCTGTTGAGCTGCTTTTGAATGTGAATAAAATGATAAATGTATACACTGTATTCTGAGCTTTGATTTATTGGATTAGACTAGTCCAATAAACCAGCTCCTATTTTAGATTTGTGAAAACCAGATGTGTCATATGTCTGTATCACATTATCTTTAGTGATCATAACGAAAATGTTACTCTAAAGTTGTCCTATATTCTTGTATCATATATTTATTTGTATTTAATATCTTATTCAGCAATAAATGCAACCCAACATTATTACCTGATGTGTATTGCGTTATTTCATGATTTTGTTTTGGCAGTATTTGAAATAGGATTTGATAATAAGCCGTTTGCTATGTTGCAGCATCGAATCTTTTCAAGAATGTTGTTGTACTTCATTACCCAGAAGACATGCGCATAGAGCGTCATTGTGCGTCAGCTCCAGTCGCCCAGCCACACAGGAGAAAGAGGAGGCGCTCAGTCAACGATACGATACTTCAGCAATCTTTATTTTTCAACGATTGTTTTTGTTTCAATTGACATATCCAATACGCGCCTGGGCCAGTCTATCAGTACACTTTACCCCCGCTCTGGCACACTCGCAACCCGAAATGAGCGGCAGCGGGCGGCCCAGGACTAGCTCGTTTGCTGAGCCTCCGGGGGTCCCGGGAGCCGCTGCAGCCGCTACTGGAACAGCCGTCGCCGGTGGAAGCTCGTCAGGAAAGACCGGGGGCGCGCAGGCCTCTGGCGGGAGTTCGTCTGGTTTCGGAAACTTAAAGCTGGGCAGTGAGTGTCTTTGAATGACATTACGCGAAAATCACAATAAATGTGATGTTAATACATTAGCAAATTAAAAATGGCTGGTCCGTGTAGAATGATCTTCATTAATTTTTCTCATTATTTTTCAATGATCTCTTTAACCTACTTTAGGCGGCTAACTGGCTAGGCTAAGTTGGGCTTGTTTTTGTAGACGGATCAAGGGCTTTGATTGCGCTAACTACATTAGCTCGACACTCTACCATAGAGATGCGTGTTAAACACATCTGTTAAGAGCAAAGTCAGTGGATTGATTTGAACTCTTTAGAAAGCCAAATTAACCTTTTCTTAAAATACAATTTGTAGTTGCCTAGATGTCCAGGCGTCGTTGAATTTCAAGATGTGCTCGCTTGCTAACAAAGCTCGGTTAGCCATCATCAGTTTTGCATCATCTCACTGATTGTGTCTTTTATTTGCCTGCAGTCTTTTCATCTGAATGTCTCTGGATGTATTCAGACGCATCTTCGATGTTCTTAACATTACTTCGATGGGTAACTTAACTAAAGTTACACTTTCAAGCAAAACAAGGAAGGCTAACTTACGTCGTTTTTAGCTCAGACTTTGAAAAAACAAAATCAATACAACATAGCATACAGTTAGCTGTGATGTTTGTAATCGTATTTGTTTGCAAACACACATCCTGTATATCCTTTTACAAGCCTATATTAAAAAAACTATTCCAATTGAGAAAATGCGACCTCTATATATGGTTGAAATGCTACTGTTAATATGATTGCTTATATAAAACACAGAAATCTCTTCATGTGTTGCTATATAAATGATTCCCATTGATTGGTATCAATTATCATAAGTGGATTTCCACAAGCAATGGTGCTGACTGCTTGATTCCATGAAGTGGTGATGGGTAATAAAAGGATCAGTTATGTCAATGACTAACCCACAAAATCTTGAACCGGTAGTTATGACATACAACAGCCATTTCTGTTTTGGGGCATTGTATTCAATGGTTTGGTTAAGGTTAGCCATCAGTTCAGCATAATGTGTGGTCTACTAAATAGCTGCAACTGAAATTATAATGTTGAGACTTGCCGATTCGTGTAGTATTATTTCTATGTTAGCACTGTGGGTGCCAATCTAATAAGAAATACTTCCAATATATCATTAACCGGTCTCTGTCAAATGGAGAAATACTGTAATATTGCCATATATAAGAAGACAAAAGTCTTTTGTTTGGTGAATTTGTCATTCCTTCTCAAAATCAATCAATACTGACAGTAATTGACAGACAAATCGCCACCCTGTCTCCTAGCAATTTCTATTACCCAGGTCTGTTCTTGACCACAGGTAGAAAGAAATGTCTCAGCCTTCTCCACCATCTTTGTTCAAACAACCTAAGGGTGTGTTCCTTGTGACAGGCTTTGCCCTGTGTTTCATTGTGTTTTTCATGATCAGTTTATTATAAATACGTCACGGTGTGGAACTATTTGGGATTGTTGTTGTCTGTGTAAAGAACACAAAGCATTTATTATAAAACAGAAATACTTGTTTGTAATCCATGCTTGAGTACTGTAAAACATGAGAGAGCCAGGTAGGCTGGCCATTAAAACGTTAAAGTATATGGTTAAACTTACGTAAATCTTTCATGAATTTTTGATAGGCAATGTTATTTGTGATTCAGTGTTATGTGTCTGTATGAGGATAAAAGCAGAGATAAAAAAACATGATCTGCATTTCTGTAGTGTCCTTTGAGGTTTTACTTATTCCAGTGGTCAGATCTTTCATTAAAAGCCTCTTACACATCACTTTTGTTTGTTGCGCTTGTAGGAGATAGCGGGAAGGTGACGACAGTAGTAGCCACGCCAGGGCAAGGTCCCGACCGCCCTCAGGAGGTCTCGTACACGGACATCAAGGTTATCGGAAATGGTTCGTTCGGGGTGGTGTACCAGGCTCGCCTCATTGACAGCCAGGAGATGGTGGCCATAAAGAAGGTGCTTCAGGACAAGAGGTTTAAGGTAAGATGTATGCTCCTCACTCAAAATCATGCAGATCCAAAAACTGTACTGTCAGTGCAATGGTTATTTTGTTTATAGCCCCAAAATGTTTGCAATTACTATTCACATTATTAATTGTGAACCTTTCTCATACCTCTGAAATGAAACTAGTACACTGCATTGTGAGAATGTGTATTAGATGATTGGAAGAACAGACTGCACTGTTCCACTATGAAGAAGCCAGCATAGAGTTTTATTGTGCTGTGCTGTAATGTTATGTAAAAAAACACTATTGACTGCATCGGAGAGGATAAATGTTTGGTTTTCATGTTTCGTCTTTGCTTTTATTCACACATCATTTCCTTCTCCATAGAACCGTGAGTTACAGATAATGAGGAAGTTGGACCACTGTAATATTGTCAGGCTACGCTACTTCTTTTACTCCAGTGGAGAAAAGGTTTGTGTACTTTCCTCAAATATTTCTTAAGTTTTGTATGTTTGACACTGCTATAATAATTTGATGAACACAGCATCTCTGTTAATCTGCAATCGCTGTTTTTCTCTCTCCTCAGAAAGATGAAGTGTATCTAAATCTGGTGCTTGATTTTGTACCAGAAACCGTGTACAGGGTGGCACGCCACTTTAACAAGTCCAAGACCACCATCCCCATTATCTATGTCAAAGTAAGTCTGTGTAATGCTGCCTGCCCGCTGCTGCTGTGCTCAGTATGTACGTACATGCACAATAACATCTTTCTTTCCTCCCCTGTCTCGCCTTTACCATCCATCCATCCACCCACCCACCCTTCTTTCCTGCCTTTCTCTCGCGCTCTCTTTCTCAGGTGTATATGTATCAGTTATTTCGCAGTCTGGCGTATATTCATTCCCAAGGTGTCTGTCACCGAGACATCAAACCACAGAATCTCCTGGTGGACCCAGACACAGCTGTACTCAAACTGTGTGACTTTGGCAGGTGTGTGTCAATCAGTAATTGTACTCACTGGCATGTATTTATAGAAATGCATTCATGTGCAGGATGTAGTATTCTGGCCTCTCAATGTATGTGCCTATTTGGTGATCACATGTTCCTGCATGCAGCTTTTTTGTGTATGTTTAAAGTGATACTTCACCAAAAAATTAAACTTCTGTCATCATTTACTCGCCTTCGAGTTGTTCCAAATGTGTATACATTTCTTTGTTCTGATGAACACAGAGAAAGATATTTGGAATAATGCTTATAACCAAACAGATCTCAACACCCATTGACTACCATAGTAGGAAAAATTACTTTATCCATTTGTTTGTTCTGTAGAACACAAAAGAAGACATTTGGAAGAATGTAGGACAGCAAACCGTTCTGTGGCACTTTTGACTACCATTGTTTTTTCCTACTATGGTAGTCAATGGGTGTTGAGGTCTGTTTGGTTATAAGCATTATTCCAAATATCTTTCTCTGTTTTCATCAGAACAAAGACATTTATACACATTTGGAACAACTCTAAGGTGAGTAAATGATGACTGAAGTTTCATTTTTGGGCGAAGTATTCTTTTAAGTTTGTGTTGGGGCTCAGGCCCAAACTATTGGATTTTGAGTATGCTCTGATTTCAGTACTGTTGACTGTGTGTTTAAGATTTGAGAATGATCAGGATCATAAATGACTGTTGTGTAACTTGGTGCTAAAGCCCGTAAGTCATGTTTTTCTGCACCTGTACTTTCGCTGTAAAGCACCACGAGAATAGATCATTCCTTGAGAATTGATAAGCCATGCATTGTTATTGAGAAATTATGATTTACTAGGTTTCAAAAAATGTTTTCAGTGTAGCTTGTAAGGCTGTAAAAGGCTGTTTATTCATCATTCTCTTCCTGGGTAATTTAGCCGAAGTCTCCTTCCACTTATGTTTGTTTTTACTAAAAACTGCACATTATTGTTATATAAATACTTCAGCAGATGTGCAGGACTGTCACTCTATGATATTTTTTTGTTTATCATTATGGTGATAAATATTTGGGGGTAAATCCACTACCAGTGGCAATCGGTGCTTAATCTTCAGGGCCAGCAGTAATTCAAAATATGTGTTCAGCGTGTCGTGTGTGTGTGCCGCGTCATGTCAAAATACGTGTTCGGCGCGTCACATGAACATATGTGCATTGTGCATCATGTCAAAATATGTGCCTGCTGCAGACGCGTCGAAAGGGTTTATGATACTCGCTTAGTCTAATGTTCAATCAGAGTTAAGTGTTAAGAGAGTGTCTTGCGAGTATCTTTTAAACTGAGCGTCTCTTTTATCATAAACCCTTTCGACGTGTCTGCAGCAGGCACGTATTTTGACATACTGCTCGATGCACATAGGTTCATGTGATGCGCCAAACACATATTTTGACATGACGTGGCACACACATGACGGGCTACATACATGTTTTTCCGAGCTTTGCATTACTGCTGGCCCTGAAGATGAGGCACCGATCGCCACTGACCACTACATATTAAAACTCGTAGACCTGCATGTGCGTGTGAATCTGTTGGAATTCTTTCACAGATTCTCTGCAATCCCCCATCTTTTTTATCTCAACAGTGCAAAGCAGTTAATTCGTGGGGAACCCAACGTGTCGTACATCTGTTCGCGGTACTACCGTGCCCCTGAACTGATATTTGGAGCCACAGATTACACATCCAACATCGATATCTGGTCAGCCGGCTGCGTATTAGCAGAGCTGCTGCTGGGGCAGCCCATATTCCCCGGTGACAGCGGAGTCGACCAGCTAGTGGAGATCATTAAGGTGAGGGAATAATGGATAAGTCTGCATTGCTGTGTTAAGGCATGGGCATAACGTTTGTGAGAGTTACCAATCTTTGTCTGTCCGCAGGTTTTGGGGACCCCCACAAGAGAACAGATCAGAGAGATGAACCCCAACTACACAGAGTTTAAATTCCCACAGATCAAAGCTCACCCTTGGACAAAGGCAAGTTTTTTTACTAAGAAATTGTGATGGTTCTCAGTTGTATCAGAGGCATTTGAGACTTTACAGAGGGTTAAACGATGTTCGTGTGTATACGATTCCCTCTTATATAACAAAAGCTCGGGTTAAAATTGTGGTTTTAATTCATGGCACCTTTAAATTACATCACAAAGCTACAGTTGAAATATCATATTCATTTTGTGTGTGTTTGTTAGGTGTTTAAGCCGAGAACTCCTCCTGAAGCAATCTCATTGTGCTCTCGTCTGCTGGAGTACACACCGGTGACGCGTCTCTCACCGCTGGAGGCCTGTGCACACGCATTTTTCGATGAGCTGCGCCAACCAAACGCCCGTCTCCCCAACGGGCGAGAACTTCCCCAGCTCTTCAACTTTAGCCCTGTGGGTGAGTTGAACTGAGAGAACTGCCACTTCCAGCTTCAGCCCTCTTTCCTCCTCTGTCTCCGTCTCTGTATTGTACACACCAGCATTTCAGAACACAGAGGCCGTGTCTCGAAATCCAGCAAGCTTACTTATCTAAACCTGCCTACATGTATCTACAGCAGTGTTTTACCCATAATTCTTTTAAGTAACTGATCTGGAATGTTCTTCATAAACTGCGTTTACATGGACCAACGATTAAAAGTCCATGAATGAATGTGAATGAAAACGCTCCATATAAACACGTCAGTCAGATTAAAAATGCCCAAACCGATTGAAATTTCAGTCGGATTGTAAGGGGTGGTTTATGCCGTTTGTAATCCGCTTGATAGGACATGTAAACACTTGATCAGATTAAAGACCAAAGTAGGAAGTTGTGCGCATGTGCAAAGAAGTTGGCTCGTACAGACGTAAGGGCGTATGAAGCACGGAACGGAGCATCTGCTGCTAAAGAAACCAAAAACCATAAATCTGACAAAGCGGAAGAAATTTCCATATGCTTGTCATCTCTAAATGAACATATTAATGTTTCTATTGATTTAAAATGTCTTAACTGTTTCCCTGGAGTGAGTTTTTAACCGCAATTTCTCAGTTCCTTTTTAAAACACGATACATTTGCAGATGCACAAACATACTGTAGGCTAAAATATCTTAATGATAAAATTTCATTTATATTCGTAGTAGGCTACCGAACATTTATTTTATTTATCGTTTACTTACATGTGCTTTGGAAGGAATAACTGTTTTTACCATGGTAAGTCGTTGTAACGACCTTGCTTCATTGATATGTAGACATTATTTTGCATTTATGAATTGTACATTATTATGCTGGTGTCTGTGACATAAAATAAATACATCTGTACTTACAACATTGTTTGAGTAGCCGTTTTGTGAATATTGTAATGATACCCCGCGTGCACCGCGCACGTCTCTGTTTGCCGTTAATGCTGATATATGCATCCGCATATTATCAGTTCTAAAGTTCGGTATTAGCAGTTTGTTTGCCTGCAGACGCTCTTGGTGGGTCTTGGTAGTTTTGTCATGGTTTCACCATGGTAAAACCGCATCGGATGTGCTCGTGCTTCATTGGCACGAGACATTACTCTGCCTTTATAAACTGTAAATTTTTTCCGTGCCGTTTGTAAAATAAAATATACGCAACATGAACACTGTTTTAGTGGGTATTTAGGTGAAAACTTGTACAGTGTGCGCATGTCAGCAGATTATATCGGATTTGAAGCTTGTCATGTAAACTGGGGGGGCAGTCGTGGCCTAATGGTTAGAGAGTCGGACTCGTGACCAGAAGGTTGCCGGTTCGATTCCCAGGCCGGCGGGTAACGACTGAGGTGCCCTTGAGCAAGGCACCTTACCCCTACTTGCTCCCCGGGCGCTGCAGTGATAGCTGCCCACTGCTCCGGGTGTACGTGTGTTCACCACTTGCTGTGCGTGTGTTCACTACTCTCTGGATGGGTTAAAAGCAGAGGTCACATTTCGGGTATGGGTCACCATATCTGACTAATAGGTCACTTCACTTCACTTAAACATGCACATTAATCAGATCACTTAATTTACCTTTCATGTAAACACTACATTCAGATTGCAGAATCTGATTTAATTCAATCCGATGTGTCCATGTAAACGCAGCTATAGGCAGCAACTTAATGTCACTGCCAGTTGATGTACAAATTTAAACAAATCTGTATCTTTCTACATCAGCAAACGCTTTGAGCTGTGATGTCTGCGTAGGGTGCTGTTTTCTTTGGGTTCATTTGACTTAAAGCTAAAGTCTAATTATTGGTGCTTCTGTAATTGCTTAAATTATAGGAGTCCGTTGCTCCCCATTCAGTTCAAGTGCCAAGCCCTGCAAATAGTTGATAAAACAGCAATTGTTTAAATGAATTCTAACTCGTCTTTACACCATTTACTGAACAAGTAGAAGTCTTTTTTAAGTCTTTTTCCAGACAACAGAGCCTCAATTTTGGTCACATTATTATTTCACTGCCTGCCTGCGATTTTACTGCCTAAATAGTCATCTAGGACATTCAAAAACTACATACAGATATGAGTCGCTAACCTGTCTGTCTGTCTGTTGTCCTGCAGAGCTGTCTATCCAACCACAGTTGAACTCCATCCTCATTCCTCCCCATGCTCGCTCGCAGACAACACCTGCCTCCCACGGTACTGAATCGCGCACATGGTCACTGTCTTTGATTTACCCTTCCTCTGTCAGTCTGATTATTGAATTGTCAGGTATCTGTACGTTCAGAGAATTTTAACTGTGTGTGTATGTGTGTTTTTCCACAGAGGGCAGTGGTTCAGATGGTCCAGCCCAGTCAAGCTCTGCACCGGGACCCTTGAGCAACAACACCTAATTGTTCCCTTGGCATTACTGCTATCACACGATGTTATCACCCCTCTCTCCTCATCCCTGCTTTTTCATTCCTCTCTCCTTCTAACAACAGCTCCAAACGTCTCTCTTGCGCCCCCCTCTCTCTCTCACACACACTCGTCACCTTGTGTTCTGTATAGTCATCTCTTATTGCAGATCGAGTGTGGGATGCCCAAATGACATTGGTCATCTGAGGAGGAGATGATGAGGTTGACTAAAATCAGTATGCATCGCAGCTCAAGGCTACAAGCGGGCTGTTTATTGTCATCATGTTCATCTTTAGGTTTGAGGACAGGGAAGGGCTGGTTAGGGCGTCTCTGCCCCATAGTGGCAGGAAGAGCACCGCACAGTTACTGCTCTCTCTGCCACTGTAATATCATCCATTTGACATTTTAAATGATATCCAGTTTTTGAGCTCATTTAGTCGTTTAAATTTGATTTTGTTCTTAAACTTTGAAACATTTTAGCTTTCTTTGTGTTCTTGGACAAAAGCAAGAACCGTGATGTGTTTTATGAAGAGGTGAGCGTGAGATGTCAGTGATTGAATCCAGATGTGCGTCCGGAGAGTGTTTCTCTTTAAAAATGGAGACAGACCTGTATGAGCTAAAATGGCTTGAGTGTCTTAATATGTGTGTATGTTTCCTGGTGTTTTAAGTAATCATTGCACACACACTTTTGTGTTTTAATTTCTTTTTAAAGAGGTATTTGGATAAGCTGAGACAGGGTTGTCTGGGGTTTTTGTTTTGTTGTTCAGTTTCAGTATAACAAGTTTTACTTTAGTTTTTTTTGCATGTACACACACACAGGCAAATTCCTTCAATAGTTGTGTTAGGAATTTATTTTATTACAGTTTTATATTATGAATCTAAACCTGTGTGTGAGTATGTGTACGTAAGTATGTTCGTGGTTTTAACAGCTATCATGCTCGTTTAGAGCAAGACACACCATAAATCCCCCAAAACATGTAGCAAATGAGACTTACGAATGGAGCTGTTTGTCTTTCACTTCTTCCATCCCTATCATTGCTAATATGTAAATGCCATGTACCTTTTATTTTGTTATTTTTGTTATTGTTATTCTGATGTCCTTTTGATTTCCCCCTAGTGGAGTAGTGCTGGTACGAGCAGACGCCAGCCTTGTCCTCTCGCTCTTCTCGCCCATTCTTTCACTTTCTCCTGTCCCCTCATCATTCAGCTGTATATAACATTTCATCCAGCCTCTCTATGTGCAGAGAGGAAAACAAAACTGAACAAAATTTTGTTTTTACCTGATATCTCTCGGTCTCTTTCTCTTACTCTCTCTCCTCGCCAGGCCTTCCCCCTCCTCATCAGTGTTAATTCTGATCCTTTATTTATTGTATTGCTGTCTGATTCAGATTTTTTTTAACAATCTGATGGGGGAGGGGTTTTGTGTGTGATGTCATGGGCATAATGTTCATAATGTTCTTCTGATGGAATGTTCTGGAAAGGGCAGGTTCACACTACCACACACAGGCTGCTCGGCCCATCAGTGGAAAAAACAACGAACGGTTAAAAGGAGAGAGAGGGAGAGATGAACAATGTTTTTGTTTGTTGGTATAAATAATAAACTCATTAATAAAGTTATAAAATGTTTCTGTGGGTTAAATTCTTCATTTGTGAGTGTTGTGACGAAAATGTTCTGTTACTTAAACAAAACTAGTTAACTTTGATTAATAGTTATAGTAACATATTACATGGCGATGGTAGATTTTTTTTATTTTTGGGTGAACTATCTTTTTAAAGATAATACTCATGGGTTTAATGCAGTTATAATGCTCATGGGTTTAATGCAGCTATTTTGGTTTTTATTTTAGTTTTATTAATATTTTAAATTAGCATTTATTTTTAGACTTATGTTCGTTTTAGCAATTTTGGTAAATGCTTTTGTCATTGTATAGTTTTTGTTTATTGTTATTTTATTTTTTGTTACAATTTTTGTGCTTCAAACTTATTTCAGTTTTATTTTTTAGGCGACATTTCAATTTTTCCTATAGTTAAGTTTTTATTTAGTCAAGTCGGTATTTGATTTGATTTCAATGAACAAAAACTTTTCAAAGTTTTAATTTTAGTAAACTAAAATGTATGAAATACTACAACAGAGCAACTGAATTAAAACCTGCTTATATTGCTCTTAACGCATCTTCAGCTGTATTTCATGGGATTGAAATGCCATGTCATTTGTATTATGTACTTGAAATATTTTAGATTATTCATATTTAGCCTAATATAAAATAGGTTTGTATTTTTTTGTAAACTGTATTTTTATCAAAGAAAATGGGGTAATTCTAAAAAATGCAATAGTCCCTCATCAAATTTACTTGAAAAACTGCTGTTGAACCGCGGTGCCAAAGTAGCGCAATTTTACAGTACGCTTGACTAAGACGAAATTCTATTGGTGGAGTTCAAAGGTGCTTTGGGCCAATCACGTCGCGTGTTGTTGAGACGTTACAAATAGGATTTCTGACAGAAACGAAAGAGAAGGCCATTATCGGTGAGTTGTTTATTTTATGCCACTGATCCAACGTTACTGTAGTTAATGCACGTCTACCTAAAGTTCCTCCAATGTATTAACAGCAGAATGTCGGAGTCTCTCGACTGGGGGAGACGTTCATGGTTTACTAACGAGCGAAACCGCCAGACTACCACCGAAGAAGCGCGTGCAACCCTTCTTCGGCGCTTCTCGCTCTTTGCGCCTTCAATGTTTAAGTGCAACCGAGCACACGCAGTGGCTGTACTTCCAACCCATAACGGTTTATAAAATAGATTAGCGTAACTCCCTGAAAATATACATCATGTGTTTGCCGTTGTTTTGGGAGTTTATACTTTCTGAGAGCTAACGTTAGTAGGCCACTAGAGCCTGTTAGCTAGGAAAGGCTGTGGCTGTTGGATTGCGATGTTAGCTGCCGGGTAACGTTAATTTATAGCTGATAACTGACACTGACTGTACAATATGTAAAGACATCATGCTAATAAAGTACTCTGAAGCTGATTGACTAACTGGCAGTTCGGTTTGTAGGGTATAACACAGATTACCAGCAGATGAAAGTACTTAATGGTCATTTAGTAGTAGTATCAATTGTTAATATAAATTGGTAACCAGAGCTGATGTATATTATGTGCTGGTGTATGTAACGAATATACATTTATTCAATTCTATTAAACAGCTTTATTGCTATGTCTTACGTAAATTATATATCTGTTATTGGTTATGGTGAACTTGACTGACAGTTCTGTGATTTCTCTGACTCCGTTTTTTTACTGTTTTGACAAATTATGCAGAGTTTGTTTAGTCACAGTTTATACATCGTGTTGCACTCGGCCCCCTCGTTTTAACACTGTTAAGTACATTTCGCTTGCTATCCGCCACTGACTCATGGAGTGGTCATGTGTTCTTCATTGTGAATCTGCCACAAATTATCCACTCTTATTAATGTAATGTTTTTGATTATGGTTACCTTTCATGCAGCATGCATTTATAGCTATCTATCTGTCTAATACTTAAACGAATTTGTTTAATGGATATGGAAAATCTTTTTTTATTCAGACGGTCTCAGTAGAAGGGGCTGTCATTTTTGAATCAACAGAGGGCGCTGTTATTGAAGTCACGAGATGATGGTTATTTATTTATTTTTGTTTTTATTTTATAATAAATAGGCGTTATATGTAATCCTCAAAAGTCTGTTTTAACCTTTGCTTCTGCCTCGTAAGTGTGCCACTGTATTATTTGTGTTGTACATAAACTTATTCTTTTGTGCCTTTGCAGCCATGGAGTCCTCTTCAGTGTATATGTGTTTCCCCTGTTATCGGGAGTTTCCTACACTGGAGGAAGTGCTCGCTCATCAGGTGACCTGCACTGCTGAGAATCCCCAGCTGACCAATGAGATGCCTGTTGAGGCGGCAGCTGCAGGTCTTCCACAGGTATAGGCACACAGCTCACTTTTAGACATTTTAAGCCACGTCACATGACAGTCTTTTTTCCCTAAGGTTTTAGATAAAAAAAAACGGTTTCATTAATATTCATTCAATAATTGTCCTTTGTGGGGTTATTCTGTGTTATTTCTAAATGGGTCCATTAACATATTCAGCCTAAAATAAAAATTTGTAAAACTGTAATCTTTTTTTATGCTCTGATTCCCCTTGAACTCCTAACTATAATGATCCAAAATAGACTAAAGAGTTTGAAGAGCAGCTCCCAGTAATCCTGAATAGTGGACTGAAATGGAAAGGATAATTTAGTTAGAGGATAGGTTTTTTTCGTACAACTCCTAATTTGCCTATTCACCACAGGGGGGAAATTAGGCACTTGAGATTCTGTCTTTCACGCTCTGATGTTGATGCACTTTCTATTCCAGTTGTTATGAAAACAGCCAAGTTTGAATTAACGCTTGGCTGTTTTTATAATGATTGGAGTACCGCTCTTCAATCTAGTTATTAGTCACAGCTGAAAAATACATTTTCTGTCTGTCTGCATTTTAAGCAAGCTGCAAATCTCCATTAAAACCAAGTGAATCAAATGAGAACATTGCATTGTCATGTACAAGGCCACTTATAGAACTATATTTCACATTAAAGGGATAGTTCACCAAAAATAAAAATTCTGTCATCATTTACTCACCCTCCAAACCTGTATAAATGTCTCTGTAATGCTAAACGTAAAGGAAGATATTTGGAAGAATCTCAGCAACCAAACAGATCTCATCCCCCATTGACTTCTATAATATTTATTCTCCGTACTATACGAGTCAGTTGGGAGATGAGATCTGTTTGGTTACTGACATTTTTCTAAATATCTTCGTTTGTGTTTTGTGAGTAAATGATGACAGAATTTTTCATATTTGGGTGAACTGTGAAATTACCTTTTAAAGCCACAATATGGACTTTCGAAACAACAACAAAAGGCGAAGCTAAATGACGTTATGTAGGAGAGTGGAATTATGGGACATGTCGTTTTCACCATCCAGAGGCGTATGGATATCGCCCATCATGTTCACGGACGAGGTAATGAATGAATTTTATTTTATGTCATCGTAATGAATTAGCTTGCAATAAACGTGGAATGTTTATTGCACGGTCGTTAGCCCACGACTGATATTGGACTTTGTCAATTGATTTGGTGGCGTAATGCTACAAGTTTTACGTGTTTAAAACAGTCATACAGTCGTCATTTAAAAAGTAAATTTGAACGAACCCACAGTATTTACAAGTAATGTTACTGGCTACATATTTTTGTGCAACATATACTGTATTTCATAGGGTAACTGCATTCATTTTTGCTTACCTGTCTATTAAAACAAATGCGAGAGCGGAGTCTCTGTCGAGTCCAAGTTGGTCACGAAGCTCTCTCCATTAGAAAACGCCACGCCGATAGTAATCCTTGTTTTATTTCTTCGTTTGTCCAGAAGCCTGCTTGCCTCGTTTGGTGTACGTTTACGCTTTTTTGGGTTTCCTTTACTCGCCAAAGAGTAATCGTTATCCGTAATAACAGAACAACAGATGCTGCGTCCCAGATGCTGTGTAACCACTTCTGCATTTGCGTGTTGCCGTAGTTTCTATGCGGAGAACCGGATATTAAGTCACTGAATATGCTACAAATACAAGGGAGACAAGGGACGGGCCATTATTTTAAATAGGAATTTCTCTGGATATGCACATTCTTGGGAACATTTGGGATAATGTAAGTACACAACTGCATGAAACATATCACACTGTGCAAGTGATTTTGGGATATTTCATAACAAAATTATTTCATATTGTGGCTTTAAGGTTTTAAGAATACTGTTTTCAAATGTATTTTATTTGTGTTATTTTTTTTAAATATATTTTAGTTTAAAGGGTTAATGCATATTAGTTCAATAGGATGTTGTAGACTGTTCTGTCGGATGACTGTAAAGTGAACCCCGCCGCTGTGCCCTTGGTAGAAGCGAATTGATTGAGCGTGACGTGAGTTAATGCCTTGAGTGTGTTTTGGCGCTCACTATCGTCACCATTAAAATTAAATTAAAAAATAACCATTAATCACGATTGACTCTAACAGTCATGGAAATTCATTAGTCAGAGGGGAACCCTGAATATGGTAGTACAAACTCAAATATGTTCTTGACCTCCCAGGAGAATAATTTCTGAAAATTACATTTACTAATGATGCTCCAAAGAGGATTTTATAAATTTGGTATGATCACTGATTTTTTGTCATTAGTTGATTCTGATTATATAAGATGTTACAAATTTAGGAATAAAAAATAAGGCTTTTGAAAGCATTTCATATTTACCATACACAACTTCTGAATCATTTTTGTTGTTCCCATCCTACATTTTTTACAGCACATATTTTATTTATTAGTTATGCCTTAACAAAACATGATTGGTTTGTGTGATCAAACAAGTTGCGACACTGCTATACATGATAGGAAATGTTTATTTGCTGATTGTTGTGGGCATTGACCAACAATTGTCCCCCCTTACAGCTGTTTGTATTATTTGTCTTCAGGTTATTTGTGTTTGTATTCCTACCTCTCACTAGGTGGCAGTGCAGTCTGTTTCTGAGATCCAGATGCAGACAACAGTGGATCTGTCTTCTCTACTGGGACAGAAGAAGATTTCTCCTGGTGATGCTCCACGTGTTCTGTACCAGTGTGCCGAATGCGAAGTTCTCTTTGACGCTCTGTCACTCTGGCAACAGCACCGAAAGACGGGCTGTTGCCTCGAGACGGGACCTGGTCCTGGAGTAGCCCAACGAGAATATCAGGAGATTGGCAAGGAACAACCTGCAGATGAACAGATGGTTGTGAAAGAAGAGCAAGGGCAACATGAAGTAAATGCTTCTCAACAGCGTGTTGCAATAGGAGAGGTTTCTAAAGGAGTCGCTGAATCTGAGGTCTCCCAGCAAGGATTATCGAGCAACAGTGAACCCGGGGAACCTCCAGAGACCCCAGCACCTCAGAACAAAACATCCGTAGTGCACTTGTCAGCAGACCAGAGCCCACCAAGACGCAGACGGCAAAAGAAGGACAAGCCCCCTTCCAACTTGCTCTGCGTGGAGTGCGGCCAGAGCTTTAGTCAGGTTTCAGAGCTTGTGACTCACCGTAGGGTTCAACATAGCTTAAAGGATGCCATCCATTGCTGCACCGTGTGCGGAGAGGGCTTCATCAACACCACACTGTTCCTCTATCACCGCAGACAGCATCGCACAGAGGTGGAGAACGAACCCAAAGAAGTCCCACCTACCGTCCCGCAGCTCTCCACAGCCTTCCTGGATGCCTCAGGTGAGGGACTCTTGCTTTTAGCAACGGCCGGTGAAGGACAGAGTCTAATGGAGGTGACCACTCTGGAACAGGCTATAACTGAGACCCCTGCAGCACACGTGGAGGTAGAGCTTGACGGTAATGAGATGGGAGGAGAGGAGGTTCTGCAAAGTGACCAGGAACCTGTATTAGAAGTCATTATGAAAGAGCAGAGTGGCGAAGTCATGGTGGAGAAGATCGTGGAGCTAGTGGAAGAGGGCGCAGGGGTAAATGAAGAAGAAAGAATGGAGGTGGTTGCTGTTCAGATTGAAGGACAGCATTGTGAAGCAGTGGAGGTGGAAAATATAGTCGAGACAGAGAATCGGGGAGAGGCGGAAAGTAAAGCAAAAGAGGAACCTATGCCGACTTCCTCCTCGGGCACTGAAGGACAGAAGTTTCTCTGCCATCAGTGTGGATCCTGTCTTACTAGCGAACAGGAGTTGGCAAAGCACCGCATGACCGAGCACGATCTGATCCCGGCGTTGCACACCTGCATGGAGTGCGGGGCTGAGTTCATGAGCACCACACAGTTCCTGTACCATCGCCGGGAGCATCGCAAGAACCCACTTGCAGGACAGACACCCACTGCTGGGGAAACTTGCAAGCTCTACCCAACTTCAACTGTCTCCTCTATTGCGAAATGCAAGGATGGCATGCTCCTCAAACAACCAGGTCAGACTGAGTGCAACAACACTGATTAGCTGCAATGAATTCCTTAGAGACCTAACTAAGTAGGATATCCTTACAGGCTCAGCCATTCCCTAAGATGTGATTCGTGCATTTTAATTATGTTAAAAACAAGAGTGAGGCGTTTAACTACCTGGTAATGGTACTTTGTAATTATGGTTCTAGGCGGTTGAAAGGCAAGGGGCTCAAGTAAAAATGAAAGTAACCGTGAGAAAAATACTTTCTTTACTGTAACTGGTATTAAATGTAACTAAAGATGAATAGTTATTCAAATTAATAGTTAGTGCTGCTTATTATAGCAAGTGTAACATAGTTATGTGGAGGGAGGCTGGAATCTATGAACAGTCAAATGGCTATTACCACAAAATGTGTTTGGGTAAGCAGGAGTCCCAAACCAAAGTGATTATTATCTGCGAAGATCAAAACACCATACTGGTTTTATAGAAATGAATGTGATAGTTCAACCAAAATAAAAATTCTGTCATCATTTATTCACTCTTTTGTCTGTGGAACACAACAGAAGATATTTTGAAGAATGTCTCGGTGGTTTTGTGTCCATACAATGGAAGTCAATGGGGCCCCCCAATTCTGTTCGGTTACCAGCATTCTTCAAAATATCTTCTTATGTGTTCTGTATAAAGAAAGAAAGTCATAGAGGTTTGAAATGACACAAGGGTGAATAAATGATTAAAAAAAATATTTTTGGGTGAACTATCCCTTTAAATACTAGGTCCTCATAGAGTGGCCCAGAGGGGAGCTCAACACAACAAAATAGCCTGCAGCTTATTACTTGCAGCTTGCTTTTTCCTGCAGTTGACAGTCACAAAAGTTATTAAACAATCTGGGGATATCAGCTGATGTATTAATTTCCTTCTACATTAACACAATGTTTCTCTTAGCAGCAACGGCAGACGCTACCATCGAGGCCCCCGCCCAGCTGAGCAGGGACTGGTCTCGCACCGCTCTGCCTCACAAGTGCCCCCATTGTGGGGAGGGCTTCACGCGCCGCAGCCTGTTGCGTGAGCACGTGTCCCAACACACGGGCAAGAAACTCTTCAATTGCAAAGTCTGCAATAAGAGCTTCCCCTCTCCTGCCAGTCTTTTGCGTCACAACCTGACACATGGAGGGTCCCGTCTGTACAGCTGCTCCCTCTGCAATAAGAGGTTTTTCCAGTCAACCTCGCTCAAGCGCCATATGCTGGTTCACCAGGCGGGAGCCCCGGAAAATCGGGTCAGAGGCAGGAGAAGAGGAAGAATTCTAACCCTGGGCGACGGGCGTCTGCACACCTGTCCTGAGTGCCCAGCCAGCTTCAAGTCTGAGTCCCAACTGATGAGTCACAGGTGGGCATTTGAGCATTCTTTTCTTTTTTTTTTTCGTTCATTTGATTTGATTCGTTCAGGCATGGTCACAAGGATGACTGATGTTTTGTTTGACTGTCAGTTGAGATGGAAAGGTACGAGCGGTGAGAACATGTCATGTTGCAATGTCTGTTAGGCTTGGTTCGCACTGACATTTAGCAAGTGTTGAAATGTGATACGTTTGTTCAGGCGGTGTATCGATATCTGGCGTATAGTAGTGATGTGAGGTTCAAAATGATGCTGAGAGACTTTGTGAAGCAACAGCTGTGAGGAGCTGTCAGTATGGAAGGAGATGAGGGCAAACTGATAATTTTGCCTCTACTCACGTCTGTCAGGACTCTCGCTGCAACGCTGAACTGACGAGGCGAACAAGAGAACATTCTGACACTCACTTTTTATGCATTCATGCATACACTGTGTCCAAAAATGATGACTCGTACACTCATTCACTATTCATTACATACTAAAGGTCACAATTCAATAGCACACGCTTCCTATGACATCCCACATCAAATGAGGATAACCTCTTTATAAGTTGACCTAAAATGAATTTCCACAAACATTCCCAAAGTATTTTAAATTAAAAATGAAGTCTTGGGCATTTATAAAACTCTTTATTAAAGGTGCTGTGTGTAATTCTTTGGAGGATCTTTTTACAGAAATGCTATATAATACCTTACATAATGAATGTTTTTGTTACCTTCAAATGAGCTATTTCTATCTACAAACACTGCGGGTCCCCTTAAATGGAATTCACCATGTTGTTTCTACAGTAGCCCTAAACGGTCAAAATGCTCTTCCGAGCATGTTTCATAAATACATCATCTCCTTCAACAAAGTAGCGCAAACGCAATGACATCTTTGTCCTGTGAGAGCCGCTGTAGTGCTTCGAAAGGGAGGGGTGCGAGCTGTTGGTTGCAATTTGCAACCTCACCACTAGATGCAGCTAAAAATACCACTTTGCTCCTTTAAAATGTGTAATCCCTCAAAAAAGTTAATGTATATTTTTACGTATCATTTGTATGTTTGCTGTAAATTGAAGTCATAGCTGAACAGTGAGCACCATGTGTTGAAATTCAGCATGGTGAACGGTGCTTTTTTTACCGAAGTACTTTAATGATGGTCTAGTCTGAGATATTACTTTTTCTTTGATTAATATTTTCACTGTGTTAGCTGTCATCTGCATACCCACTACAACAGTACCCACTACAATACTGCTCTATTTCCTGATTTAGACTGAGATCTGTTCAACAACCAGAACTGCAGAAGGTCTACATAGTACTGCATTTAGTGCATTATTCGCCATCGTAATGTTTATCTGATAATTCGAAACCCTATTCACAGGGGCCTTCATTACTGGATTTCTCCTGCTGTTCGGTTGTGTATATGAGTAAAACATATCAGTGTAGCATTTGTACAGAGCTGTTATCTTCATATCATCTGCTGAGGTTCTTGTTTTTTTTCTTGAGCACTGATACGGCTAATGAAAACAGAATGCAGATAAACTGTTCATTTGTTTATAGCTAATAAGCGCATGTTAATTATAATGTCAGTAATATTCCGGGGGAAATACACGTTTCCCTGAGTCATTTTAGTGAGGTTACTGGTTGAAAATGACACGTTCACGAGAGACTGAGAACTAAATATGAGCAGTAATTACTGATGTCAGTAATAATTACAGAGGACCCTGGTGATTTTAATCACATGTGAGTACGCCTTAAGACATGAGAGAAAGGCTGCCACTCACCTGCTCGCATATTTTTAATGAAGAGATGCTGTATTTACAGATGTCTTATAATTGTTCTCTATGTGAGTGCATGATTAACCCATCCGAGATTGTAGCAAATATGTATGTAGGGATTGTTGTTGGATCGCCTCCGGGGATCTCAGCCATTCATATTCACCCTATTTCTGTTTTCTGCTCCTCCAGGCTTCTGCACACCAGCCATCCCTTCCCCTGCGAGGAGTGCGGGGAGGCATTCAAACGTCGCAAGGAGCTGGACCTTCACTCTCTCATCCACCAAGGTCAGCTTGAGCAATCCCACATTTAGCCCTTTGTCCCTTCGGAGTCCCGCTTTCAGTCTTGCACACAGTCCAAAATTAACACTCGCCAAGTACCAAATGCAAATAAAAATTGGCGTAAAATAGCTACTCTCCAGCTGGCTTGTACTAGGAATTACAGAATAAATATGTGCTTCCAAATGCAATCGCTGTTTTAATCTGATGTAATCAAAGAGATACCTTGTATAAAAAGAAAAGCCTACAGAAGAATCCCTTCAAATCCCTTGAAATGTGGCAGAAAATTCCTGGCTGTGAGCCACTAAAGCAAATGAATGAATTAATTATTTTGGCACAAACGGTTTGGTTTCACTGGCTCATTTATGTGATCGCGATTGAAATGATGGCCTTTGCTGTTTGCTGCAAAGTAGCAGCTAAATAATTGATTTGTCAGTATGGCAAAGTAAATATACATTTTGAAAAAGTAAGATATGCTGTAGTTAGTCAAGAAATGTCTCCCCTCCGTCGCCGCTGGTAGGTGAGCCGAGTTAATTTTGGACCGTGCGCACACTCATGCATATGTACACAAACACGGATCTTTATTAAGTGGCCCATTTAGTTTCTCCAGTGTCCACCGTCTGCGTTAATGATTGTGTATCAGGCCACACACACACTGACAGAACTGTCAGACGAATGAGCTTTTATGGATCGTCCCCAAGTAAATAGACGAGCTCAGAGGTCACATCGATCAGGATGGGTTGTGTGTGTATATTGATAAGATCAGCTGCTGATCACTATCACCTCCGATCTGAGCTTCTAACATTAGTCCAGCGTCGTAGCTCTTCCTCGCCAAAACAGAGATTGAAAGAACCCGAATAGATTTTTTTATAGGTGTAAATAAGAGAGAGCAGGGTTTAAAGGTCAGTGTTGCTGAGTCACAGACAGGCAGCGCGGATGCTTAATCAAAAACGCTCTGCATGTAAACATCAGCCGCGCAGTCACATCACCCGTGACCCCCATAAAGGGCTGTTTTTGTTTCCGCGCCTGTGCTGTGCGTTCTGTGAAATGTCTGTTTATCAGCGTTCCTCTTTCTGATTGGTTCTCCGTAAACAAGTGGCATCTGGCTTTTGTGTGTTCGTGTTTGTGTTGCACTCTCTGTTCCCATCTCTCTTGCTTGATGAGGAACAAACGTGTTTGTTTTTCTCTCTTGATAAGAAGCCAAAGATGTGTTTTTGTGTGTGTGGAAGAATGTGTGCATAAACATGAGTGTCTCCGATGTCCTGTAAATTAAAAGCAAGGCTTTCCTTTTCTATTCTTGTAAATAAGTGCATTAGAGATAATGTATAGTAATGCAGGGTTGCCAGATCTGTGTAACAAAATCAGCTTAATGACCCCAGCACAAATATCAAAACTCAAAATAGTTTTTCTGCTGTACCTAAAATAACATGTTTTACAGTCACTGTAATGCATTTTTATGCACAAAATTTCTTACACACCTTATTTTTTTACTTTTTTAAAAAGTTTACTTTTAAACATGACCAGTTAAAGAAAACTTAACATTAAAATACAAGAGTTAATATAATTGTGATTGTTGAAATTTCAACATTTTTTCAACATAAATTGCAGGTGCAAAAGTGTTATTGATTCAACGCAATTAACATTGACAAATTAACAATTTTTTTAACATTGATTCAATGGTTGCTTGCTATCTGGGTATAGATTTAATACAAATCCTAATAGGGCTGTGTATTGGCAAGTGCCTCCCGATACGATACATATCACGATAGATGGGTCACAATACAATATATTGGTATGTATTTCGATACGATACACATTTGCGATATATTGCAATACTTTAAATAGAAAATGTAAAAAGTAGAGCTAGAAATACAACATGCTGTGCACCAGCGGGGGTTTTCTGTATGGATAAGTGTAAAAACATCCCTTATCTCTGCAGAGTGGCCATGATGTGCGATGCATGGACCTTTAGATCAGAGGTTTGGGTTCTCAAACTGTGGATTGCGCCCCTCAAGTGGGTAGCACAGGGGAATAAGGTGGCTCACGCAAGTCACTTGGCTGTTGTGGTGCATTACAGTTAAAACACTGAACATGGGCAGTATAAAACCCCTGCTTCATCCGTGCTGTAAATGTGCTGGTGTCACATCCGTGAAAGCACAATAAATGTCATTGTTACTTTTCTTAATAAACTTTTTGTCTAATGCACTGCAGTAGCCAAGTGACTTGTGTCATGACTTGAGAAGCTTACAAACAGCATTATTTTATATAACTCATTACTCCATGACTTATTTTTAAAACCAAAGCACACCCACACATCAGCTCTGAGAGCTCGAAGCCTTCTTATATTTTTCGCCATGCTCACTTCCACTTACTTTTGGCTGTATGTATATGACATGATTAAAAAAAATTATCGTTAGTAGAGGTATCACTATCGATACACTATTGAAAAAAAAAAAATACGAAAGTTACCTGTATCGATATTTTTGCACAGCCCTAAATCCTATAGATATTTCTAAAAAAGCTCAGTAAATATCACATTACAATGGTGAATTTAACAATGAAATGAAGAGCCACAAACCTGTATATTAAACTTTAAAACACTTGGCTGTATTGAAACAGAACAGTTATTTTAAATTTAAGATGCAGTATAACAAAAACAAATTTCACACAAATATCTGTAAATAGAGGCTGCAATCATGTGAACCGCTGCCTTTTATATGAAGGTGATGTTAAATTCGACGACACACCGGATCCCATGTTAATTAAGCATGAATGAAGGATACTCCCTGTTGTAACATCCACCAGTTGTAAAAAGAAAAGTGACATCTAGTGGATAGTAGTAACAATAACATTAACGTAAATTAATGTTCAGTGCTTGCGTAAATATGAAAGAAAAAAAATAGATTCACAGCTTTTGAGAATCGATATTGAATTGATCCGTTTAAAAAACGATTCATCGATTTTTTTGCCCAGCCCTAGTCAGGATGAAATAAGAGCTAAATCATAAACATGTAATTATTTTTTAGGATTTCTGCTGAAATGAAAGAGCATGAAATAAAATATTTTATTTGTATTTAATAACCAAAAAATAAATACTAGAATAAGTGGGTGACACTTACCCCACTCTCTCCTATTTCATGCATTTGAGTGTCAAGTATCATGTTCTTAAAACCTTGCTATCGATCTTTTTTCTGTAGATAAAGAACCAAAGACGTGTCCTAGCTGCGGCTCTCAGTTCCTGAATCAGACAGTGCTGGACACGCACATGCAGCGCTGCACTGGAGAGCCCACGGTACGCCGCAGGTATAAGGGACAGGGGCGAGGGAAGGTCGGGGGTCAACTGGAGTGTGATATGTGCGGCCACCGCTGTGTCACTCAGGATGGTCTCGACCTGCACCGGCTCTCTCACACGGGTCAGACGCCACTGCGTTGTCCGCTTACCCCATGCAGGCGACGATTTGCCTCCAGCTCTGCGTTGGGGGAACATCTTTTGGCACACTGCCGCGGTGCATTGGGCAAAAGAAACGCCCCGCGCCGTTTCACCTGCGACTTCTGTGCGAAGGAGTTCGCCTACGCGTCCACCTTCGCCGTTCATATGAGGACGCACACGAACGAACGACCCTTTGAGGTACAACATTCATACTTTCTTAATAAAAAATATTTTTTGCTCATTAAATCAAAACATGATTTCCCTCAAAAATATTGTAAAAAATGTTGTATATTGGTGGAATGACCTGCTTAATAAAGTTTTAATTAAATTCTTCTTCATTTTCTCCTCTTTTAGTGCTCTCATTGTAGGAAGCGTTTCCGGCAGCTTCCACACCTGCAGGATCACGAGCGCATTCATAGCGGCGAGCGGCCTTTCGCGTGCTGGGTGTGCGGTAAAAGCTTCAGCGTAGCAGCGAGGCTAACAGAGCACGCCCGCGTGCATAGCGGCGAGCGGCCGTACGCCTGCCCTCGCTGCCCCACTGCCTTTCGTTCACGACCCAACCTCGACAAACACATGCGTCTCCACGCCAACGACCCCACTGACCCCAATGCACCAAACATTCTGGATGATGATGCAGCCGTACAAACTATCCTCTTAGTACAGGAGTCTGCCTCTTCCTCTCCACCCTCTTCTGCATCCGGTGTGCCTGTAGTCCAGGAGGGCATGTTTGTGGCAGACGATTGCGGCTCATCTGTGGTTTTTCTTCACCCTAACATCAGTATGCCCACCATCACAGTGCCAGCCATTTCAATGCCCTCTCTGACTGTTCCAAACATCTCTGTGGTGGCAGGTCAAGATGTTCCTCATACAATTGAAGTCATCTTAGAGGAAACTGTGTAGCGGGTGAAGTCAGATTAATGCAAGGGGTAGATTCAAGGTAGGAGAGGTGTGAATGTAAATAAAATATGAATCAGGATTTGCTACTGCTTTGTGGGTGGAGTAAAGGCAGATTCAGCAATGCACATGTATTCTTGAGAGATGGCTCTTTATTGAGTAGGATATATTATTGCTTTTGCAATAAAAAATATACAGTGATTCAGTGTCTTTACCCAGGAGAAAAGAAAAAACATATGCGTTTTTTATATTTAAATTTGCCACTGTAGTTACGCTTTGATTTTAGCTTTGATTTCAAGTGTTTTGTCTGCCTTGAATACAAAAGGTGGCCGATAAGTTGTGGTGTTCAATTTTAATAAAAAGCTTGAGCCCATTGGGTTGGTACTGATTTATTTAAGATTGCTTTGACTTATAATAGTTTTTTGATAATGCTTTGGCTTCTGTAAGTCAAGGTTACTGCTTAAAGAAGTTTTTCCCGCCCTTACAATTTAACAGGACGTTGTGCTTTTATGACTTATGTGAAGACCTATTGTTCTGATTTTACTATGGGTAATTCCAAGATCATACTAGACTTTAGCAAAATGCAACATTTCTTCTTATTTTACACATCATAAATTCTAATGTGCTTAAGAGTTATTATTGCTTTAGTTATTTTAAAGCTGTATTGTACAAAGTGGGATTGTGCACTACTTTTATTTTCTGTGTTTCCCTTTACCTAAAAAAAGTTGAGCTGTGACGTATCCATCTTCACGTGACACAAATTCACATGTTAGAGTTCACCAAACTTGACCTTTGAAATGCATCAAAATGTACTTTTTTGCATGACTGTGCACTTCCCATCTGCAGCATATGCATGCGTATAAATGGATGGATGACAATAGAACAAAGTCTAGAGTGACCGTGGCATTCCTAATAGTGTACAATTACATTTATGCATTTGGCAGACGCTTTTATCCAAAGCGACTTACATTGCATTATCCTATACATTTGTTTCTAAGTATGTGCAATCCCCTGGGATCGAACCCATGACCTTGGCGTTAGCGCCATGCTCTAACCACTGAGCTACAGGAAAGCTGTATTCCAATCCCCTTTACCATTGTAAAATCATTATAATGCACCACCTTGCATAGCCTATTACAAAACAGAAGCAACGGAAACATGATATAAATAGTACATTTATTGTCCAGAAAAATGTAAATGAACAGTTCTTACATCAAGTAATATCCCATGTTGATGTGGGATATAACTTCTGTTGATACTCTTTGTCTTGAAGGACAAGACATATTTCAAAGACATTGTATCTATAGTAAAAAGACTATGAAAAGCAATTGCTAACAAATTGAGAATGTGTTAAATCGGCGCCATTTTATTACAACACCTAAGATATTACTAACCACTTCTATTATAGTCATTTTATTACCGCCATATATTCTGATATCACACTATTAGTGTTTCATTGCATGACCCCTTTAGACAAAAAAAAAAATTAATCCTTTGTTCTGACATTAAAAGCTTTTCAATGAACTCAAGACTTATATAAATTATCTTGCAGATTTAGGTGTAAGTGATGACTGCAGTTGAAACCAGACCCTACAAATCTCCCATGAATTTTCAAAACTTGAATGGGGTTTAAGTTGAGCTCCATTACCTCAGTTCATTGGGAGAGACAAAGAGAAACAGGTCATTACTGGAGCCCGTACTGTTTGCCTGCGCTCGGCTCTTGCTCTCTATTTGCTCAGGTCCTGTTGAACTCCTCCCACACATGGCTACTGCACCATTATTAGTCCCATAGATGATAGACATTGATAGCAAAACACCATCCCTGCACTAAATTCCCAAACAATCATTTGAGCGATATCTTCCCCAGCTCATTAATTTACAGACTTTGACTAGCAATTACTGTGTGACCTTCATGTAAATGGGCAATTTGAGATGCGCCAAGGGTTTTCCTTGTAGCTGTTGAGCTGCTTTGGGAGACAAATAAAAGAGAAAATCAGTTCACGGTTTTGATCGATTCTACCTTCTTTTTTGACATCTTAATTGTCTCTTGAGACCATGCGTTGTGTTATGAAAAAACATCATCAAATAAATCCTAGCAATAGTAACTACAGCTGTCACGGTATGATATTTTCTCTACAAGATTTTTGGGGTCAAAAGAATTTACATTAATGATATTAGTATGATGTCTTTTGGTGATTTTAAAAGGAAATAAATGATACTATCAGTTAAATTCATCAATAATTTTGTTTTTGTGAGACAGTTCACCCAAAAATAGCAATTTCATCATTTACTCAGCCTCAAGTTGTTCCAAATCTGTATAAATGTCTTTGTTGTGATGAACACAGAGAAAGATATTTGGAAGAATTCTTGTAACCAAACAGTTCTTGGCCACCATTGACTACCATAGTAGGAAAAATTACAATGGTAGTTAGAAGTGCCCAAGAACTATTTGCTTTCCGATATTCTTCAAAATATCTTCTTTGGTGTTCAACAAACAAAGAAATGTATACAGATGTGGAACAACTTGAGGCTGAGTAAATGATGACAGAATTTTATACAAAATATGTTTTGGGTTAACTAATCCTTTAACAGGTTCTGAATAATTACAATATTATGATATGTGTAGATCTAACATGATATACATAAAAATCGTGTTTTTTAATGTCACGGTTATTGACAATCACTATATGTTGTGGCACGCCAAATGGTTTCCAATTCAGATCAAAATGCTGGGTTGGTTTTTAAAATATGGGCAAAGCCAACTGTTTGCTGGGTTGTTAACTAACCATTGGTTAAAGCAACCTAACAGAAGTTCATTTAAACCCAGTGGTTGGTTTTGCACATATTTTAGTTTTGGATTTATCCTCATGCAGAGACAATGAGTTATTCCTAAAAAGATGTAGGTTGAATTCAGTCTGATGAGGACTGTTTGACATTTGTCTTCGAGTCAAAAAGTGTCCCAATCAGCCAGTATTCACACATCGTATTGTTTCTTCATTTCTAAACACTTGCTGTTATTTCCCTCACAGTGTGTTTGTACAGTACAGCACTTTTCTTTGTAAAGCTGCTTTGAATCCACATGTAATTGTATACAGAGACATTGAACCGAGTTCAGTTTTTAAGACAAAAACGCGGTTTTCCTTTAGGACAAAAAAAACAGTGGTCACCTTTACTCTTCCCTCGGGAGTTTTCTTTTTAAATCTTGTTCATTCTATAAATATCTGGTCACGAGGAAAAGCCGTGAGGCTGAATATTCAGCGATGGGCTAAATCCTGCTGACCTTACAATACACCAGTGCGCACAAACAGTGCCCTGAGTGATGGGTATAACACACACCTGACCATCATTCCATTTCATCTTCGCATCTCCACACTACTACCTTATACAAGCATTCAAACACCAAAAATCTCATCGAACCAAACTTTTTGTAATTCACCATGAATTGTGTTTCTGTGTTGTGTGTGTGAGTCCTTAAGGATATCCTTTATTTTCCTCCCCTCTCTGCGTCCGTCTCTCTTTGCTGAGGTAGCTGTACCTACTGTGACTTTGACAGAGTGTTCCCCTTGTGTGTTGCCCCTATGTGTATGTGCGTGTGCTATATCCATACCGCATTATGTGTGTGTGTGTGTGTGGAGAGGACATGGCCTGAGCTGTGGTATATTCATCTACATAGGAGACTTATCATTATTATTATGAGCTTGTTCGTGTGTAGAAAAGATGCCTCGGCCTTGTTTGTTTGGAAGAGAGATGGATTACACACAATGAATGAGAACGTGTTTATGCTGATGGAGTCATGTGTATTTTTGAAATAGGACTATGTGTGTACACCGTCCTGTTAAAAGGTTTGCTTATCCGGTCTAGTCGGGTCTATTTCTCTCGCAAGCATGCTCTCTGTCTGCCGGTCCCTCTCGTTTCACTGTTACACCATCTCTCTCGCTCGCCGGCTCCCCCTCGGCCCCCCATTTATTGTCGAGGTTGTGTGACTGGAATACTGAGTAGCTAATCATTATTCCAGCAGTGAGGCACGGTGCACAGGATGAATGTCAATGCTCTCTCTCCCACTCTTTCTCTCTTTTCCCATTTCCTCTTTTTTTCCCTATCCCTACCCTGCTTCCTCATCCCTCTTCCCGTTCACTCCATCATTCCTCTTCCTTTCGCTTTTCTGCCCGCCTTTCCGCTTCTGCCCCACCTTCCCCTCCCATCCAGTACCTCTCTCTCTCTCTCTCTCTCTCTCTCTCAGCCTTGTACCCTTGGGTTTCTGGTTGTCTTTGCAAAGAATAACAAGGAAGTCCTATGGAAATGAGGCTTAGCTGTATGAATTTGTCACCGGTTACAGGTATACAGCGTAGGGTTTGAAATATACATCATGTCAGGGCAAGATGCGTATTGAATATTTTGCGTTCGGTTGAATCAAAGGAGATGTGCGTCGTTGCGGCTGCAGAGCAGAGGAGAGGTGGAGAGACAGCTGTTGAATGCATATTTAGCCATTTCAGGGAAAGGCAGAGCGATGACTCTCCTGTGTGTAGACAAACAGGGCTGCAGTGACGGGGACTCCTGCTTAACAACAGGTGCACATGACAACCCTTAAAGTGATAGTTCACCCCAAATAAAAGAAAATCCGTCGTCTTTTATTTACCCTCATGTCATTCAAAACCTGTATGTGAGTATTTCTTCTGTGGAACACAAAAGAAGATATTTTGAGAAATGTCTCAGTGGTCCATACAATGGGTGCCAATGGGGGTTTGGTTACCAACATTCTTCAAAATATCTTCTTTTGTGTTCTGCTGAAGAAAGAAAGCCATACAGGTTTGAAACGACATGAGTGCGAGTAAATGATAAAAGAATGTTGATTTTTGGCGGAAGTATCTTTTTAAAGAGACACATAGCAACACGGGGAACTTTGTAAAATATGCTTGGCAAATAATTATAAGTATGTGTATTGTGTGTGTCAGAACTGTCATTTTAGTACCTCTAAAATGAGAGATTGTAAACAATTTAAAGGGACAGTTCACCCAAAAATGAAAATTCTGTCATCTACTCACCCTCTTGTCATTTCAAACCTGTATTGACTTTCTTCTGCAGAACACAAAAGAAGATATTTTGAAGTTGCTAACTGGCACCCATTCACTTGTATTGGTTTTGTGTCCATACAATAGAAGTGAATGGGTGCCGGTGCTGTTCGGTTGAACTATCCTTTTAACTTCACTTTTTTTTCAAATAAAATAGTTTTACCATTTATATTGTTAAGTTTACTGAAATCACATTGCCCTTAAAAACAAGTTTACTGAAATCACAAAGCCCTTTTAAATACAGTTATTTACTTTAGCTTTGCGAGTATGCTGGTTTGAAAAGAACACATTGAATATAGCACAAAACCTGTTGTGCTTTTCTTCTCCATCATGATGTGTGTCAGCTGGACAACCTGTAGGACCCTGTTCTGTATATTACAAAATATACGTTGTGCTACAAGTATGTGTCAGCACTGTGATGAGCGAGTGTCTTCAAAGCACGTCAAAACATCTGTTTGTGTTTTTTGAATCTGAGAAGATAGTAATCTCAGCGGTGAGGGCTAATATTTGTCTTTGATAAATGAGGAGAGAGAGGAGAAAAGGGGGTGTTGGAAGGAGCAGAGAGAGAGTGAAGGAGCTGATTGGATTAGAGGGAGAGCAGAGGAGGTATGGGGATACAATGAGCTGAGCGAGCGAGAGAGAGAGAGAGCACATGAGGAGGGGAGGGGGTCTGGAGTCAGTGAATGCAGTTTGTACTGCTGTGCTTTGGAATTACTGCTATGAACATTGTGAGGGACTTGAAACAGAAGCCGAAGCAAAGAAGGAAATATCCGAGGGTGGAAAAGAAAGCTTGCATAGCCTCTTGATACTCGACGGTCAAGATCGTGTGAGCGCGCGAGGAGGAAACGCAGGAGGAGAAGAGGAGGCGCACTGGAGGGACTTTACCCCATCTTCTCATCTTCAGTTCCTGAGGTTAGCCTCTGGTCCCCCATCACTGGGGTCATCATTGGAACTGCGTCTCATGGTGTGTATTTGTGTGTGTGAGATCACACCATATTCCATTATTTGCTCCATTCATACTTAATGAACAATGAACCATGCTATTGTGCAGCGATGTCTTGCCTTTGAAACACTGTTTGTGAAAGAGTATGCCGTTGACTGACTGTGTGTGTGTGTGTGTGCTGCCGGCGTGTGATTTGTATTCTGTAGACAGTGCACGGTGCTCCAAACAGGCTCCGTTCAGAATGGCTCCACAGAGCGGGGATTGTGTTAACCTGAGGAGGACCATTCTCACACAAGGGTGAGTTTTCAACAGCCTCTTTCTCTCTCGAGCCCTTCGTTTTTCCTCTAACCGCCTATCTGGTTTTATTGGCTTTATCTCTCCATCCGACGTCCGTTACCATCTCTCTTTATGAATTTCTAATTTGCTATTTCATTAGACTTCGGTGCGCCAGTGAGATTTTCTCGGTGTTTCTTGATCTTCCTGTTTTTTATTCTCCCTCCATCCTTTAGCCTGAGTCGCAGCGTTGGCTGTCTTCTGACACGTTTAGAAAAAACGTGTTAGTACTAGTTTTCGGATTCTCTCCTCCTCCTTATATTGAAGGCTGAAATCTTTCCTGTTGCGCACGTTTTGGCACCGGTGCGGTGTTTGCATGTGCGTGTTATGTGTGTCGTGGGCACTGTTGCTTAGTGTTAACAGTCAGATCCGACTCAGAGATCGCTCCCATTCAACTGTGGAACATTTTTTGTACATTGATCTTGTTTTGCCTACGTTGTGGGAAGCAAATGTGTGCCAACCATCCTTAGAGGAAAACTGCTTCGTGAACACTTACTAAATGTGGCTTTTAATGAAAATCAAAAAAAGTCCAAAAGGTTGCTGTCAAGGGTAAATTCACAGCTGTGGGATAAAATGTATCATTGGCTCAATTTTATAGCAATAGATGCTCTAAAACAGCATGATAGAAAACAAACATGTGTATGTGTGGTGGGCACTGTTGCTCACTGTTAACAGTCAGTTCAAGCCTCCGTGTTTTCTCCACTTGTGTGTGTGTGTCAAGAGAACATGGCAGCGCCTCAAATGTGGATTTCTCACATCACATCGATCCAAAATTCTGCCCTGTTGTCTGTGTCTTCCCACTCGACTCGCACCCGCACCCACGCTCACCCCAGATCTCACCTGCTCACTCTCACACAAGTGACAATGTGCTAACATGCTAAATGCTCCCGTGGGATTGCGCGCGCTCGTGCGTGCGGTTGATACTATGTGCGTATTGATCGCCAACGTTTGGAGAGCTTGGAAAGGTCACAGTTCAGGCCTGGTCATTTTTTACTGCCCATCCTTAGCCGCATCCCACCCCCACAACCCTTATTACTGTGTTTCACAGTTTGTGAGTCAGAGAGTCTCTAGGCCTGTGTGTATGTGTGTGTATGAAGAATGACTTGTCTGTGTTTGGAGAGCGAACGAGAGAGCTGGAGGGATGAGAGAAGGGCTGGTCAGAGGAACAAGAGAATAGAAATGCAGAAGAAAACGGATTTGAGTGAGTTGCTCTCCAGAGTGACGTCTGTGCTAAGCAAGAGTGACACCAATGTCACTGTGTTTCTCTCTCTGTAAGTCTCTCTTTTATTTAGAAATGTCTAATATATAATTTTGTTGATTTTGTTGGTAGCACTTTGACGCAAAGGTCATGGGTTTGATTGTCATGCAACGCAAGCGCTGAGAAAACGTACACTGAATGCACTCAGATGAAAGCATCTGCCAAATGCTTGATGTAAATATTGTAAGGTAGCAAAGGGTTGATATAAAAAGTGCAAAAAAGCAAGTCACCACCAGTGGGCTGTTTCGGGTGGATGCTTGGCTGTTTTGTGTGTTGCTAGGGCATTCTGTGTGGTTGCTAGGGTGCTGCTGTGTGTAGGGTTTTTCTGTGGGAAAAGTGTAGTTCCCATGGTTTTTTGTTGCATTGATTACTGTTGGTAAAACCACGGTTTTACTATAGTAACCACACTGTAAAACAAACATTTAACATTTTTGAGTTAAATCAAATTAGATTTACGAGTCAATTGAACTTAAAATACAACTAGATTTTTGAAGTCTGTTCAATATAATTTAAGTTTAATCGACTCATAAACCTATCATTTGATTTAACTTAAAAACTTAATGAAGCTGTTTAACTTCAGTTTTAAGTTGTTTTTTTAACATCGTTTTAACTATGGTTTTTTCATGGTTTTCAAAAGCACGGTTATTGTATGCTAACCATGGTTTTACTACAGTAACCATGTTTTTTTGGTTTCAACTGTTGTAAAACCATGCTTTTTCGGTTTTTAACCATGGTTATTATCGTAAGGGATATATTCTGGTCACTACATATGGCTCAGGTTCATCCTCCAATGTAAATATGTGGGATTTATTGCCAGCTGGAAATCATTAGGTCTCTTAGAAAATAAATAGCACTCCTCATCAACAAGTCACATAATGTAAAGTATTATTCATGTCCATAGCCAATGGTTCTGGCAGGTCACGTGAGTCAAGCCCGCATCAGCTGATCCACATCTTCCTATAGAAATATGACGCAATCACAGCTTCTATTTAAATTTCATTCAGCTAACAGCAGCTTATCGCGTTTCCTCAGGAGCAAATAACCCTCCTCCATCCCCAGCTCCACTTCACATTTTCAATTGGGACTCGACTGTTATTCCTTTTCACAGTCTCAATTACTTTACATTATGTGTTATACTTAAATGTCAAGAACTTATGACATCTGCTTGTTCTGTTTACCCTAAGGGGGGTTATCGCTGCGCTCCTGGCTCTTATTCGTGCTGGCTGCATGGATGGGCAGGGAGTTTTTTGTCCAGAACAGAACCATACCGCCAATCAAAAATGTATGCTAATTGTCAATCATTTTTGACGGTAGTGAACCTGACTCAAATAAAAGTTCAACAAACGTTCAACAAGACATTAATGAACATTAAAAATGTTATATTGTACAGAATAAAGCAGTAATTGGTTTCTGAGGGCGTACGTCTCATATGAATTTTGCTGCAACAGATGCATAACTGTCCTCCCCCAGAAGTTCTTCTGTCTCTACACCTCTATATATCTCTCCCTCGCTATCTCACTCTGTCTCTTCACCTCTCTATATCTGCCTATCACTATATCTCACTCTGTCACTACACCACTCTATATCTCTCAATGTTTTTCTCACTTTGTTTATACACCTTTCTGTATCTCTATTACTGTTTCACTTTCTGTAGAGCTATCTCACTCTGTCTCTGCCCCTCTCTATATCTGCTTAAGTCTTGTATTCATATCCCACATTGTTTCAGAGCATCTATGCAGAACATCATACTGTCTTAATTGTCTGAGAGTCCCTGTTGAGTAGTTTAGCGAAACTTCCTTAATGCCTTAATGGTTTTGTCTTCAGACCCGCAGTGAGCAAGCCAAGGGCATATATCTCTTTATCTCACTCTGTCTCCATTTTCAATTACGATTCAAGTGCTCTTTGGCCCGACAAATATTTTGCATTTGCATTCCCAAAGCATTTACTTGCATATAAAATATACAAATAAAGCAGTACAGAAAGACCTTTAATCAGTAATGAATAGAAAAATACTTTTCAGAAAGATAAATGGGATGATGTTATTAACAACAAAACCAATAAGAGCAACAGCAGGAATGTGATGTGGTCTGATCACTCATGTTGAGACAGGAACACAGCAGTCTGCATATTTCAGAGTAAGAGTTGTGTCGAATGTTTCGTTTAATGATTCAACTTTTCCCAGATTTGCTATTTTGTTTCTTTTGTTTTGATCACAGCGTGGACCCTTTCTTTTCCTGTGGTAGCCATGTTTTTCTGTCTGCCTGTTTCTGTGGTACGCTTGTGTCCATTGAGTGAAAGTGTTTGGTCTAGACTATCGTTGTAATGGGGGTCGGCAGATGTTTTGCAAGGCTTTATATGATATAGTGAAATAGTGGTGTTTTGCATCATTGCCAAGAAAATTGCGATTTAAATATTTTCTGCAACATAATTGTGAATGCTGAAGAGAGTTGTTGTTAAAGGTACAGTTTAAAATAAGATTCTGTCATAATTTACTCTGTCATTTTACTCATCATTTACTTGCCCTTGAGTTCTGATGACCAAAGACAAAGATATTTGGAAGAATGCTTAACCTAACCAAACAGTTCTTGGCCACCATTGACTACCATAGTAGGAAAAATGACAATGGTTTTCCAAAGTGCCCCAGAACTGTTTTCTTCCCTACATTCTTCAAAATATCTTCTTTTGTGTTCAACAGAACATAGACATTTGGAACAACTTGATGGGTGAGTGATGATGACAGAACTTTCATTTTTTGGGTGAACTGTTCCTTTAATTGCATAGAAGGCCCTGCAATCTTTATTTCTCCGTTCAATCATTGTTGATGTGATGTTTTATTATAATATTTCTTATATGAACACGTGTTGTGTTCTCTGGGATCTTGATCTTTTCTAAAAAGTTATTTCTAAATCGCTATCTCACTATGTCTCTACACCTCTCTCCCTCTGTACTCCCACATCAGTACCCCTCTCTCCTTGTGTCTCTACACCTCTCTTCCTGTTTAACACCTCTCTACGTCCTCCCCGTGTTGCTTTTTGTCAAACCGAACAGGTCTTTTTAAGACGGTCCTTTTTAATGTCCCATTCTCTCTCTGCCACTGTCATCATCTCTCCCTCTCACATCAGTCTTTTTTCTCCCCTCGCCCCGCTCCCCCCTTTCATATCAGTCCAGTTGATGAGAGAGGCACCCTCATAATCAAAGCATGACACGGAAAATTGTATGGAAATAAGAATCGTGATATGAGAGCTCCACCTCTGAGATTCACCTTTAATTACCTGCTCCTTTCATATTTATAGAACAGTCCATCTGAGCACAGAGGGTGACAACAGATGAGCTCTCTTTATGTGACATTACCAGCCACATTTAGTCAAACAGACCATGGGGAGCCCATCAGTACATGTCGGTCTGATGTAAATTTATGTCCCATTTTTAGTTTTCGTTTGATTTTGTTTGCACAGTTTTCAGGCTAAAAAGATGCACTATTCGCTTTAGCTTAAATTATTTGCAAATAAACAATATTATGTTATATTTTCATTATACTTACATGCAATTTATTAGTACCAAGCAGTTTAACTTTCACTAGCTATCGAAAATAACAACAACAATAATAAAGTGACAAGCATATTCCATGTCTTCTTTATTAATTGCTCCTAACTGTCGTTCAGCTATTAGTATCAATTCTCATTAGTCATTGAATGTTTGGGAAACACTGCAAACGTAATGAAGGCGGCAGACACAGACGAGCACCTTTAATTTAACCCAGCAGAGTGCCACTAAAAACTGGCTCACTCACAGATCATTATTGCAAGTCACTTCAAGTTCATTTAGATTCGGATGTGAGCAAAAGTGGTGATGTCGGTGTAGCTTATTGGTTTACATTTTAATTACTCTGCCTGTTTCTACAGGTTTGGTAGATTCAGAGTGATTCTGGATTGGTTTCTAATACAAGAAATATCTCATCAGACACTCACAGTTTTTGTCATAAATAAGTCCTATATATAGAATTTACATTGCACCGACATACACATATTAGAGGTGTCATGATAAATTGATAGTGGTAATACTAAACATATGACCATTATAATCAAAGCATGACACAGAAAATTATATGGAAATAAGGATTGTGTTATAAACGCTATAGGGATATATACAGTATATTCATCTTGCAAAGTGGTCTATATATTTATATGAAGAGTTTGGTTTCAAAATGAGATAACAAAAATCATTGTTTTTTATTGTTATTATGTTTTATTGTGGTTTATTGTGTTAGTTAGCTGTATTTTTTGAGTTATTATGGCTTAAATCAAAACAAACCAACTGCAGTTTGATTTGATATGAATTGGAATGCACAATAAAAAACTCTTCATATGGTCTATAAATATATTAGATATATGAGAAGTTTATTTGCAACAACAGATAACTCAGTTTTTAAAACTTCAGTTTGGTTGATATTACTTGGAATCCACAATAATAAACATGATTTTTGAAAATTCTAAATGTAAACATGAAATTTGAATTTTTTTGTAAATTAACTCTTCATATATTTATTAGTAATATATTAGAAGTGCCACAATCTATTAATATAGTGTTAATACTACACACATGATAATATCGTAAATTATTCGTTGCCCGTGTCTGATTGACACAGGTGGTGTTGATAAACTGCTACAGAGGTTACAAGCTCTGCCTCTCTACACTCATATTTTGAGTAATATTCATTGGCCAAAAAAAGAGAAAAAACAAAATAAACTCAAGATAAATTTTCTGTATTAAAGATAGAAAGATTTAGATAGTATTCTTTAACATTTAATTTCATTGCTGTTATGAATTGCACAATATTTGTGTAGTGACAGCACCGGTTTTATTGAATTATAATGAAGCTGTGTTTTGATTTTGATATTGATTGTGGTTTCATGATCTTGTCATATGGCACACAAGCACATTCTTTTAATAGAATTACATTGATTTTATTGATAAAATGCAGTCTTGTACATAAGTGTTATGCGCTGGTGACATGATTCTAATGTAAACACATTAAAGTCACAAGGGAAGTACTATAATAAAATAGCTTTCTGAATTAAAAAGAGATGGTGTTTTCTTCATCATTGTTATATACGTAGGTTGTTTTCATACAAAATAAAAAATATAACTTCCTGATAGTAGAATGGTTGAGATGTCAGTTCTGATAGTTTGTATGGGTATTACAGTAAATATTTCACACAAAGCACAATTAATCCTTAATATTTCTCTTTTCCTAAGGTCTTAAGCGACTCAAGGATACGAGACTGAGCAGATGAGGAAATTTCCTCTGCAGTGACAGATGTGACGACCCTCCTCTCCCCAGTGTCAGCTGCGGCTCTGTTTGCTTCCCCGGACCTCGGAGCAGCCATAACTCGACACGCCTCCATCCTAGAGGGGCCATTCTGAAAAGAGAGGGAGGCGTCTGATGTGCCAAAACTTCTTCTTGAACTCCTGAGAGGAGCCGTGGGATTTGAACGGATAGCAGGATTGATGAGAGATTGTGAGCCGCTCTCCACATCTCCACCTGGGCTCCTTAATTAGTTCCTCATCTCAGACTCTTGAACTCAGCTTATGCTGGATGACTTTCTGGTATTAGGCAAAAAAATCTCATATCGTTCACCATATATTTCAATCAGTTTTTAAACCAAGTCTCTCTCCGCGTTAAATGTGGCAGGTGTTCTGGGCCCGAGGAAGGATTTACAGAGAACCAAGAGCAATAACATGTAAGATAGAGCGGGGTGGTGCTGAAGAGAAGTACTGACTTATTTGGGCATTTATGTGCGTGTATGAGAGACTCAAAAGGCTTGTGCAGCAATGGGTGAGACCTTGTGCCGAGGGTTGACGGGAAGAGGCAGCTAGACATTGATGGACGGATATGTGCACGTGTGGAAGAGTGTATTTGGGTGTGAATGCGTGTGAGAGTTTGTTTGTGTGATTGCCTCTTAAATCTGGCTATTATTGTGGTTCTCTCCTATGTTTGTGTTGGAGCCGGCAGGGTCAACATTAGAAGAGAGAGAGGCAGGACGAGAGCAACAGAAAAAATATTTGAATGACACTTCTGCTTTTTGTCACTGTATTTTTGGCATTGTGTCCCGGTGTACTTTTCTCTCTGAGAGCTTAAGCTTTGTAAAACACAAGTATACTTTTGACCCATCAATATGGATTATTATAAGAATCACAGCTTGTGAAGGGCTCTCAGATGCATCATCGCTGTCCAGAATTCCTTCTCCGCTGAGACTCTCCACACCACTCCATTTCTGTGACGTTCAACGTGTCATTCTGGGAGACGTCTACAAATCCCCAGGGAACTGCATTCACCGGTTACCACTGCGATCCATGGCACCCCGTTCCTGACAAGGTCTGCTTAATTCGGTGAGTGTTGTTATTCCACTCTGTGTGAGTGTGTGATGATGTTTCCGTGTTTGTGTGCGTGCATTAGTGAGCATTTGGAATTAATCTGTAACAGTTGTTTGGGCCTAAAAGACTTTAAGCTTGTTTGTTTTGCTGGTCATATAACCTGCTATGCTAGAAGGAGCTTGATGTGAACATGTGTTTTTGTTTTGCGGACGTTTCTACTTTGTTGCTGCTCATTATATGAAATTCCACATGTTTGTTTTCTTGTGTAACCTTCATAGTGTAACTCCCTCCGTCACATGAAACTGAATAGAGATGTGACCTTAAACAGCCCAGTGAACTATGAATAACATCACCACACACTCCCACCTTACACACTTCCCACGGTGCTCTGCAGGCCTGAATATCCTCTTCTGGGTAAATGGAGCGCATTTATGTGGTTTATAGGCAGGCATGTAATAGGGCTGTTTGAGCTACATTTGACGTGTGAGAAATGAGCAAAAGTATAGAATCTGAATTAATGGACAAGGTCACCCAAAATGAACATTATTTTGTTATTTATTTACGCCTATTCCATACCCAGGTGATGGTATTGTTTCTGTGAAACAAATGAGATTTTTTTAGTTTATAGTGACATGTGATCTGTCAAAAATGATGATGATGAAAAATATACAAGACATAGGTTTTTGAGGTCTTGCATGAGGGTCTCAAAGGTCTTCATCACATCTTCAAGCCTCATATTGGTTTAACAGACATGGTCACTAGACTAAGTTAGAATCAGAAGCAGAAAGAGCTTTATTGCCAAGTATGTTTGCACATACAAGGAATTTGTTTTGGTGACAGGAGCATCCAGTACACAGAAATGGCAACAACAGTACACAGAGACCATAACACAATAGAATACAGTACACAGATGATTTAAATAAGGGCCTATGGGTATAAAAAACAAGAAATACAATACAATAAACATAAGATAAAGATATAGAGAGTAAAGCTATGTGTGTATGTAAATATGTACAAGTAAAAAATAAGAATAGACTATTGTATGCACAAGGTATGTGCTATATACAGCAGAATGAAATATAATTGACAGAAAAAGTTGTATAAAAAATAGATAGTGTATTATCTGGAGGATATATTTAATATTGCACTTAATTATTATTGCACAGAGTTATTAATTGCACGGTGGGTAAAAAACATTTTACTGTTCAAGAGGTAGATGGCCTGAGGGAAGAAGCTGTTTTTGTGTCTGGTTGTTTTGGTGCTCAGTGCTCTGTAGCGCCGACCAGACGGCAGCATTGTGAAGAGTTGATGGCTTGGATGTGAGAGGTCCAGGGTGATTTTCTGAGCCCTTTTCCTCACTCTGGATGTATATAGTTCTTGGAGGGTGGGCAGGGGAGCACCAATGATCTTCCCAGCAGTCCGAACCGTCCTCTGTAGTCTTCTGACGTCTGACTTTGTGGCTGAGCCAAACCAGACAGTGATGGATGTGCAGAGGACAGACTCTATGACAGCTGAGTAAAACTGTTTTAATAGAGTTTGTGTTAGGTTGAACTTCTTCAGCTGATGTAAGAAGTACAACCTTTGCTGGGCTTTTTTAGCAATGGAGCCAATGTGATTGTCCCACTTCAGGTTCTGAGAGATGGTGGTGCCCAGGAACCTGAATGACTCCACTGCTGCCACAGTGCTGTATTATAATAAATATAAACAATCTAAAAGGTGTGCATTATATCTGACACACACATGAACACTGTACAGTTAGTCTTGTGGGTATAAGTCATTCCCTTTAAATGCCATTGAAGTTGGAAACATGTATTATAATGTGTATGTAACTTTAGAGACGGTCCCTAAATTCACGAATATCGAATGTTTAATGTCAAACCAACTTTATGCCAGTGAAACGCGTCAATGAACGCATGCTTTATATGCGCCACGCGCTCGTGTGTAAACACATTAGGACAATTTATATATAAAACAGTATACAATATTCGTTAATTTTCCTGTAGAAAGGAGCTTGTTCTGTTGACAGACAGAGGCTTCAATTCCGCGAGTAGGCTACAGTTTGCAAAACTGTGCGAACGGCTTGCGAAAGCGTGGGCACAGATTATGAATTTGTAGGTACAGATTTCAAAAACTGAGGGGACGGTTTACAAAACCGAGAGCACGGATTGTAAACTCGTGGGTACAGTTTATTAATCCGAGAGCACGGTTTTGTAAACTGTGGGAACGAATTACAAAACTGTGGCCACGGATTTGCGGGTCTTGTTTTTTTTTTCTCCGAGGGGTGACCAGACGGGCTCCGTAGCTTTTCAGGTGGTTGACGCGACATATTTTCCCACACACGCTCTCTGTCCGCTGGTGAAAGTGTGCTTACCCGTGTATGTGCGCGCACGTGTCTGTGTGTGTGTGCGCGCTTCGGGTCGTACTCGATACAGAGAGCAGAGGAGAATTGTAAAGGCGCGACCACGTAGAAACGGAAATGACATGCCGCCACGTAAATAAGATAAATAACATAATGCTATTTAGTTTGTTTAGTACGAGAACAAGGTATAGACATGTTATATAGGAAAGGTAACCTTAAATGACTTCTCTTGTGATCTAACGCTACATAAAAAATGAAATGAACTTGACCTTCAACGGTGGCGGGACGTGCCAAGGTAATGGTAGGGGAAACACTGTACTGTACATGGTCTAAATGCACAAAGCAGCTTCTTGTGGATTTCCACACTTCTTTGACATAAGCCTCCACTGTTGCCATGGCAGTGGACTATTGTTACTTTCTGTCTGGGCTACTGATATTGGGAGAGGCGTTTGTGTCCAAAAGCATTACGAGAGTGTAGGGCTGTACTTCAGGAATGAACCCTTTAACAATAAACGTTCTCAGATTTGTTAAGAAGAGGATACAGCTCCTTAATATCCTCGTTCCTCTCTAGTTTCAAGCTGCCAGTTGTTATTTGTGAGGTCACATACTTCACACATGGCTCAGTGGGTGCTCAGAGATATAAAATACGGAGGGAAAATAATGCTGGTCTCATCAGACGTCGTACAGATAGAGAAGATGAATGGAAATGATATCAGTTGCCTACTTGGAATAAACAACAAAGCTGTTAGGCTTTTGCGGTCTGCGTTTGAGGGCCTGCCTGGACGGATACATTTCTGTGTAATTGTGCCAAAAAGAAAAATATCAGATTCCGTGAGAATATCAGTTAGGAAATAACATGATTTATTTTCGCCCGTTTGGAGAACCACCTGCAAAGTAATATTCAGTGAAATTGGAAAAGGCCATCTGAGGAAATCAAACTGTGATTGTTGCACAGGAGGACATGAGGTGGGTTCAACAGCGAGGATGAAAAAGCAGCTTTATTATAATGTCAGAGGGATTCCTGGCGGAGCTGATTTGGCAGCGGTGAATAGAGTGAGGATCACTGGATCTTGAATGAATGGAGCTTAGCCTTGTTTGAGCTTATGTTGGTTCACTTCTCGTCTCTTCTTCTTTCCTCCCCGTGTCTCATCTTTTCCTCTTCTCGTCTTTTCTTGGTATTTGGTATCTCTGTTGGCTCAGACGTGCTCCACAGGTTTGTGTAAAAACGGATTGTCCATGTTATTCCAGCATGATTCGAAAAGGTTTCATCTTGTGGGCTTCAAAGGAAGTGAGGAAATCTGTGATCTCAATATGATCTCAAACTTGCATCGTGCAGAATTGCCTACAGTTCACAAGCTCTCAGAATTAACATTGCCCGCGTGCAATATTGTGCACTGGATAGAAGGAATTAAATGACCTCACCAAAAGCCAGCATCACAAATATGACATCAGTTCCAGTTCATTGGTCCACTGGCAGCGGGATCGATTGTATTGATCTGAAATAAGAGCATGTCAGGTGTATATGCGTGTGTTTGGGTGTGTGCACGAAAGAGATTTAAAAACACTGGCTCAGTGTTTTTTTAAAGACACCGGGGAATGTATTTAATGTCCTTATATCACCGTGTGTTCTTGGGTTGGTATTCCGGTGTGTGCATGCAAGTATGAAAAATGTGATGAACGGTGACTTGCATGTGGCATATTTACTAGTTTCTAGTGCATTGTTGTGCATTAGTGTTTGCTGAGTGACGCACTAAACAAATTCCTGCTTTGAAGGATGAGAATACCATGAATAACATTTTAAATTAGTAAAAAAATGTAGGCACAAAAAAATATAAATGGTTTTAAACCAATAATAAACTGAAAATCAACTGGAATGTTTGACTGCACTGCCAACTCCGTTATTTCTAACCACAGTGTCAGGAACATTTTTATTATATTGCAATTTGTCTGTCGTAATGTTTCAGACAGTTTAGTGCTCTGAAAAATTCTGATTCATGAGTGAACTGTTCTGTTTGTGTGAATGTTAACACTCACGGTATTCATTAGAGCTCTTTTGCTTTAGTAAAGCGACGAACGAGCGCGGCGGGGTGTCTACAGCAGCCGCAACAACTGCTTGTTTGCCCTGATGGGATGAAGTGCCCCCCCGGGTGAAATCAATCAATTCACTTTTCTTCATTTAGCAGACACTTTCATCAAAATGACTTACTAATCAGAAATGTGTTATCTGATTGTTGTGTGGATTCGTAGATGCTGTCTGTTTGTTTTACTTAATCTGTTTTTGGTACTACATCGATAATAACTGTGATTCTTTTAAGCAGTCAAATATTTCTCGGGTTGCCTTTTTACCATATGACATATTGAAATAATATCGACATGATACTGAACATATTGAAATATTAGAATGTTGTCAGTATTGAGCTAACAATAACATCCGTTTATTACAACATTCTTTTTTTAGCTAGAGAGGAATAGAAAAATGTTTAAATGTTGTGTAGCTGGCAACTTTCATATATTTACCTTATGCATATACAGCCGCGGAAAAATTAAGAGACCATTTTGTAAAATGGTCATTTTTGTTTCATTCTGTGAACTGCTAACGATATTTCTCCCAAATTTCATATAAAATTTGTATCACAGTTTTCAATTCAATTTTATTTATATAGCGCTTTTCACAATGTGCATTGTTCCAAAGCAGCTTTACGGGAGAAAATAAGAAAAACTGAAAAACACAAAAAAAAGGTAAAACATCGCACAGTGCATGGTGTTTATAGAACAAGCAAGATTATTCTAGTAAATAAGTAAGGAATAATTGACGACGGGCCGTTCAATTATCGAAAGTTAATGCACACCCCGAGGTGGTAATGCGGCCACGACGCTATATTTCTACATTTGACGCTATAGTATCTATATTTGATTTGTTTTCGTCTTATTTAACACCCCTGTCGTATAAGAAAAGCATTAAGAGAAAAAAGTGACTCGGAGGTTTCTGTGCCAGCTGCGGTTCTCGCAGTGGCATAGAAAGCTTCCTGCTGTGTGTTTTAAGTCCTGTTTACCCATTCCACAGGCGAATTTAAGATGTTGTTGTTGTTATTTTTGTGCTTCGTTTTTATCTTTAACCCACTGATTGTGTCATGTAGTTTGCTGTTACCTTTGATATATGCTTTAGTTTTTCGTCTGAACAGTCCTGTACAGTGCTCTCGCCATTGTTGTTCAAATGTTCATGCTGTCCATAAATATTAATAGTTATTTCTTCTCAGACAATAGAATTTGCCTGTCACTTTGTCTGTTGTTAGATACGTATTCACTGGTGGACAGTAGGCTACATTTAAGTTAAACTTGGCGAAGTGATATGGAACTGTAATGCGGTCAGCAGACCTGGAACACCTTCATAGGTGTGCATTTACCGAAAGTTAATGCATACCCATAGAAAGTTTGTCAGCCAATCAGATTGAAGCATTCAACAGCCCCGCAGTATAATATCTAATAAATGCAGTCTCCCGGTGGTTTATTTAGCATATTTTGCGTTAAGTGAATGCTTGGCTGAAGAGATGTGTCTTTAATCTAGATTTAAATTGGGAGAGTGTGTCTGACCCTCGAATAGTATCGGGAAGGCTATTCCAGAGTTTAGGTGCTACGCATGAGAAAGCTCGGGTAGAGATCCTTTGGTGGATTTAGTTATTCTAGGTGTTATCAAAAGTCTGGAGTTTTGAGATCTTAGAGAGCGTGATGGGTTGTAGTGTGGTAGAAGCTCTGTTATGTAGGTAGGGGCTAAACCGTTTAAGGCTTTATAAATAATTAAAAGAACTTCAAAGTCCATACGATACTTAATGGGTAACCAGTGAAGGCTTGATAACATTGGGGTTATGTGATCGTATTTTCTGGACCTGGTTAGAACTCTGGCAGCTGCATTCTGAACTAACTGTAGTTTGTTTATTGATGATGCAGGACAACCACTAAGCAGTGCATTACAGTAGTCAAGTCTTGAGATCACAAATGCATGAATAAGCTTCTCTGCATCAGCCACACATAAAATATTTCGTAATTTGGCAACATTTCTTAGGTGGAAGAAGGTTGTTTTTGTGACATTTGAGATGTGACTTTTAAATGACAGGTTGCTGTCTAATATAACGCCTAGGTTTTTAACTGTATTTGTTGGAGTAACAGTGCAGCCTTCAACTTGCAGGTTATAATCCGAAATATTTGTCTTTGGTCCGATAAGTAATATTTTTGTTTTATTAGAATTTAAAAGAAGGAAATTACAAGACATCCAATGTTTTATATCTTTGATGCACTCTGCCAATTTGGATAGTTGGAAGGAATCATCTGGTCTTGATGAGATATATAGCTGAGTATCATCTGCATAACAGTGGAAGCTAATTCCATGTTTTCTAATAATGTTTCCAAGGGGCAGCATGTATTGGAGAATAGCAAGGGTCGTAAAACCGATCCCTGAGGTAATCCATAATTTACTTGCGTTAGATTTGATGATTCCCCATTTAAATGGACAAATTGATGTCTGTCTGATAAGTAAGATCTGAACCATTGTAGTGCCTGTCCCTGAATACCGGTATAATTGTGTAAGTGATCTAGAAGTATTTTATGGTCTACAGTATCGAACGCAGCACTAAGGTCTAGCAGGACTAGGAGTGAGATGTTACCTTTATCTGATGCTATAAGCAGGTCGTTTGTAATTTTAACGAGCGCAGTTTCAGTACTATGATGCGGTCTAAAGCTTGACTGTAATTTTTCGTGTATGTCATTATTTTGTAAGAAAGAGCACAACTGAGTGGACACTACTTTTTCTAGTATTTTACACAGGTAAGGGAGATTTGAAATCGGTCTAGTTTCCTAGTTCATTGGGGTCTAAGTTTGGTTTCTTGATAAGAGGCTTAATGACGGCCAGTTTAAAGGGTCCTGGTACATGGCTTAGATTAATTGACGAGTTGATAATGTTATAAATGGGCTCAATTGCAACGGGTAATAACTCTTTTAATAATTTAGTTGGTATGGGGTCTAATAAGCAAGTTGTAGGTTTAGATGCTGCAATAAGTTTAATTAAATCTTCTTGTTTCATAGGTGAAAAACACTGTAGCTTTTCTTTTGGGGCGATGGTTGGTACTAATTCATAGGACAGACTTGGAGTTTTGTCTGTATGTTTTCAACTTTCTCTGTGAAAAAATTCATGAATTCATTGCTACCAAGGTGCGGCGGAATACCCAGGTCAGGTGATGTCTGTTTATTTGTTAATTTAGCAACTGTACTAAATAAAAACCTTGGATTGTTTTTGTTAGTTTCTATGAGGTTACGGAGGTGCTCAGCCTTTGCTGCTTTTAGTGCCTTTTTATAACAGTTTGCACTCTCTTTCCACGCAATTTTAAAGACCTCTAATCGGGTTTGTTTCCATTTGCGCTCCAGTTTACGTATTTCTCTTTTAAGGGTGCGAGTGGTGCTATTGTACCATGGTGCTACGTTTTTCTCATTAATCTTTTTTGACTTCATAGGTGCGGCAGCTTCTAATGTATTAGAGATAATAGTGCCCAATTTGCTGGTCATGTCATCGAGTGATTCTGTATTTATTGGTATGGATTAAACGAGTCAGATCTGACAAGCTCTTTGCGAAACTATCTGTAGTAGTCGAGGTAATTGTTCTACCCTGTCGATAGCGAGTTAAACGGCTGATTTCTGCAGTGCGCAGTGTACATGTTATAAGATAGTGATCAGTGACATCGTCGCTTTGAGGTATAATATTTATATTGGTTAGATCGGCTCCGTGAGATATAATCAAGTTTAGTGTATGATTAAATCGATGAGTGGGTCCATTGATGTGTTGTGTTACTCCAAAAGAGTGTAGTAGCTCTGTAAATGCCACTGCTAATGCATCGTTAGCACTATCTACGTGGATATTAAAATCTCTGACAATTAGTACTTTATCAACGTTAACCAATAGGTCCGATAAGAAGTCCGCAAACTCTTTCAGAAAAAAGTGTAGGGACCAGGGGTCTATACACAGTAGCCAATGTAAAAGAAAGCAATGGTTTTTTACTTTAATTTGGAACAATTATTTTCAACGCAAGCGCGTACACTCATTTAAACTGTATAATTTGGTTTAAGCCAGGTTTCGGTAAGGCAAAGTAAATCAAAACTGTTGTCTGTGATCATTTCATTTACAATACAGTAACTGCCTTTGAATCTAATATTAAGTAGGCCGAACTTTATGAGTTGGTTTTGGTCGTTTATTACATTGTCTTCAGGTCAGAGTTTTGCCTAAATTATTATTTTGTAGTATTATTCGGGGGACAGAAAGGGTCTCTATACATTTGGAAGCAGTAACATTTATAACAGATGAGTGGGAGGAACACAGACTATGGTTAAAGTTTTGACTTACCGGTGGGAGACGTAGTCAAACGGTGCGTAGCGTCTTTGAGATGTTGTCAGACAGAAGATCTGCTCCGATGCTGCTGGGGTGCAGGCCATCGGGGCGGAAGAGCCTAGGTCGCTCCCAGAACAGATCAAAATTATTAACAAAGAGCAGCTTCTGTTCAATACACCATGACATCAACCATTTATTTAGTGCAAATAGTCTACTGAACTTTTCATTCCCTCGTCGGTAGGTAGGAAGTGGCCCTGATACGATGATCCTCGTTGTGGGCGATGCGTTGCGTACCTTCTCGATCAGACTCCTGAAGTCCCTCAGTTGTCATGCGTCTTTCATGTGAGCTGTTGAATGACTTTGTGTCACTCCTGAGGTTTGATTTTGACTGGAATGACCACAATACATCTAGAAATGCTGCTTAAATGAAAATTTGGAATGGTCTCTTGTTTTTTCATGGCTGTATGTCCTAAACAATGCTGTTCAACATGCACAAACCCCTTACGAAAATTAACCATATTAATGTAGTAACAATGTTTTTTTGGTGTATTGGCAATGGCTACCATTGAAAAAACCATGGTTAGTTTTTGTAAGGGATGTCCAGGGAAGCATGATTTACCCACTTATGATTGGTCTGTGGGATTTACTCTAATGACAACATGGACTGGTACAAACGAGAAATAATAGACTACTTAAATGAAACAACGGTGTAAAAGTGAACTATAAAATTACTCATCTGTAGACTTTTTAAGTCTCAGCATCAGTTCAGTTGCTGAGAGTGGGTTGATCTGATTCAGAAAGGCAATAAAACCTCTGTTGAGCCATGTGCACAAACGTTTTCATTACAGCCCATTTCCCCCCAACACTCGGGATCATTTAGCCATTAAGTCTTTAATATTTAAGTCTGTACGTGCCTCACTCAGAAGTCTAGGGTGCACTTCATATAAACTCAAATAAACTAATATATTACTGTGAATTACAGTCAAATAAATTGCTGACTTTTTACATAAAAACAGGGGGAAAAACTTGATTGCCACTCCAACCGTTTCCAAAAGAAATTTCTAGAAGGTAGAAAAAGGCAATGGAAAACGGCTGCTTCTTTTTGAAGCTTTCTTCGTGACAGTAATGATAGCCCTTTACCCCATCAAGAAAAAAATCTAATATTGAAGAGAAAAAAACAGTTCTGAGTCATGGTAATGCTTTTGAAGTGCTTTTGCTTTAGAGAAAATACACTGGTCAACCTCTGCTTTTCATTTTGTTCAGAACTGGCCAATCAGGTGGTGTCACAATTAAAATCAATCTTCCATTAAGAACAAGTGGCTGTGTCTGTCTGAAGCTTCTACCTGTGGGCCCTCATTTCAGCTCGGCTCTGAAAAAGATCCATCTTTATTAGTCCTTCACACTGCTAAATCAATGGAAACCCTCTTTCATAAGGGAACTGAATGCGGGCAGACTCGGGTTCTCACGTCTCTGCACTTTAAGGCCTCACCTATATCACCCTGAAAACTCGCTTTATACAAGTAGAGTGGTTCGAATGGAGGTCTAAGAAAGTCCTGAAATGGTTAGAAAAGCTAATGAAATGTAGGTTATTGGACAGTACAATAAAGGTTTTATAGGATTTAAACCTTGCTCACGCCGTGATTTTATCATTGGAGTAGGCGTCCCTGCCACTCAATGCCCTTAGTTTGGCCATCGCAAATGAGGTGTATTGCCGGTAAAAATAAGATATCATTCTTTTTGTACGGCGAATTAGTTTTTGCTAATTTGCATTTTGCTGGGGAATGTGTTTGTGTATAAATTCCAGCGTTTTCCTGGCTCAAAATGAGGCAGAGGTGGTGCCATCCTGATCTTGTACACACACACGTAGGCCTACCGTACCTTTAAGTGGCTTAACCAAAGTGACTTTGACATATTAAAAGTTCTAATAAAATTAGCTAGGGTCTAGCTGCAGCCGATGGGGCGAGTGGAGCTCCACTCTCGAACAGGAAATATGTCACCTCCACTCAATAATAAAGAAGGGGCAAAATGGCGTTGCTGAGCTCTCCGAAGTTCAAACTTTAACTCGGGTAATCCCTACACTACTTGCAGACTGACGCTGTCTTAACGTGCAATGCAAGCACAACGCATATGGCTTCTGTGAAATTACGCAAAAAGGATGAATAAACACAATGGATTTATATTTTTGACGATCAATATTTATTTCTCGCCAATGTTATCTGGTGTTGCAAGAATTTCTTTAAAATACAGGTTTAGAAAATCCGATTTTTTTATATAATCCACCGAAGTACTGAAAACCCTGATGTTACACCTAAACATGTTGGTTGCGACTCGCCATTAAAAGGACAGAAGAAGAACGTTCGTTGATCGTTATTTACTGTTACTTGCAGTTGATGTGTTTTGTAAATATAGTTTGTTTTTTACTAAAAAAAAAATTTTTTAAACTTAATTTGTGGAAATTATTCAACATTTTACTGTGGTTGTTTTGTATGTTATTTTGCTTTAAATATAAAGTTCCTAAATTATTTGTGTTCACATTTTTCATTTTTATAAAAATTAATTTAATTGATGTTTCATTTATTGTTCACTATTATAATGTTTACTTTCTAAATACAAACCTGGAAGCAATGTCTGGATTTAGTAACATTAAAGGTATTTAATAACATTTAAACAATAATTTTGTAGCATTAAAACATTACAAGTATTTATTGACATTAAAACAGCGCCGTTTCATGAATTACTTCTGGGTTGAGGTCAGAACTAGGTGACGTATATCCGCTTAGGGCTTCAAGTGGAGGTGACGTATTTCCGCTTTTGAGTGAAGCTCCACTCGCCCCATCGGCTGCTGCCAACCCCTGTTGCTTATATTCGCTAGTGACTAAATTGTTCAATAGTTTAAATGAATCGGTTCAAATGAGTCATTCGTGTGCGAGTCGTTCTGAACGCAATGTGCATCCATACTGGCGAACTCGCTGTGTACAGTATACGCTGATTCAACGATCCAACTGCACAGCTAAAAACATTACAATGATGTACGTCATGTTAATTTTAAGAAATTTCAAGAAATTAAACGTACAGTTGGGGACACAAATATTACCCCCCTTTGTAAATATGAGTGGCCAAAGACTCTCCAAAGATCACAGATGGAGAGTTTAATTTTGGGGTCAGAAAGCATTTAATAAAAATAAAGGAAAACTGCACCTCCATCACCACAAGTTTTTTTTGGGACACTGTTCAAGAAACAAATCTTCTGCTCTCATGCAAAAATAAACTCCACCATATTAATTTGCCATACTGGAACTTCAACCAGGACTGGGTTCTATGGCCATATGAAATGAAAAAGAGTTTTTTTGGCTTGTTTTTTTGACTTGTTGTAGCTGCAATACACTCTCAGTCTGAATAGGGCTTTAGAAAAACAGTAAGTTCCATGGTGGAGTCACAGTCTAATGCCTAAATTGCAAAAGCTGACTTTCTAAACCAGACAAAGAGTCCAATGTTGGGTCACCCAGCTCCCATTGTTGACTAAAGCAATCTGTCTCATCTCAATAGCCGTCAAGAGTAAATCTCAGGACTCCACAAACAGAACACACCCAACCTCTCTGCACATCCCAAAAGCCCCACTGTAAATATGGCTTTTTCACAATTGCAGATGTCATACAGGGAGAAAATATTACACGAGTCTGATCTTGAGCATGGCTCGTGAGCGTGCCACAGTTTCCACCATAGACTTGCTCTATAGTAAACAATGAGAGAGATAATACAACTATCTGTGCCGGAGTGTTTGAGCCCTGCAGGAGCAGGAGTAATTTGCAGGTTCTGCAAACGTAGCCCCAGGGAGCTTCTGACTGGACAGTGCTTTGAAGTGCCTCGCATTGGGGTCTAATCCATAAACATGAGCTGTGTTTGCTTTCAAGTAAATCAGCGAGAGAAATGGGCACATGCTCTGAAGTGTTTGCCGCTGTGCTGGCGTTTGTCGGTACATGTTGCGTTTGATGGCCACAGGTCGCAGTGTTGCCTCTAATAATGTCATTTTCCCCAAAGAGAACAGAATCATCTCCATACTTGGCACGGCTTCGGTTGCTCTTGACTAAATGTCAACCGAGTTGAACCGCATTACGGTTTTTCCCACTCTACAATCTCCTCGCAAGGTCAGGGAAGACTGTCTTCTTATAATGAAGTCTCCTTGAGATGAAATGAGCTCATATGTTGTTCTCGCCGGCGTCTGACCGCAATGTTTTACAGTGTTGTTAATCTATTTCACACCCTTGTTTCATTTTCTCTCTCGCTTTAAAGCGTACAGTAGCACTATACTTGGAGCTGTATGCTCCACTGAAAGTCATAGAAGTCAATAAGCACTGTTTTGATCAACAATGTGGGTCCATTCATGTGTATGTTGAGCGTGCGTCTAGCTGTCCGTCAAATTACTCAAGCAGTTAAACGTACTTGGCATCTGTCACAAACATTTGAGTCGAGTCCTTCTGAACACCATGTTCTGATGCTTCCCCCTCAGGTTAATAAGCAGGTTGTGGTGTTCACAGTATGCTGTTGTTTGATTGCAAACAGCTGGATACGTCTCCATCGTGCGGGGACCTCCATCATCGATTGACATTTGCAACCCGGCGAGTCCGAGACAGCTGTCACACCACGTTATGGATACGGCCGCAGGGTTTGACAATCCGAGTTAAGTGGTGCAAATGTGTAAGGTGGCGACTGTCACCGCGAGTCTGGTCTTTAATTAGCCTGGCCCATCAGCGTGTGCCCACGCTGAATTATTTATCCTTGTGAGACATTTACACGCAGGGTAGATTCATTTAAATGACACGGAGAGGGCAGTGACCGCATCTGTGGGAATGGTGAGGTTATCCTCTACCTAGTATTTGCTGCGACCTGATCCTTTGGTGTGTCACTTTTGCCGCGTTTCCACTGAGTGGTACGGTTCAGTACGGTTCACTACGGTACACAATTTTTTCTGTTTCCACTGTGAATGGTACCAAAATAGCGAACCGTACCGTACCACTTTTTTGGGACCCTTTCGTAAGGGTACCTAGCACAGTAGTACCAATAGTACCGGAACCTAATGGGTGGAGCTAGTCTCACTGCAGAATGCTGATTGGTTTACAGAGAATCGTCACTTGCGCGTGCTACAAGGGGAACCAAAGAGTATACATACCAAGAGGCGAAACTCAATAGAACGTTTCATTGCGACTACTGCGCCCTGAGTTTCCGCCATTTTGGGGTGAAAGCGACTCTGCTTTCTGCTGTGGCGATGGCAATATCAGCTGCTTTGTTTAAAAAATAAAACATTAAAGCTGAAATTCAACCTGAATGATGATAATACATGACGACAAAAGCCTTGGCTCGCTAGAAACCTTGTCAGATATCAAGCATTTTCACCCCAAAATGGCAGCCGCGCTGTTTTCTCTCAAAGTTGCGCCTCTTGGTATCTACAGTATACTCTTTGGGGGAATGGTAAAACAGGAAGCGCCATTGTCATTTACAGATTGCTTTGTTGCGTGAGAATGACGTCGATCGCTACTTTCCGGCGTACACCAAGCCTACCTGTTGTCAGTGGAAACGCAAGCCTGATAATGGTTACCCGTAACGAAGCGTACCATACTGTACTGTAAAAAAAACGATGCATCCTTTTTACACACGTCAGAGTTTCTTTTCATATGGGTGGATGTATCCGCGAATGTGGCGTTTTGACAGATTTAGTCATGGTAAAGATTGTTTTGATGGGTTACAGTGTGAGTTTGTGTAAATACTGCATGTCTTCTAGTCGGAAATATTTGAGATCTTTATTTTAGATCTTTCAAGGGCTTTAATGTCTTTATGGAGATACAGTTCTGCACTAATACTGCATACATATCTTTAATATAACGTCTGATTATAAACTCATCCCTCGCTACCTCTTTGTGCTTTAATTTAAGTCTTCAGCTCTACTGTTTTCTCCCCTCCAGCTTTCTCTCTCATACACACACATCTCCCCTCATCACATGCCTCAGCTACCATTATTATCTTTATCTATCTTCCTTCCCTTCAACTTCGAAACCCCCCTGCACGTACCGATACATTATATCTGTTATACTATGTACACTGAAGAGAAGATTCAGTACATTGAGCAGAAAAATGTTCTACATTTAATGACTTAGTAAACTTGAAAACATTAAGCATTATAAGGTATTAGTCAAGTCAAGCATATTAAAGCTCTAATGTATTTTAAATAAAATTTGTTTATTATATTGTAGCTTCTAATACAAAATGCTACAGATATAAAGCCGCAGAAAAAAACAAGAGACCGTTTCAAAATTATTTTAAATTTTTCTGAATTTACTATTTATTTTAGGGCTGTCTGTCACATTGCTGTTGGATGACTTTGTCACTCCTGAGGTTTGATTTTGTTGAAATTCAACAGACACTGGAATGACCACAATACATCTAGAAAATTTTTGAATGGTCTCTTATTACTCTTTTTTTCCATGGCTTTATCTCAAGGCAGTGAGTCAAAGGTCCAGCAACACAACTGTGTTTCCACTTTTAACTGGCTTGCATAAAGCCCAAAGCTGAACCCCACTGAATGTCTCTGGGATAATTTCGAATGGCATCGGCCAGCAAGGCCCCCAGCATCAGTGCCTGACCTCACTGCGGCTCTTGAATCTGAATGGGAGCAAATCACTGCAGCTGTTTTAGCATCACAGGGAGAATCACTTACATGTAAGTGTGTTATATTGGTGTCCACATACTTTTGGCCATGAAGTTAGGAGGTTTCTGACATCACAAATGATATTAACTTGATGTGTTGTCTAAAGGCTGGTAGAAAGATTTTAATCTATTAAAAATGTAAATATTTACTTGTGCTGATGGTGTTCATATTCCTGGAATGCACTGGGTCATGAATAATCAAATGTGGCTGTATTGTTTGTCTGTTCGTCATTGTTATTTACACGTTTTGTTGTCACTTGTTGTTTTGTGATATCTGGAGCTGGAAGACATTTTAAAATGACCAGGTTGGTGATGTGTTGTCGTGTTTCTCGTACCAAATGTTGAGCTCTGTGTGTTTGTGTCAGAACTAGAAAATCTGTTGAACTCTGTCTCACTTTGCAAGAAACTGTTGTCGTATGAAATTAAAGGGCAGAAGATTATTTTGTTAGAAAAGTATTCAACCAGAACATAATGTAGATTGATAGAACCCATTTGTAGTTATAGCTTACTTTTGTTCAATGTATAGTTCACCCCAGTAGCGTAGCCACGAGGGGGCCTGAGGGGACCTAAGCCCCCTCATTTACATGTAGGGCCCCCTCAGATCTTTGATTGCTTAAAATAAAAAATAAGGAATTGTTGATTTGTTACTCTGGTTGATCGACCAATCAGTGCTCCCCACTGTTTTCAAAGTTATTGGTTTAATTATGTCACGTGTTGTGCGTAGCATCTTTTGTGCCAAGAGTTTAATTTATATGCTGTGATGGCGGGTGCACACTAGTCTGTTTTTATATATATTACGAAAAGATGAGCAAGAAGAAAATGAGTAGACTGCTAAAGATAACGATTACACTGCATATGACTTGTAGTGTCGAAAGACTTTTCTCAACAGAAACTTTTCTCACCCTCGAACACTCCGCATTGTCATGTAAAAGGTAAGCAAATGGTTTTTGACTGGTAGCCGCCGAGCTACTGTGGTTCAATGCTGATCCTTACGACCCCCCGCTCTGCACATTTTCTTTGCTTCTCTTACCGCTTCAGAGGTTTGCGAAGTAGACATAAAAGGCATTGAAGTGCACGAACCGTGACTACTACGCAAATCTCATGATTGAGGTTAAATAACACTTCAAATTTCCATAGTAAGTTTTGTCCCTGTGTGAAGACGCTGCAGACAATCGTGTAGCGCAAATTCGTGTTCTGAACTGAAGTTTAGTTATAGAAAAATATAAATGGCTATATACATATACGTAATGGCCCCCTCATTTACTGACAGGCCCCCTCAAAAACAAAATTCTGGCTACGCCACTGGTTCACCCCCCCCCAAAAAAACTCTCATTTATTCACTCTCATGTCAAATCAAATGACTTTCTTTCTTCTGCAGAACACAAAAGAAGATATTTTGAAGAGGAAAACAAACAACACTGGCCCATATTGCCTTCCAAAAAAACCCTGAGACATGAATGAACAAATTATGACAGAATTTTCATTTTTGTGTGAACTATCCCTTTAAGTATAATTACTTGTCATCATTTACTCACCCTCAGGTTGTGCCAAACCTGTATAAAATTATTTGTTCTGCTAAACAGGAAGGAAGATTTTCGGAAGAATATCAGTAACCAAACAGATCTCATCCCCCATTAACTGCCATAGTAGGGAACATAAATACTATGGGAGTCAATGGGGGATGACATCTGTTTGGTTACTGACATTCTTCCAAATATCTTCTGTTGTGTTCAGCAGAACAAAGAAATGGTTTGGAACAATCAGAGGTATGATGAGTACAGTAAATGATGACAGAATTGAACTATCCCTTTAAAATCTCAAAAGTCTTAATATAGATGTAATGGATTGCTTTATTTTTGGCTTAATTTTATACCTGTAAAACTGACTGCATGCCAACATGCAAATCCAACCACACGTTTAATTGCTGTTTGCTCGGCTGCACACTGAGATTAAATAAAGACTCACACATGTTCCTTAAGCTTCAGCAAATCAACCTCAATTTCTTCCTCTATCTTATTTTTTGTTCTGTTCGCTTGCCCCGTCCTCCCTTTTCCCTCGTCCTTTACAACATTCCATTTGCATGTTCTGCGAGAGGGTTTATTGAAGTCTAACCCTGTGAATTTCCTCATTAAGCCTCAACAGCAGTCGTGAAGTTTACTGTACCTCACTGTTCCTTTAAATTCTTCCTTTACGCATCCTGATTTGATTCCCTCCTCCACTCCTCCTTTCTCCCTGTATCGTGTTGTTTTGTCCCCTGATGTTTTCAGGGTTAATAAATAATTTTTGTGCTGATACCATTTCTCCCAAATTTCTCTCTCTCACTGGCCCTGTTTATTGAGATCGAGGAGGCTGCTGGGGCCCCAGAGCCCTGAAGTGTGGTGTAACAGAGAGAGATGCAGTAAATCAAACTGAAGGGAAAATAGCACCCCTTTATTTAGTGTGCCCTCCTCTCCAGGTCTGTCTGTCCTTCACCTCTGTCCAGGAGGGGGAAGGAGGGAGATGATGGGGGTGAGAGAGGGCGGAGCTGTGTGGGGCAGCTGGGGTAAAATATTACACGCAAACAGAATAATAGGTACAAAGTAGGGATGTAACGATTCACTCAGCTCACGATGCGATGCGAGTCACGATTCTGATCTCACGATGCGATTTATTCACGATTTACTCACGATTTATTTTTACAAAATGAGTTGAAACAAATTAGAAATGAACAACTTCCCTTGCATTATTTCTTAAATGCTTCACGTTTCTTTGTATAATAAAATAATGTTTTATTTCAAATAACAAAACTAAACTGCAATTTTATAACAAATTAATAATAGAAAAAGTCTCTTTAATATAAACAAACTAATTCTGTTTGAGCTTTTCTTGGATTTTTTGCATTTAAGAAATATCAGCATGTCCACGTTTAGATTTGCAGTGAAAATAGCGGCCCCTGCTGTTCAAAAAATGTATTGCGAGTCAGTTCACACCTCAACCGATTTGAATCGTCACTCATTATAACCGGCTAAATTATTTTATATTTATAAAATAAATTTTCAACCGGTTCACGGTGAATCGTTACATCCCTAGCACAAAGCATGATATGACACAGGTCAACATGTCATGAATGCATTAATAATAGACATATGTACATCTTAACCAGCTATGCCATTTTAATCTTCTATTTTTCATTTATTATGTAATTTAATTGTGCTCCAGTTTAATGCTTCTTTGGTGTTTAATTGTTCATTGTATCTCATTATAGGGTTGGCACACATTCAAGCGTTATGTCATTTGACATTTGTTTCCAGGTGTCAGGCCTCTCTCATCTTTAGGCCTCTGGCAGTTAAAGGCCCTAGGGCACTTGCCTCATCGGCCTGGCCCATGATCCATTCCCTGTGTGTGTATTTAAAATTATGTTAGTGTGCTTCAGCGGTCTTGTTCATTGTGTCCTTCCGCCTCTGTCATTGTGTTGGTCCGAGGGACGTGAATTTGTGCGCGTGTGTGTGTGGCTTGTTCTCTTGTCCTCTAACGCAGTGGTTCTCAAACTTTTTCATTGTAAGGCCCCCTTTGTGTTAAGTGCATCGCTTTGCGGCCCCCCCATATAAAGACGTATAATCTTAAACTTAGAATTTTTATTAAACCAAAAACATTCAGTTATACAATGCTGGAACCTCAATTCTTTTGGTTGGTGGTGTCATTTTTCTGATGTTTGATTGCAAAAAATATATGATAAATTTCTATATTTCATAAAATGCCACAAATCTGTGGTCCCCCTGGATCCATCTTGGGGCCCCCAGTTTGAGAACCACTGCTCTAACGGTGTGCAGAACTGGAAGGCCTGCAGCGGCAGCAGTGACACAGGAATTTACATATGTTAACAAAGAGAAAAAATGATTCACTTCAGAACAGCCAGCAAAAAGAACAACCTCACATAAGTTTGGCATCGGGCCAAAAAAACTAATTCAGCGCTAGATGGCGGGCCAGAGCATAGCCAAAGGATAATTTAAGAAATTAATTGATGAAAAATGCAAAAACAATAGCCTACTTTTAAAAATGTAGTTATTATATAATTATATATAATTACATAATAGTTATTTAATTATTTAACGTAGCCTATTTTTTACACTCCTCACGTACTAAAATGCATTTTTTTGCCTGCTGTAGGTACGCTATTACGCTGTGTGCAGAGTGATGTTAACATTTAAGCTAGCTAATATGACAATGAAATGTACTAAATGGGTTTAGTTTTCACAGATATGAATGTACGCAATTTCAGCAATAAATATGTAAATTTTTCTAAAAGGAAACAAATTAGTTTTTTAATACACCATATTTCTTGACGGCTATTTTAGAAGTGTGTCTAGCGATCGACAGACTCCTTAGAGTATATTTCAGAAGTTTTCAAATTAAAAGCTCTTAATTAATTTCAAAATAAAACATTGCTGCAAAAACATTATCGTACTTTTATTTTGTAGGCAAATTCACTAAATACGTGAGCTGCAGCTATCGATTATTTTAGTAATCGAGTATTCTACTGATTTTCCATCGATTAATCGGGTATAGACATGTGCCCGGTTAACCGCGGTTACCACCAAATCCTGCTGAAACCGAGCTGGCTGCGATAATGCAAGGTATCGTTTATTTTATTGATGCGTAGCTTGTCCGTGAAGCACGGCTCTGGGATCAGTAGAAATGCTGCTCGATCTAAAAGCAGTGCGAGTTTGAGTCGCTTATATCGTGCATTTGAAAAAGCAACACCCGTCAAACATGATCATTATAAATATACTTTATTATCATAAAAATCCCATGAGGAGGCTTGAGGATCGGTGATAAAAACATGTCCTTAGGCATTTCCTACTACTACTACGTGTGTTATGGTCTTCTTCTGCAGTGCGTATTTGGAGTTTCTGCACGAGAGCGTCCTCTGGCTTTCGGATGCAGCAGCATTTTACCATACTTCACTCACAAGTTGTGCATAAATCACGTGATATATATTTTCGGTTAACCGGGCATATGTCTAATCGGGTATTCGGATAATAAGTTCTTTTTCTTTATTAAAGAAAATTTATTAAAGAAAATAAGACAGGTCTCTTAAAATGAGTAAAACAACTAATTTGTTTCCTTTTTAGAACAATTAAAGTTTTTATTGCTGAAATTGCATTCATTAATATCTGTGAAAACTAAACCCATTTAGTACATTCCATTGCCATATTAAATTCAAAATGCAATATAATACTAATAATATAAATAAGAAACATGATTAAAAATAGAAAGAATAATTTCAAAGGTAAACGACTAACTTCAGCTGATGCATTTAGTTTATATAAATTAGTTTGTTTCTTTTTTTACTATTAAATAGTAATACATAGCCAATGACTTTTATTTTGGCAGGTTGTCGGAAGACGCTTATTTTTTAGTATGTCTGTTTCTTCACTCAAACAATAACATGTTCATGAAATAAACTCTCAGAGCAACTCTGGAGGTGAAGTTCATGTCCTCATTCAGCGCAGACGCAGACAAATGTATGAGCATCACGCATGTAGTACGTTAAACTGTGCAGTTCATTCACGCAGACACGCAGAACAGACAGATGGCATGTGTAAATAACAGGATTCGGTGTCCACAAGTCCGCATCTAGTTTGATGGACTCAATGCAGCCGGAAAACAAGTTTCACTCGCAAAATAGACTAAAACTAAGTAAAATAGCAGTTCACCATTTCAAGCTATCACTCATTTATCAGCATGAGAAATACATGTGAGCGTGTGAACAGACTTAAATGCGTGTGTCTCACGGTGAATGCGTGAGACTTGAGAGCCCTGTAACATGAATAGAGTTTAGCGGACTGTGCGTCAGTTATAACGGTCCGTGGGGAAGCACAGTGCTCCGTGGGTACTGTAGTTAAATGGATTAAACTAAGCTTCGAGGCAACAAAATTGGCCTCAATGATTTTTTGTATTTGAATAACTCGATTTACTCGAGGAATCGTTTCAGCCCTAATTGTGACAGATCTATTTCAGAACCAGCTGCGGGCAAAATAATGCTGCTGGCGCGGGTTACAGACCCATATATAAATAGCTGCATTTTGTTGTGTTTATTTATTTTCGTTGGCACATATTATCGCTCGCCATCCCACCTTTGTCCCTGAATATCATTTCATATCTGATAGGTGCAACAAGAGTTATAAAAAAATTACTAATAAAATACAGTTAGAAAGATCCACAATGAAATGATGGAGACAGACTCATGTCACATCACTCAGTGTCCCTCATGCTGTGGCAGACAGGCACATAATGTGCTGCTATCACACAGCAGTCTTTGTGTCCCTATAATAAGAAGGGCAATTTTTTGGTGTTAAGTAAATGGGCAAATGTGCTGTGTGTGTTTGTGTGTTTTATGGTTATTTTATGCATTCTGTCAGAAAGTGCAGGCCTCTATTTGATCTCAATGTGGACACAACCTTTCTTCCCGTGTAAACCATGTTTTTCTGTGCCTGTTGGTGTGGCAATTTTGTGAGTGTGTACCTGTTCAAGGTTTTTCTGCCATTTTGTATTCTTGTTTTAAGGCCACGATTTTACTCTGGTCTTGTGTTTGAGTTGATATAATTCAGTTTCATTTTTCTTGTAATTTGGTTGAATCTAATTAGTTTGACAGTATTGTTCTTGCCCGGAGCATCAGTGTAATGAGGGTCAGGAGATGTTGGTGAAACATCACAACTAAAACTCTTGGACCAGATGAGAGAGAGGACTTAAAACATAAAAGTTATAAACACATAAAATCCGCTTTGGACGTCACAATCGGAGCGAAATCTGAACGGCTCGATTTCTCACATGCTTGCAGGGAAAGGCACACCAAAACAAACTTACTGGGTTCTTATTTTTCACATTTTCTGGGTTGCTAGATGCACCAGGGACCTGATTATAGCACTTCAACACAGAAAAAGTGGGGTCTTCATCTGATGTCTCCTTTAAATGTCTTAAACACTAATTTACGCTCTCTCTCTCACACACACGCACACACGCATACACACACACTCTCACCCACCCAAACAGAACTGATTCGCTTCATCTAATCACGAATTTAAAAACATGACCGTGATTTCTGTATTTCAGAACGTCTAATCTCCACTGATGTCACAGCCCATTACAAATAAAGTGTTCGAGGAATTAAAGCAGCATGTTAATATTGAAGGAGCTTCAGTAGGAGGATTATTTAAAGTTATGTGATTACGTCTTTCACAGCTCTCACGCAGCTTGGCGACATGTTAACCTTCAGCTCACACGATGTTAACTTAAAACCGTTTGAGGCTATTTCACACTTTTGCTTACTTCAGCCAAAGCAGAGAAGTAGGTTGAAATTATAGGAGCATTTCATGAATGAGAGATTTAAAAATCAACTCAGACCTATCTCTGAGGACACACAAATTATACATATTCAAAAACATACACGGCTGGAACATTTAGTTACATAGTACTAGGCAAATCCCCTGGCGCACATACTGTATATACAAGGATTGCCACACTTTATTTAATACTACAATATTGACTCAGGTTTGAGGTGCAGTATCAGCCTCTGGTGCCTCTGGAATGATACTATATTGATACCTTAAAGCAGGGGTCTGCGGCCCATAGGGGGTCTGCAGTGGAACTGAAAGGGGTCCGCTAATGACTGTTTACTCACAGGCAACTTTTTGTTAAAAATGTAAAGCTGTCTCCCTTCCGATAAAAGTACGCATGAAAGGAGTTGCGTGCAAATAAAGTGAATTCTCATATGTTTCTAAACTTCTGTTCAAATTTGTTAATGCTGTAAAGCGCTAATTTGACAGCCAAGTGACACCACAACACTTCTGCATTGTAAACTCTGACAGAACTATCGTACGTGTTTAAAATCAATGAAACGCGCACTGTGTAGTGTTGATGGTGCTCGTCAAACAAGTTTCCCCGAAAATAACGCGGACTCATTGCATCATGATGCTCTCCTTAATCTGATATGATGCTCTGCAAAACTGAAAATGTTTGATGCTGCAAATCCCTTAAAATAATCAAGCAATCTATATTAAAAGCAAAAATAATACACAGAAAAGTATTTAGCCTATGTGCAACAATAACATAATAGTGCTAATGTAATGTCTTAACATAATATTGCTGTGACAATAGGGTTGTTTCTATTTAAATAGCTCCGTTTACACATTTAGTATAAGGGGATCCCTGCTCCATGCATCACTCATCTAAGGGGTCCTTGCCCCGAAAAACGTTGAAGACCCCTACCTTAAAGGGACAGTTCACCCAAGATAAAAAAAGTTTTTTAAATCAATTCCTCATCCTCGAGTTGTTCCAAATGTGTATAAATGTCTTTTTTCCAATGAACACAGAGAAAGAAATTTGGAAGAATGCTTGTAACCAAACAGTTTTTGGCCACCATTGACTACCATAGTAGAAAAAAATACAATAGTAGTATACTGTTTTGCTTTCTTGGAAGTTCCACCTACTATGGAAGTCAATGGTGGCCAAGAAATGTTTAGTTGCGAGCATTCTTCCAAATATCTTTCTCTGTGTTCATCAGAACAAAGACATTTTTACAGATTTGGAACAACCGGAGGGTGAGTAAATGAAGACAGAATTTTTACTTTTGGGTCCCTTTAGGCCCGATTCACAATTCGCGTCTTTTCAGGCGCGTGGAAATAGGGGGCGACGCGGTTGCGACACGGTCGCGACACGCTCTTTTTTTCAGGCGCGTCGGCGCCGCATCGAGATGAAAAAATCTCAACTTTTCAGAAAGCCGCAAGCTTTCACAACCGCAGGTGTGACAAGAACCACATAGACATGCTCAATGAAGATGGAGACACAGATGATTACAGCATAACTAAATCTAGTAGCAGAGTTATTGCAAGGTATTTTCAGTGCATATAATCCATATATCCTTTGTTTATACCTCCTCGTCTCAACAGCTATCGTGGCCCATGGTTGCTTAGCAACGACAGATGCCAGGAGAGCGCAAAGTCCAGGCACTTTGGAAAAAAAGGAGAACGCAGTGCAGCTTGCATTTTCCACACGGTTTTAGACACGAAATGTGAATCGGGCCTTATGCTAAAAAAGCAACTAGGACTGGCAATAGATGTAAAGACTTAACAATTTGCAGTATATGTAATAATAAAACATAGTAGTATATATAATACATAAAATGAAAAAAAAAAATTTTACTCACTTTTTTAAAATATGTAGCAAAAATGTTTTGCCATGTTGTGTGATAGCCGCAACATTTTATATTGTGAGCTTCTATGATCATTAAATGCCACTCTACAAGTGACTTTTCTGTGACAAATTTGGCAATTACAGATTTATACGCCAACACATCAGCTGCCGTAATTTGTAAAATAATAAGATAGTGGCTAGATAGTAGTACCCCTATGCCACATGATACCAGCATGATTCCTATAATATTCACTGTCTGTACTGTTACCAAGAATGTTGCTGGACATTGTCCAAGAACTGAAAATAGGAACATACTATATAATCAAATCCACTCTAAGTACAACTATACAACACAATTGCGAAAGTATGGATAGTAATATCAAACCTAAAAGAAAGAAGCAAAAAGTTGTTGGAACTTCCTCAACACACATACACAATCTGTACTTTATTCAGTTCCTGTACACCCCACTGTCACTTCTGTCGGGTGCTTTGATGGAGTGTGAACATGCCTTACTCAAACAAAGGTGACTCTACCCTTTCATGTGGCTCTCTCTCTCTCACTCCCTCTGCCTCTGTCAGCATACATTTCTCAACAGAGGAGCATCTCTGTACTTTAATCTCTCTCTCTCTCTCTCTCTCTCTCTCTCTCTCTCTCTCTCTCTCTCTCTNAATAAGTGTTTATATTTTTGTATGTGGATGTGTGGATGCATGAAAGTGTGTGTGTTCATGTGTGTGAGGCAGATGGTGTGGCACGGCAGCTTTGCCAATCTTTCAAATATATTCAGTGTTGTGCTCCATCTGTGTGTGCTAGACCCTGACCCTGCATGCCAAATCTTAACTTGACCCCACATGACCCCAAATGACCCCGATCCATGCTTTGGTCAGAATTATCTATCTTAAATATTCTCTCTCTCTCTCTCTCTCTCTCTCTCTCTCATTCCCCCACCTCAGGCTCGATCACACCCACTGGAGTTTATTTCTGCTCCTGTAGATTTGAGCCCCTCTGCTCTGATATCTCTCTGGATTTCTGTGTCCGTCTCTCTCCATCCCCGCTTTCTTTCCACATGAAGAATCTGAAGCACCTTGTTCCATATAATCATTTCTAGGGTCCTCAGGAATCCATTGTTCTGTTTTCCCCACGTTCACTTTTTTCTGTGTCATATTTCACGTTTTTTTCTGTTAATTTAAGAAATGACATGAAATTTCAAAGCGAGCGCTAAAAGCGGATCGCTGTCGAGGAACACTCTTGCTTTTGACAACTTCTGAGGGCATTGTAATACGGACTTGGCATTTCTCATGAGTAATGAACCATCCTGCGAACAACAAAAACTCCAGCTGTGAGCCAGTAATGTGTTGTGCCAGTGGTGTACCGATGAATCATAAAGATTTGTGTATATATCTCAGTATATACAGTATATACATAAAGACAAACACGCTCTAGTAATAGATGCTCAGTATGTCTACGTGGGTTTGAGTTGGAGAGCTTTTAGTGGTTTGGTGTTGAGAGAGGTGTTATTCTAAGGGAAACATTGTACTGGACATCAGCGCAGTGAGTATTTTACCATATATGGCATGAGTCAAGACATCTCTCCCTCTTTCTTTTTCATCCATTAGTGAAAAGTAGGACAGTTTGTTTTTTATATCTCCCATATTTGGATCTGATCAAGCGTTAGTATTCCTCCAGCCTTGTGCCTCAAACTTCAACCAAATGCTTTTATCCGAAACAACCTTTTGGCTCTCATTATCTCTGTTTCCCTGTTGCTTTGTCTGTCCATCCCTATATCATACTGTCTTCGTGTAGCGTACACTGGGTTCATTATACCTTTAAATGGCTGAAATAGGACGTCAGCTTAGTCCGCATGGTAGCATACTTGTTGAGAGTAGATCTGAGAGAAAAGCAACTCATTCGTATGCAGTCTAGTCAGTGGAAATTTATATCCACAGATTGCCACCAGCTGTGAAACAGTCCAGTGAGTTCATCACAGTGCAAGCATAAAGTGAATTAATCCTAAAACACATTGATATTATTACTCTATTAAAGAGACAGTGCACCCAAAATGAACATTCTGATTACTCACCCAAGCTGCATGACTTTTGTTCTTCTGAGCAACACAAATGGTGAATTCTGAAAATATATGTATTACATGCATTCTTAGATCCTTCAGCGAAAAGGACAACAAAATGTAGTAGGCCCTATGCATTTTAGGTTAAACTAGATAGGTACATTTTCTGAAGAAAATGTGAGTGATGCTTTGTGGCAAACCGCGGAACTGGGCACTAGAGTGATAACACATTAAGCCACGAATGAATCTAACCAATCCCCATGTCTCTACGATGTTCTGATGCAGAGATATACATATTGCTAAACTGTTGCTAGGCTAATATGTTTGGTTTCTATGGGCGTGGCTTGGCATCTGCACTTAATAATACTCTAACCTATGAGTGAATTGAACCTCCCCCCGTGTCTCTAGGAAGTTCTTATGCAGAGATATAGGTTTTGCTAAATGGTTGCTAGGCTAACCTGTTTGGTTGCTATGGGCGTGGCTTAGCATCTGCCAAGTGATGATGCTCTAAGCTATGTGTGTAAAGAACCAACCCCCGTCTCTCTAAGATGTTCCAATGCAGATATATAGGTATTGCTAAACGGTTGCTAGGCTGACATGTTTTGTTGCTATGGGCGTGGCTTCGAAGCTTCATGATGATCCTGGGACACTGATTGGTTGCCTGAGTAAAACGAGCCCGCCCCCTTGTCTCTATGACACTGTGTTGCAAAGATATCCACCTGAACCTTTTATAATGGTAGTCTATGGGATCGGTTGCTAGGTTGCTGTAAATGGTTGCTATGGGCGTGGCTTAATAGCTTCAAGATGATCCTGTGACACTGATTGGTTGTGTGAGTCAAATGAGCCCACCCCCTTGTCTCTACGACACTGTGTTGCAAAGATATCCACATGGACTTTTTGTAATGGGAGTCTATGGGATCGGTTGCTAGGTTGCTGTAAATGGTTGCTATGGGCGTGGCTTAATAACTTCATAATGATCATGTCACACTGATTGGTAGCCTGAGTAAAATGAGCCCACCCCCTTGTCTGTAAGTGGTTGTACTGCTAAGATATTCAACACGGGACGTTTTACACCTTACATGGGCATGCTTCCTGTGATTGGGAAATTTTGGGGGGCTCTCACACCCCAGGGGTGCAACTTATACCCCATTGTGAGTGATGTTCTTATAGAGCCTGATAACCCCTTCAAATCGTGTATTATTTTCATGTTTCTACGATATCCTCGCTCGGAGCTACGATCCCTCTAAGTTGGGCGCAATGTTAAGTCAATGGGATTTTTCAGGTGGTTTTTCGCCCCCCTGATAGGACCCCCTACCCTCTCATTAAGACCCCCCACCCGATCACTTATAAAAGTCATAGCACACCATTCCCGAATAGGCCCGTCGATGTGATGTATTCATTCATGGGTCTACATCAAAGGCTGCGAAGTAGCGTGTCAAACTTTTGGCGGAACAAGAATAATTATAAGAAGTACGTATGTTCGAATAACAATAGTAATGCTTTTTCAAAGCATCACTAATAAAGTATAGCTGAAGTTCATGTTGAATGACGTAATTGCTGTTTTTGTGTACAGTACAGATCTGATCATCCGGTTTAAACTGCTTTTTATTCACTGACCTACAGTACATGCCCCATCCCTCAACCTCCATTTCTAAAGCCCACCATTAAAGCTCCCCCTCGTAATGAGCCTAATCTGGCCCTCCATGGCCTCCTCTATCTCTCTTTCCCAGAGATTAAAATGGCCGCTTCACCTGCAGGCTTCATTACTCTTGGCCACGTGACGCTGTATTATGGTGAGTGAACTCATTTGGTCAGAGATAAATGCCGTCATTTAGAGGTGGTGTCTCTTGAAATGAAAGTGATGTAGGAAGCCGTTGTGTTGCTGGTGAGAGTGTAGCGCTTAATCTTTGCCTGTTAGAGACTTATTAAGAACACTATTACCTCAGTGTACGATGACATTTCTGCTGTTTGATAGAGTGGGCCAAGCATTGGGTTTAAAGTTACAGCGCTCACCACAGCGGAGCAGAAACTGCGGTTTTGATACAGCTTTAATGAAGGCTGCCGATTGCCATTAGCCACTGACCTTTAAATACAGTTGAACAGTTAACAGTGTTTCAGTGTGGTGAGCTAAATGAAAGCACTTAATTGATCCCAGATGCATGTTTTATCACATTTAAAGTATTTATTGGGTATTTGTAATATTTGTAAGTACAGCAAAGTTAACAAATCTCATGTTCTCATTTAATTTAAAATTGCATTTATTTTATTTTATTAATTTATTTTCAAATCAACAACCTAAACAAACGTTACTGCACGTGTGCGCTGCACATTTGTGGCCCAAGCTTAACTTCCGGGTACACATCTGCACCGAATAGAGTACCTGTAGATTTTTTCTGATAACAAGCCAAAGAAATAACAAGTAAATTACATTAGCTAGTATGGTGGTTTTTGGTTTTTCTAATATAGTATTGGGTTTTCTAATATAAAATGATACATTTAGTTAGTTATAGGTCTCATGTATTTTTCTGATATAATATGGGCTATGGGCCTCATGTATGAGTTTGAGCACTTGAACACCTGCACACACACCAAATATTTTATCACACGAAGACAGGAACTGCACGTACACCACACATACTTTTGTAGACAAGTCTAATTTATCGCATACAGTCACGGACACTGGGTTGCTCATTATTACGCTAAACCATGAGCTCATTATTACACTAAATCATGTGCCAGAGTAAAACTGATGATAAATCATGTATCGTCCGAAAGCCCCGGAAAGGTGTCCGGAAAAGTGTAGGTTAAAGGGCACATGATATATGTGTTTTTGTGAGGCGCTCGCCATGGAAAATCCTAATAAGGTAAACCGGAAAATCCTAATTAAGTAAGCCGGAAAATCCTAATAAGGTAAGCCGGAAACATAACTGTAGGCGAGCGCAAGATGGATGGGCCAGCTGGGCATGAGTGAAATATAATAGTGTCAGATAAGAAGGGGAGGGGCTAACAAAAAGATGATATCATGTGAAACCTGATTGGCTAACACTGTGAAAAACCACCTGAGATTTCTGTATAAAGCATGGAGTCAGATGTGTATTGGTTAGATCACTTCAGATGAACTCTGAATATCTCACTTTGCTTGCCCGGGCAAATAAAGTTTAAACTCTCGGCATCTGAACCCTTGTCTCTGAGATTTTTTTCTGCGATGGAAGGCCGATTCGCCACAACACTAGCAAGTTAAAAGTATGTCTAGCCCAGTGGCGGCGTTTCACCAAAACCTAGGGTATGGCAAAATGTCCTCTGGCCATACAACAACGACATTCCAAAGTAACGGAACCATAAATTATACCACATCATATCTAAACAGAACGTGTACAAGAATCCACGAAACTGAATGAATGCATGAACAGGCACAAAGAATTACAGATAACAAACCCTACCCATCGTTTAAAATGTGGTTTTCGAAGCTCCAATTTCTGCATCGAAAGGTCGACTCCAACAAAATATCTACTAAACCATCTGCCATTTATACTGTGTGTGACAATCGCTTCAAACCCACAGCCAGATGTTGTCATTAAAGCACCATCGATAACGTTAATTGGGTACGAGTCTAAAATAAAGGCCGAACATGAAATTAACAGCAAACAGGATTAAAAATAAAACATGTTTTACCTTTTCGCAGTTAAGTTTATTGCATAAGTAGCAGCGAGGTTGAAGCAGTGCAAAATCTGTGACAAATTCATCCAAATGAAAACACAGGTAACGTTAATCCAAAAGACGCGCGGATATTTAGTGCAGTAAACTGCGACTGCGCAACCCTGGCACATGGAGTAGCCTACATTTTTTAATTATTCACAGATAATGTAATAAATATTATTCATCATGCAATATTTATACATCTGGCTTGGGCAGATGAGACTGTAATGTGTCTGTTAAAATAAAAAATAATAATTGCCAATTTATTGGCATATGTCGATAATAAAGACCTCCTTACTTACCTTACTATACACTTTATTATTAAACACCTGTCAGGCATTTTTTAAATAGTTTCTTCATTTTGTTGAAAATAAATGCCTGTATGATCTATGTAATGTGAAAATGTAGACAAGCTAAAGATGGATTCAAACCTGCAACGCGATAGTGTGAAAAATTGCTAGTCACGCGTCTTGCCCAGTACACCATTGAAGCCGTTGATGACTAGTGACGTTTTTTCACTCTAAAATATACATGCTTCCGACGCCCATGCTAAAAGTATACAGTTCTCTAAAATATTTTGATTATCTTTATTGAGCATCAATATGCACACTTTGTTTCCACTGTTTTGTCTGAATGCTAGGGTATGGAAACTGCCATACGCAAACGCCGCCCCGGGTCTAGCCGGTATTATTTTGAGTTACCAGCAGAAGAGCCGTTACCTGGCTACACTTAAATGCAACAAAGTTACCCGACCAAATTCAACAAATTGTTTGTTAATAAAATTAATATACACTAAAATTTAACAAATAGTTTATTTAATACAATTATTATACAATACAAGATTAATATCATTACTTGGCTAAACTTAAATGCAACAAACATTACATGACCAATTCAACAAATTGTTTATTTAATAAAATTAGTACACAATAAAATTCAATAAATTGTTTATTTAATGAAACCATAAATAGGCATACATGTAAAAAATACTAAATATCACATTTTTACTGTAATTCCAAATGTCATTTTAGTCGTACTAGAAACATTTGCTATTTGATGAAACCTTTTATCTTCAAAGATAGTACTTGCACATTTTGGATATGTTTTAGAATGAATGTCGATGTTATACCCTTAAATCATAATATTCTTAACACATTTATGTAATTGCACCATGGATTTATTCATAAAAGATTTCTGAATTTCGAGCAATAAATATTTTTATTGCAGTTCAGCAATGATGCTGCATCTTTCCAATCTCCCTGATTTTTCTTAATTCTAGTTTTGTGTCCTTACTTTGATGTGTTTGACATGTTAAGTTTAGTTATCCTTAAATCTACTAACTGTTCGCTTTAAAATATTTAACAAAGTGTAATCTATATAGTATAATCCACCAATTTTTACCACAATAGCTGCACTGAGCACAGCCAGATCAAAAACAATACCATTATAATTGTGTTTATTTATTCCAATACCTTTTCTGCTGTTCTATGTGCTTTTTAATGCATTTACACATGCCTCTTTTTTTGAACCTCAAATGAGATGCTATTTTGTTGATAAAATCCTCTGTAGACTATTCCTTAGTAATTCAGCTCTATGTTTTGAGTGCCACGAAGTTTTGAAATAGAACTGTACGCCAGGGCCGTTGTCAGTGTGGGACAACCGGCAACATTGTACGGGGACCTTTTTAGCATTACGTGGTTTAGCATTATATCTGTATTCTTGAAAGTCTCACAGGAATTAATCAGCGAGGTACAGTGTGACATAAAAACACACCCGACCCAACACTCCTCATATCTCGGAAACATTCTCCGGCTGAATTTTGATGCGTTTTATTCTCAGCATCGGCTACCTGGCCCTCCAGGCTGCTCGGGGATAGCTGCTCTCAGCTGGGGGCTGAAGCGTGGAGTTAGCACAGACACAGGTTGTTTATTGTTTACGGTCTCTCACCAGAGACTAACAAACAAAGAAGCATCAGTTCCTCTCCGTGACCCTTCCCTGCTGTTCCCACAGAGCATCACTACCCTGCTTTTATTCGCTTCCAGCTGATTTATACAGGATGAGTAAACACGCGGCCGCTCAGCGTAACACATGTAGAGTATGTTTCCTGTGCGCTGAACCTGCTGCGTATACAGTACTTGCATAAATATTCCCTGGTGAGGTGGACTGCGAGTTGTAGCAGTCTGCTGAAGGTTTTTGGATCGTAAAGGCTGATGGATTTTTCTGCACTATGAGCTCGGTGTTATTTTTGATGCCTGCTTGGACGCGTGGCCAACAAAGAGATGCCTTTATTCGTTTCATAATGTTGGCACGAGTTGCGGAAGAAACCTCTCGTAACGGTTAAACACCTCGGTGAATGTTAAAAGTGCTTTCATGTGCTGGTTTGGTTTGGTTACCATGACTGTACGAGTTAAGTAGTCAAACACAACAGTATGATCTCTCACTTGTATTCTATAACCCTGCAGTTATATATAGAATCCTCCATCGCCACCCACACTTCCACCCTCCTGCTCTCTCTATCTTTCTCTCCAAACTAACTCCCTCTTCACTCTTTCCATCACATCCTCTTTCATTCGTGTTCTCGCTCTTGGACATGATTTACACTTTCCTATTCCTGCCCGTTACTTAATTACTTGGTTAACAGCGGGACGGCACCCATTTTTGTTCTCCTCCTATACACTTTTCTTTTCTGAAGCTTTGTTAGCTCTGTTCTTTGCCTGCTGTATGTAAACCCCTGTCACTGTATTGTGTGATGTCAGGTGACGAGTTATTGATTGTATACTTGGCTGTAAGGCCATGTGATTAAATGCAATGAATGGGTGGAGAGGAGAGCAAGATAAATCAGCTGTATGCGTGTGTGGGGGTTTGGGTTTGATTAAAAGAGACTTGAGTCTTTTCCTGTCTGTGGCGCTTTGTATTCGGGGATTTTTAATATGGCTTGTATCATTAGGAATTAAATTCACCTTGATCTTATGAGATGAAAGAGCCTTATGAAACCAAGTTTTGTGTATGAACTTTCACGATTCAAAAATTTCCCACCAGTCCAAAAAAAAAAAAGTCTAAAAATAAAAAAGAGTCTAAAATATAATTATTGTTGTTATCCATAATTTTTTCCAATTTACTTTTTTTCAGATGCCCAAATACAGTAATTTACTTGCAGTCATTAATAAAAAAAGTTTTAATGCATATTACGCTTGCTCAGTGTTGGGTAAGTTACTCTGAAAAAGTAATTAATTACTAGTTACTAATTACATATTCAATAGTGTAATTAGATTACTGTACAAATTACTCTCTCCAAAAAGTATTTAGTTACTTATTACTAATTACTTTCTATATCCTACATCAACCTTGATGAGTTAAGTGATTGAAGGACATGAAACGGCTCTTTTAATTCATTCAAATAAATAATATTAAACTACATAAAGTAGTATTATTAACTGACCAAAGTATTACAAATGTGAGAATTATACATTAAAGCAAGGATTTTAAAGTTAGACTCTGAATTTTGAGGTCAATTCCACTATTGCACACACATATTACACAAAGTATTTAGTTTAATTACATCAGAAGTAACTGTAATTAAATTACAGAAAAAATTACAGTAATCCCTTACTTTACTTTTTCAAGGGAAAAGTAGTTAAATTACAGTAACTAATTACTTAGTAACTAGTTACACCCAACACTGCGCTTGATTCATTTCTGATGTCTGAGAGAAGTTGAGTGTGCTGCCTCAAATTGAGGTACAAAAACATAAGACTATTTAGTCGTTTCAGTTTGTTATTTGCCCAATAAATTGCAATACATTTTTTTTGACAGATTCCTAAAATATTTGTGTTTAAATTTGTTATGCACTGTACAAAGAGGTTGATTATTTCTAGACTTTTCCGTTAATTCTTCCGTTAATTGCCGTAAAAGCAATATACTGTATGAGAACAATTTAGTAAAAAAAGTTTTCACCATAGGGGAAAAATTAAAGCAAGAAATGTAGTGAAAAAGCGATTGGGATACTTCTAAGGAAAATATCCAGGGGCTGGCACAGCAAACACAGGCTCGGTTATAATCGCCATGAAATTCGTGTGTTAATCGTTTCTGTGATCATCCTCTGATCTGTTATGAAAGCTTGAAGTTTTTAAGAAAGACACACACGCACACCCACCTCCTACACATACACATACAGATATACAGTATGCATTATGGATGTGTTCAAACCCTTAGTCCCGACTCACTGAGCTATGAAACGAGGCCATGCTAATCTCACGTTAAATGTTTGTGCTTCCATAAATACCAAGCCTTTTTGCTTATTTGGTTTTTCATTTTAGCATATGGCCAATTACCATAATGACACATCACTGGTGGCCTGATAAACATTTTAGCTGTAAAATCTCCAGAGTCATATCCGTGGAACTTGATCCTAGCCTAATAAGCTATCTGGAACTCTACCTGGGATTCAGCTGGTTTAGCTGAGCTTAATTAGACCTCAGTGAGCTTGATAACTAGATTTCATCAAGCTTGCACTGATTTAATGAGATTCTATTGGGCATGCTAACAGGTGTCCCATGCGTTTATCCGGCGAACATCCAGGAATACTCGGAGGAAGTCGGCAATAACCCTGCAGGTCTATTCCAGCCTAATGAGATTCTTAAACAAAGGAGTTGCTTTAATAGTGTGTGATGAGCTTGGTGTTGCCTAATTCAGATAAGAGCCCTGGGGGTTTAGCGTCTTTCTGCAAAGTAAAGAGAGATTCGTGTTCTCGGAGGTCAAAAGGTATTTAAGATAATAAGTACATGTGTCTGTTTATGCTATGTACTCGATTTAGTGAAGCTGAACTTATGATGATATAAGAAGAGAGTGGTAAGAGTGTTTTTAACACTCCGTTTCAGGCACTTTCGGTAGACTAAAATGTAGAAACAACAGCAGCGTCACATCAATACGACTGGAAAGCGCAAACAATAATCCCAGAGAAGCCTGTAATCATATTCAGTTTCATGCCAAGTGAAAAGATCAAAATTCACTGTGTTCCATTTCCATACTGATGAACTTCAAAGGTGGAAGATGAAAAACCAACATTAACTTACTGCAATATCAGACGCAATCCAATCCCATCTCGTCCTGTTGCCACAGCAGCATAACTACTAGAGAAAGGCATGGATGAAGCAAATGTCGTCTGACTCATTTAATGTTGGTGTCAATGTGTGCGCGAGCGTTTGTGTGAATGTCACAAAGTATCATGAAAACCATCGGTTGATCTGCGTCTTAACTTCATCATGAACACACGGTATGTGGCCTTTTCTTTAAGGCCTAATAAAAAGTTCATAAAATAAATATTGCTAGTGTTTGTAAAGGTTCGGTATAATCCAGTGAAGCACAAAGCCAGTTATAGCCCTGACAAAACATATACTGTAGCAGACAGCATGCACCGTCTTTTTTTTTAAGAGGTCACAGTTCTGGGTCATTTGGTGCCCTATAGCTGCTATGAAACATAACCGAAGGAAAAGCACATTTTAACTGCTTAACTTGTTATGGAGTGCTGCTGTCATGATGTACTTTTGTAGGCCACAACCCTAGAAATGAGTTGGCAATGGGTTTTTGGTTGAATGACTGAAATGTTTTATTCTGCAAAATAAAACACACCACAGATGTTGTCTGAGACTTTAGCGTACACGTACAAATACTTTACAAGCTCTCAATTTAAAATCTACAAGCTCTCAGATTTCGCTACTGATTTACCTTCATATTTAAACGGCATCAAGCATAAAAATTTCAAAAATATTGCAAAATGGATTCCCAAAATAATGGTGATGGAGAGACTCATCCACAGAGTAGTTCCTTATCAGGAAACATGTTTTTAATAAAGTTAGTTGGAAGCAGTGGTGGTGATGTTAAAGTTGAGTCACCATGTATTTTTTTACAGCCTGGGGTTAGCTTTTTATGTCTGGCGGATTACATTTAGGCTTCAAAAATCATTTAAAAAAATCTGTTCATTTCTGAAGAATATTAGTAAGACATACAGACAAAGCATTTCATAAACTTGTGTTGATCACAGAGGTTATTTTTTTTATATATCCCATTTTCTGATGTCTGGGTTGGCCAGGTTGGCCTACAAAAATACTTAATCACTGCAGCACTCTTTGTGTAAGAGGATATTTAGAAGGACCTGGGTTCAATCGTAATCTAATTAATGTTTTTATTGAGCAAAATTGCAACTGAATTTAACATTCCAGAACATAACATTAGCAAAGTCATTACTATGCACCAAGCAGCGTTTTATGGAAATGTACAGGCTTGACATTTAGTTTTTAAAGGAAAAGCTATACAAGTTTGGTGATCTGCGGGAGAAACTCAATTGGACTGTTCAAACTGTTGGGCTGACCACGTGATTGGGTGATTTCTGGCAAAGTGTTTTTGACAATCGCCCATCTTATTTTTCACAGTTGAATCAATTCTCTTTAGAAGTTGCAATCAATCAAGTTGCACTTGACGTATGTCCTTATTAATGTAGTGGTGAAATCATTCGCATGTGTTTGGAAGTGGTTTTGTGCACGTTTTTGGATATGCCGCACCTTAACCGCGGCCTGCACCTTGCTTGCCAATGTAAACTCCCCAGTCTCAAAGTGTCACGGCTCTAGAGAACATCCTCAGATGTCATTCCTGGAGGAATCATCGTGTTTGTTTATTTTGCCAAAGGGAATGCTGAAAAAGCCGTGGAGCTGAAATGCTCTCATTTAAATCTGTTGGCACAGCAGGGTGGGTTAAATCATTCATCTGACACAAAGAACAAGCTTTCACACTGACATAAGCCTTTCATCTTCATATCTTATCACGCAGTGTAAAAAAGTGTTAAAGCAAAATCAAATATTCAACAGCGACTGACCACACCTGCGTTTAAACACTGTCTGTGAAATCCTGCCAAGGAAATGTTCATCTCTTATTGGCACGACCACAACTGCTGGATGACGGGCTTCGATCAGTCTTAATTTCATGGCGTTGATGTGCGAGTGGGCTGAAAGTCAATTGCTTTCTGCCGCGAGGCGACTCTTTGTCCGGCAGTCTAAAGCCTGCGCTGATCACTTGTCCATTTGCTCATCTGTGCACCCACCATGTATGCTGGATTTGACGTAGATGTTTGCATTGCACCCAGGGTGGCTCTCATTAATGTTTGCTAGTTAAATCGACCCTTTTCAAAGATTTAGAAGTGTGTGTGTGTGTGCGCTTGTATACATGGTTTACGAGGACACAAAACTGTGTAATGACATGTGTATAACAACGTAAACATGGTTTACGGGGACACTTCCTGTGTCCTCGTAAACTAAAATGCTTAATTTTTATTGCTTAAAATGCTTAATTTTTAAACTAATAATTTTTTTTAAAGAAAAAAAGACAAAGGTTTTATGTGATATTAGGGTTAGGGTTAGAGGTTAGAGTTAGGGAATAGAATATACAGTTTGTTCGGTATAAAAATCATTACGTCTATGGAGAGTGCTCGTAAACCACATATGCAAGTATGTGTGTGTGTGTGTGTGTGTGTGTGTGTGTGTGTGTGTGTGTGTGTGTGTGTGTGTGAGTGAGAGAGGTCTGTAGAAAAGCTAAGACATGTAGGATCAGAAGGCGGTTAAAAAAGGAAGGATAGACTGTCAAGCTGGTGGATTTTCTCTTTGTAAGAGTTAGCGTGCACATGTGTGTTTGATTCAGAGCCGGTTAAAGACCAAGTAAGAGGCTCAGAGCACTAAAAGATTGTCAAAGGAGAAGGAAAGCTGACTGAATCAACTGTCAGAAGCTGAAAAGGAGAGAAGAAGGAAAGGACATGGCATCTCTGATTTGTTCCCGTGATGGAAGACGACTCTGCACGTAATGTTTGCATGTGTGTGTGTGTGTGTGTTTGCCATTGAGTCCAGACCTTTGATGGAGAGGGCTTTTGATGGTTTTATTAAGCTCTTGTGGTTTCGGCTTGTGGAGCGTCAGGGGGGACGCATCACGGGCGTCTTTTTCTGCCACCGTTCTGGAATCTTTCCATGCTGGTTCCAGGCTCAAAGTGGGAAGGGAAAGATAAGAAAGGGAAAAGGCTTCCCTCTACGTTCAAGAGAAGCCAGCTGTCTTAATCTCAATGTGTCGGCATCAGCTGGTTCTGGCAACGCGCGCATCCAACATTCTCGTTTCACAATCCAAATCAATTAAGAAGAATGAATCAGTATGCTATTATTATAACTGTCAGATTCACTTCGTACTTACAAAGATGAAAAAGTAACAAATTAAGCAGTTTCTGCTATCTACCCCTCCCTTTCCCTGAGGGCCCCTCTTTAAGCGTATTCTGTCTCTCTGTGCCGCTCTCATTTTCCTCATTTATTTCTCTCTTTCAGTCTCCTTCTTTCTGTCATTCTCTGCATTTCTTCTGTCATTTCTTCTCTCTGTCTTTCCTTTCCCCTTAACCATCACAAATTCACAGTTTATGTGCAGACTGATAAGATTATATTTATTTACACATGGTGAAATGCAAACAGCGGGTGTGTACTTCAGATTTATATTTGCAGTCATTAGTGTTAGAAAATGAGTGCATAATGTTTTATTATGGCTGGAAAATAATGGCATTCTTATTGCTAGTACGTCAGGCATCTTCAACCTTATTCGTGTTAATGGCCCATGGGTGGGTAGGGAATTGATACGGGAACCCCGTTTACATTTACATCAATTATAATTTTTGTAGTTTTGTAAAGTCACACTTGTAATACAATTAAATGTGGAAGCACCAATGAAACAAGCTCAGCTTCAGAAACGCTGTAGTTAATACAAAAAATATTAAATTATCTTCAACTATTCTGTGGCTGAAGTTGAGCTACATGTTTAATTGGTGCTCCCACATTAAACTGTATGCCGTGAAAATAAATTCTAAGTGTGGTACAGTGTTTTATTTACTTTCCCAACACACAATAGGTTCCAGCACCACCTCCGACTCGCTTTACGCACACACAAACACATTTCTGTTTATTTTCTCTCTCGCATTTCCTCACTCTGCTGACATATTCAAAATGACTGAGATAAGGGGGGCTGAACAAAGAGCGAGGAGGCGAAGTATATCCATTCCTTCCTCCCTGGGGTCAAATAAATCTTGTAAGCTGTTTAAAGGTCAGAGTTCACTAACATTGTATCGTGCCGTGCGTGAGATAGTGAGAAGCATCATAGACATCAGGTGTTTGAATGTCAGCAAGATTTCCCTGTGCTGCTGTTAGGGATGAGTGTGACACGGTCATGACCTGCGTCAGCAAATTGTCATCGGACTGATTCATGATGATGCTTTGCACCACCACGGTTGGGTCCAATATAACACCAACCTGCGTATGAGTGTGTATGGAGGTTATACCATTGTGTTTGGAAATGAAAAAAATAGTGTTGTGTTTGGCAGTACACTATCACATGGTGACAGTATGTGTTTGTCTTTTGTTCTTTTAGGCGGTGCTATAGGCAGCAGAAGGCATCTCCATGAGGAGCGGTAGAAGATGCCGGAACTGCCAGCGCTCCTGCTGTCGATTTACTTCCGCTTCCTGTTAGTTACCGTGGTTACCATGCCGCTGTCTTCCCTAAGTCAGACCTCTGTTCTGTCATCTGTACGGATGGGTAAGTGGCACACAATTGTTTTTTGGATCAGGGATTTTAAAGCCAGTTTATTTCCATAACTCTTAGATTTCTTGTGATGATTTCTCTCTTCTTCTCTGTCTATCTCTTGTTCTCTCCTGTCTGTTAGCGGCGATTCTGGATGACAGCTCTGTCTGTGGACGTGGGGAGCGTTTAGCGTTGGCATTGGCACGTGAGAACATTAACAGCATGATGGAGGGCTCAGCTCGTGCTCGCGTGGAGGTCGACATCTTTGATCTCCAGAAAGACTCTCAGTATGAAACTACAGATACCAGTGAGTCATACATACACATCATCACATCTCTCGACACTGTATACTTTAAAAAAAGAAGAAATAGAGTGGAGAGAGTGAATTTAATTAAAAGGACTTCCATTTTGCGTAGTGTGCCAGATTCTGCCGAAGGGTGTGGTCTCTGTGATTGGCCCCGCCTCCAGTCCCGCCTCTGGTTCCATAGTTAGTCACATTTGTGGGGAAAAGGAGGTGAGCCTCATTTGCAAATTCGATTGATATTTGTTATTGCACCAACACTGTTAATTGTTTCTCTGTTGTGCTCTTTCTTTCAGATCCCGCATGTTAAAATTGGTCCAGAGGAAACTCCACGACTTCCTTACCTGCGCTTTGCATCTGTGACTCTGTATCCTAGCAACGAGGATCTGAGCCTTGCCATCGGATCCATCCTACGCTCGTTCAACTACCCATCGGCTAGTCTGGTCTGTGCTAAGGCTGAATGTGAGTTTAAGATCTCACTCTACCCGTCAGTTTTGGTCTTCCCTCAAGCCTGAATATGCTAAATTATTTCACATGGAGAACAACAATAAAGAAAAAATGGGTAATTCAGAGGGTCAATTCTGATTGGATGAGCTGCAAGTCATTGCAAAATGACTTTAAATGCACATTCTGTATTAAAGCACCATGTTTCTTCATTGCTAAGCAAACTCCCACAGAAATGAAAGTGCAACCGTATATTAAAAGAATTGTTGATCTTATAGCCATTTTATAAAAGCATCACATTGTGCCAATAACACCCCATTCCCTCAATGAAATCACTCCACTCGTGCATTATTGCTTTAGTTATGGGACTCTTAAAGGGGTAAAAATGTCATGATAATTCACTCACCCACATGTCATACATGTCCGTGTGTTTATTTCTTCTGTCGAAAACAAATCGAGGCTTTTTAGGAAAGCTTTCCAGGGTTCTTATCCATATGAACAGGGGGCTGTTAGTTAAGGTTCAAATGTCAGTTTCATCGCAGCTTCAAAAGGCCGATGACTAAGGGTGTTGTCTAGCAAAACGATTGGTCATTTTCAAAGAAAACGAAAAAATGATATACTTAAGAAACATAAATATTTGGCTTGCTCTGCCTCGGAGGTCCCTCATGACTTCCGTATTACGCAATTACGTTGGAAAGGTAACGCGTGACGTAGATTTCAAAAGATTTAAACATCCCTGATATGCACACGAACTGACCATTTTAAACAGTAGCCTTGCACAAAGACATATAACGTGTCATTCAACATCCAAGAACTTTTGTCTTCTTCTCCACACTCGTAAACACTGGGTCGAAACTTCCGTTTCAGAGCAAGGCACACATTTATGATTAAAAAGTGTATCATTTTTTCATTTTCTTGGACTTTAACTAACAGGCCGCTGTTCATATGGATAAGAACCCTGGAAAGCTTTCCTCAAAAGCCTCGATTTGTTTTCGACAGAAGAAATAAACACACGAACGGCTTGTATGCCATGTGGGTGAGTGAATTATCATGACATTTTTATTTGATGGTGATCTGTACTCCTTTAAGAGGTGCGTCCTCTTTTCAACTGTGAACATAAAACAGATCATTTAAAATAACACCAGAACATCTCCCAAGTGCCCATGCTTCATATTAGAACAAACATTCGAGTGTAATGTTAATGCCGAACCACTGTCAGATTATTGGAATATGTATTCAAGGCTGATGAGCTCGATAGTATCACAAGAAGTACAAGAGTACAAATGATAACGCAGAGCTTCTTTACTGCAAGCACTAACAATTACTCTGCTCTGTCGTGTAATAGGTGGTTGTGCCAATAACATACTGCTGGGCAATTACGCAGCATAATGTTCACGTAATCTGAGAATAAATCTCTCCCTGCTGCGCGTGTTAACGCGTGAGACATCGAGCGCGTGTATGTTTGTGCGCCTGGACGTTTATGCGTGTTGGAGAGGGCACCGCTACATTCCGCTCGGCTCTGACCCAGTTGGCTGCACTATGGTTGCTATGGCAGCAGAGTAGGTGCAACTTGCCACTCATCAAGCTCATTTAAAATGGTGGCGAGAGATGGAGAGAGGACGGCTCGCTGCAGCGCTAAAGCTTCTCGTTAAACAGATAGAAAGAGGTTTCCTCGCCTTTGTGTCCGTGCGCCTGAATCTCATTGGAATTCATTTGTGAAACTGCGCACTTGGGTGGCTTTTCTCTTCAGTGGTGACCTCAGGTCTGTCAAACTACACAAGCACATGGAAAAACAAACACAAAGCTGGTGTTTTAAATGGATTTGAAAACATGTTAAAGGGATAGTTCAACCGAAAAGGACAATTCTGTCATCATTTACTCCCCTTCAGATTGTTCCAAACATGTATATATGTCTTTGTTCTGCTGAACGCAACGGAAGATATTTGGAAGAATGTCAGTAACCAAATAGATCTCATCCCCCATTGGCTGCCATATATTTTTTTCCCTAATATGGCAGTAAATGGGGGATGAGATCTGTTTGGTCACTGACATTCTTCCAAACATCTTCCTTAGTGTTCAGCAAAACAAAGAAACTTCAATAGGTTTGGAACAATCTGAGGGTGAGTAAATGATGACAGAATTTTCATTTTTGGGTGAGCTATCCCCTTTAAAGGAACAGTTTATAAAAAATGAATATTCTGTCATTAGTTACCCACTCTCATATTTGTGCTGGTCATTCATCTGTGAAGCAAAACAACAACAACAAAAACAACAAAAGCACCATAACGGTCCATAAAAGCAGTGTGTATAATTTATGAGCTGCATTCCAGCTTTGTGCGAGGAATTTTTGTAAATATACTGTTTACTATAATAAAGATAACACCATACAGCTTTAAATCGGCAGGATGGTGAGTAAATAATTGTTTCATTACTCTTTTTTCAAAGGAATCGTGAAATCCTGAGAAAGAGGCACATTTACTGTTCAAAACTGAGTGAAGTGAAAAGAACTAAGTGGTGAAACTAAGAATTAAAAAGGGAAATCAGTGAAAGAAAGAAAAGGAGGTAGTGCGAGTGAGAGAGAATGAGAGTGTGGAGAGCATTGATTTCTCTTCTGCCTCAAGCTAATTAAAGTTTGGCACTGGCTTTACTGGCTCGCTCTGTGCATGCACGCTCCCTTGAGAGCACAGCTAGTTATTTACATTTTCGCCGGCTTTGTGTCGCCAGACACCCGCACTTTCTTCAAAACATCATTTCAAATGGACACATGTTGTTTTCCGACAACCTCACACGCCCCGTTGTACTGTATAACTCACTTTACTTGCAAGCCCTGAATGTACCTTATGTACCTTTATCTTGTCCTGTTCTTACCCGCAGGTTTGCTGAGACTCGAGGAGCTGATAAGGCGTTTTCTGATCTCTCGCGAGACGCTGTCAATCAGGATGCTGGACGATAACCTTGACCCCACGCCTCTGCTTAAGGAGATTCGTGACGACAAAATAGCTACAATTATTATCGATGCTAACGCGTCTATATCGTACCTTATACTGAAAAAGGTATGTAACACACATGCGCGGTTGCGTTTTTTTCGAACGCTGCTAGTTTGTTTTCCTTCCATTCATGATATATATTCTGTGAGCATCTCTCACATTTTTCTCCCTCTCACATTTCTGCTGGTCTGATTTCTTTCATTTCTTTCCCGGGCCCCAGTTTCACTTATTATACAAGAGTAATTCAGCTTTCTTCAATATACCTGTGTTTTAATTTATAGGCACCATAAATATCAGTATACCGCTCAAGGTCTATTCTGCAATGAGCTCTTAAATGTTCTGCTTTACCATGCAGCTTTTTCTCGCTCATTCACACACACACTCACTCTTGTTCATTGTCTCCTTTCTTTTGCCTTCTTTTCAGGCATCGGAGTTGGGAATGACATCAGCATTTTACAAGTACATTCTCACCACTATGGTAAGAGGAGGAGCTCTTGGCCTATTTTCCTCCAGATATATTCATGCCTGGAGCCCATATTCTGTATTAACAATTTATCTTTATTACGCAAAACCCCGCTTACATTTTTTTCAATCTAGCACACTGCCATCCAAAGCTTACAGATACTACTAAAACCTCTTGTTACTAATTTAGTAATTCAGCCAAAAATCTAATCTCTGCAGTTTTTTTACTCACCTCTGTGTCATTCCAAATCTGTATTACTTTCTTTTCCGAAACACAAAAAAAGAGATAAATGAATGGCAGCGGCTATAGATACTATAGCAGTGACAGATGCTATTTACACTAAGTTGAAATAGTAGTAGATTCCATTTACACTAAATGAAAGTAACTATATTTTCTTTGGATTAAGTGTAAATAGTTGTTAGATGCTATTTATACTTAGAATAAATAGTGGCAGTTACTATTTGCACCTCAGTACTGTTGTGCATTAAACATTATACAATAATAACAGTGTAAATGATTGTATTTATTAAAATTACTACTTCTACTACTACTACTACCATAGTAGGAAGAAATACAATGGTAGTCAAAAGTCCTACATTCTTCAAAAAATTATTTTGTGTTCAACAGAACAAAGACATTTAGCGTATAAAGAAACTATTCCTACCACGGTAGTCAATGGTGGCCAAGAACTGTTTAGTTACAAGCATTTTTCAAAATATCTTTCTGTGTTCATCAGAACATAGAAATTTATACAGATTTGGAACAATTTGAGGGGTGAGTAAATGGTGACAGAATTTTCATTTTTGGGTGACTATTCCTTTAAGGTTACATTCAAATCTCACAACTAAATTCTTAACTATTCAAAAAAAAAGAAATTAGTCTAAAATAACTCTTCATTAAATAATAAATAATTAAGTGATTTTTTTATGTTCAGCAATAACCAGCCAAATGTCTTCTTTCATAAGAGACCAGCTTTAGATCTGTAAGCATTTATGAATTTCAAGCGTTTGTGGAGTTACAAGTGTAGATTGTGCTTTTTCATGTGTATTTTTTTATCAATTCAGTGACACTTAAGGGTTAAGTCACTCAAACCACACTAAATCTCTATTAAATAGTCCAACCTAACACATCATTCACCTCACGCAGACTATTAAGTATTAAAACATCACACACAACAGTAACCGTTTATTCAGGTTACGTGCATGCTACTCATAGGTAGCAATTATTACAAAAAACATTAATTATATACTATTACACATATACTTATGCTCCATTTACCCTCATTGCCGCTGTTTAATGTCATTCGTTTTTTCTGTCTGTGTGTGGTTGCAGGACTTTCCCTTACTATGGTTAGATGATATAGTAGATGATCAGTCAAACATTGTGGGCTTCTCCATGTTCAACACCTCCCACCCATTTTACCTGGAGTTTATCAGGAGCCTTAACTTGTCCTGGAGAGAGGGCTGTGATATCAACCCTTATCCAGGACCTGCGGTGAGACACGCACAAATACAAAACAGGACAGGAAAGCCTCTGTTATGTTTTTCACACGCAGTGTTTCTGTGTTCACCTGCGTTGTCAGCTATCGGCGGCCCTGCTGTTTGATGCCGTGCATGTGGTGGTGAGCGCAGTGCAAGAATTGAACCGCAGTCAGGAGATTGGCGTCAAACCTCTGAGCTGCACGTCTCCTCAGATCTGGCAGCACGGAACCAGCCTCATGAACTATCTGCGGATGGTCAGTGTGTGAACCCTGCATTGCTCTCAGTGTCCGTTACGATTCAATTGTGTGTGTGTTTGTGTAAGTGCTGTAACATAACTGTTGTCTCTTGCTCTCTGTTCTAATGGTTTTGATCAGGTGGAGTATGATGGATTGACAGGTCGGGTTGAGTTCAACAGCAAAGGCCAGAGGACCAATTACACCCTCCACATCTTGGAGAAGCACAGAAGAGGCCACAAAGAGGTTACACACAGTTTTGTATAATGGAGTCAAATGGTTGTTTTGGTTGATTCACTTTCACGTTGTTTTGATTCATTTTTTGTTAGATTGGGATCTGGTACTCCAATAATACTCTACTAATGAACTCCACCAGTCTGGATATCAACGTCTCAGAGACTTTGGCTAACAAGAGCCTCATCGTCACCACAATACTGGTGAGATCCAACTGCTCTTTACAGAACATCATGTTTAAAGTCAAAGTTCACATGAGCACTTGCAAGACGGCTTTTTTACCAGTCAAATGATCCAAGAAAGTTTTCCAGTGATTGACAGATTAGTATTGACCAGTGCTGTCAAAACGATTAATTGTGATGAATAGATTTCTAAATAAATGTTTGTCTTTATATAATACTGTATGTGTGTGTGTGTGTGTGTTATATGTATTATATATAATTCCATATACTGTGTATTTAAATGCACACACATAATGCACAAGTACGTACGTCAAATATTTACATTTACTATTTATAGGTATGTGTTTAATTTTTTGTTTCATTCTGTATACTACCAACATTTCTTCCACAATTTCAAATGAAAATATTGTTTCTATTTGCATTTATTTGCAGAAAATGAAAACTGGAGAAACAGGTCAAAATAACAGAAAAGATGATGTATTGTTTCAGATCTCAAATACTGCAAAGAAAACAAGATTCACTTTTAAGCAATACTACAGTAATATTTGTACGTATATAGGAAAAGTTCAAAATTATTTAAAAAAAAAATTACCTGGATTTTTATCACAGTTTTCATTTGTTTTGTCATGCTATCCATCTTTCACAGTGCTGTTGGATGACTTTGTCACTCCTGAGGTTTGATTGTGTTAAAATTCAACAAACACTGGACTGGAATGTTCACCATGCATCTAGAAATGCTAATTAAATGAAAATTGGAATGGTCTCTGAATATGTATTTAAATATAAGTAATATTATGTATAACTACTACAAATATATTACACATATTTTGTAAATATAAACATTTATTTATATACACGCCACACACACATACATTATATAAACAAACATGTTTAAAACAAACACGATGAATCGATTTGACACACATAGTTTTTACCTTATGTAGACAAGAAAGTGCAGTATTCAGTTCTCTTTGCTTATTTCAATGAGTTTTTGATGGAAAGTGTGAGTAGAAAGAGTGATCGTACAGCTGATTCGGCTGAGAAACAAATGTGATAATATTTTTAGATTCATGCGACTTACATTGGCATAAATAATATCACTTAGTCACGTGTTCGAAGGATTCGCTTAATTTTTTGATTCATGTTTTCAGACCGCTTCAAATGGTTGTATCTTCCTGTGTCAATCCAATGCGCTCAGGGTTGATTTTATTTCAACGTTTACGCAATTCCAAATGTTGTTTATTTGGCTGTCACTGTTTGTTGTACAAAACTCTCATGCAGTTTCACTGAAAGGCAGTTTGTGGACGGGAGTTTTCCTCCTGCTGTCACCATGTTTTAAACAATATGTTCGTTATTTGTTTTCATGTAAGGATTTTAAAGCTGACTGGATATTGTTGATGCCTTTCTTGGCCAAGTCTCTCTTGTAAATCTCTCTTGATTTCGATCTCAAACCCACACAGTTACAAGGTTTAGAAAAATAGTAAAATCAGTCATGTGATACATGACAGAGACTAGTAGGAAAAATGATCACTTGTCAATACACCCCAGTTCACACAAATATTAACCCCATCTACATCTTGTGTATGTGCAGGAAAACCCATATGTGATGAGAAAAGTAAATTACCAGGAGTTTGAGGGGAACAATCAGTATGAAGGTTTTTGTGTAGACATGTTAAGAGAGCTGTCTGATATCCTTAAATTCACCTACCGCATCAAACTGGTGGATGATGGTCTGTACGGAGCACCTGAACCCAACGGCTCGTGGACGGGGATGGTGGGCGAGCTGATCAACAGGGTATGTGCTCATACACATCTGCTGTCCTTTCTAAATTAATTACGGAAATTGTCCAGTTTCATTTAATTCTGCTTAATCTGCTTATTGTGTCTTGATGCGGCTTTCCAAGTGCATTTCTGCCTTTAAATGGTTTCGTCTAGCTCTCTTTCTCTTTTGTTCTTTGGAGCAGAAAGCTGATTTGGCAGTTGCTTCTTTTACCATCACATCGGAGAGAGAGAAAGTCATTGACTTCTCAAAACCCTTTATGACCTTGGGCATCAGTATTCTCTACAGGGTTAATATAGTAAGTTACACACACACGCACACATATTGTTTCCATGTTTTAGAGGGTCTTTCCATAGAAAATAGTCTATCCCCTAACCCCATCCCTAAACCTAACCCTCACACAAACCTTTCTGCATTTGTGCATTTTCAAATAAGCATCATTTAACTTAATTATTGTGGGGACCGCTGGCCATGGTTAAGACTTTTACCATTGTTTAGAAAGATGTAAAAACACTTCCATTGTTTCAACCCAAGCGTTTTTATCCCATCACTCTCACATCAACCTGTTGACATTATTACACATTATCAGATTTAACTTTTAACATAATGTGCTCGATTTTTGCCTTTTTACCGATGACCACTGCTAGAATTGTCATTGAGAATCAAACTAAAATGGTTAAATCTTACATTATGCTGCTTTACCTTTGCTCAGTAAACACAGCAGATTGTATTTCTGACAGAAATGCATTAAAAAGCTCTCAGGCAAATCGGTTTTGGTCAATAGCGCCCTCTTGTGGTGAGAGATAAACATGCAATCATAAAACTAATGAATGGAGAGGATAAAATCTGATGCTTTTGGTGTCAATTGTTGAAATTATAATCCCACATTACAGACAGTTTAGAGAGTATTAATATTTGATAGTAGAAAACATATAACTGTAATTTTAGTATCAAAAATGTTTATATGTTATGTTACAATGCTAAACCGTACAACATTTACATAATACAATAGAAATTATTTTATAACATAGTACTACTGAATATTCACACAGTATTTATTATCCATTTGACTTTAGATTTTATGTTTGAGTTTAATTATTGTACCTCTTTATCTCTTCCATTGTCTCTCAGAGCAGGAAGCCAGGTTATTTCTCCTTCCTGGATCCCTTCTCACCGGCTGTTTGGCTCTTCATGCTGCTGGTTTACCTTGCTGTCAGCTGTGTGCTTTTTCTTTCTGCGAGGTACACACAAGCACACGCTGACACCCACACCTATACACACGAGCACACAATGACAAACAACAGTATAATTGCTTGCGTGCATTAAGCGGGACGTCTCTGTACTTGTCGCAGATTGAGTCCGTATGAATGGTACAATCCTCACCCATGCCTACGTGAGCGCAGAGACCTGCTGGAGAATCAGTATACACTGGGAAACAGCCTGTGGTTTCCTGTTGGGGGTTTTATGCAGCAGGGATCAGAGATCATGCCCCGAGCTCTCTCCACACGCTGCGTCAGCGGAGTCTGGTGAGTACGAGCATGTGCCGGGGGTCCGTACGTGTTGATGCTCCTTTCAAGATGAACATTAGAGTCACCAAACAATGTTGCACTGCACAGCTTTGGGTTTCCCCTTTCTGATGTTCTTTCTCTCTCTTTTGGTCTGTTGATGGCTTTTATAGGTGGGCTTTTACTCTTATAATCATCTCCTCATACACAGCAAATCTTGCTGCTTTTTTGACCGTGCAGAGAATGGAGGTACCCATCGATTCACCTGATGACCTGGCCGATCAAACCAATATTCAGTATGGCACCATTCATGGTGGAAGCACTATGACATTTTTTATGGTACATTTTGTCTAATATGTATAAAAATCATACTCAAACACATAAGCGCACGAACCCACAAAGGCTATGAAACAAAAATATGGGGAAAAAGTGTAGTTGTGTAAAATAAAAAATAGAAATGGTGAAAAGAACAAGAACTAAACTGAAAACTGATAAATGTGTTCTGTATCAAAAACTAAATAAAATTACTTAAGCTCTTATTATATTTTCAATCAGTGTTGGATGATTTGCTTTCATTCTTCAGACAAAAAGAACCACCCAGTTAAACAAGAAGCTTCACTTCAATTGAACAACCAGTTCAATCGTTGTTTAAAAGTGTTTATCATATGTGATCCAGTCTGAGAAAACCAGGCTGAATTCTCGGAATGTAATTCGAAGATAACGGGCATCAAAGCTGGACTTTAACCATTAATGTCACTATGATTTCAATACTTGACCTGGCCTTACTAAGTCAATATCAAGGATAAATATCAAGTCAATATTAAAGATATTATGATTATATTTTCCCAGATTGTTATTTACATTACATTACAAATCACAAAAAAATGACTGGGTATATGTGATACCTAATCATACATAATGATATAACCTATCCGTCTCCGCAGAACTCTCGATATCAAACGTATCAGCGGATGTGGAACTACATGTACTCTAAGCAGCCCAGTGTGTTTGTCAAGAGCACAGAGGAAGGCATTGCTCGAGTCCTAAACTCCAAATATGCTTTCCTCCTCGAGAGCACCATGAATGAGTATCATCGCAGCCTCAACTGCAACCTCACCCAGATCGGAGGCCTGCTGGACACCAAGGGTTACGGCATCGGCATGCCTCTGGGTGAGAGACAAAGAGACACTGTACATGGGCAGCGATGCAAAAATGAGTAATTGGTGATAATGTAGTGTAATTAATGACAGGATTTTCATTTATGTATCCCTTGAAAAAAGAAAGAAAAAACAAATCAGTGGTTTTAAAGTGGTGTCATACATGTTAAACCCACTCTACTGGATATTCTCAGACAGCGTTTTTTTGCAGAAGTACAACTCATTTACACTTCCTCATTTCACCAAATCCCTCCGTCTGCATTATTCTCTCTCGCAGGTTCTCCTTTCAGAGATGAGATCAGCCTGGCCGTGTTACAGCTGCAGGAAAATAACAGGTTGGAGATCCTGAAGAGAAGGTGGTGGGAGGGAGGGCAGTGTCCCAAAGAAGAGGACCACCGTGCCAAAGGCATGAACCCTCCTCCCAGACTCGTTTCACACACCATTCTGTGGTTTCGTTTGAAAAAGTCCTCAACGGTACCAAAAATAAACAAGTGTACATCATTTTTTACATGAGGAGGTAAACGTGTTAAACTGTTGCAGGTCTTGGGATGGAGAACATCGGCGGTATATTTGTGGTGTTGATCTGTGGGCTGATTATTGCCGTGTTTGTGGCTGTGATGGAGTTTGTGTGGTCCACACGCCGATCAGCTGAAACAGACGAGGTACGGCCTCTCTCCTGCGATCGCCAATATCACAGTCACACTACAGTAGGTTACCAAGGCAACCCGCCGACTCGTCAGCTTAGTGTGTGTCGTAGTGAAGTCCAAGTCAGTGTTTGTGCCACGGTGTGCATGTCTACTTGTGCACGTCTCGAGTACATATTTTTTAAACCGTCCTTTGTTAATACTGTACATTTTTTTAAATTTAGGTGTCCGTGTGCCAGGAGATGTTGACGGAATTTCGAAACGCTGTCTCTTGCAAGAAAAGTTCCCGTCTGCGCCGCCGTCGTCCGCTCTCCAGCTCTTTGGCCCTTCGTCATCCCACTCGCATCACGTTAGGGGCACCCCGGCCTCTGCGCCTTGTCAGAGAGATGCGCCTCAGCAACGGAAAGCTCTACAGCGGCACCGGACCCCTAACAGGAAGTTCAGGGGCCGGACTCTCAGACATGGGCCCCGGCCCTCAACGGCTCCTGGAGGACCCATTGGGTGCCAACAGCACCCCTACAGTGGCGCTAGGTCCGCCCGCAGTGACAGTGCCTCTGCCACGAGGCTGTACTCACGTGCGCATCTGCCAGGAATGCAGGCGCATCCAGAGCCTCCGCACAACCTCCTGCACACGCATCCCGCCCTCCTCAGCCCCCTTGCCACGCCTGGCCCCGCCCCCTCCACACTCATCATCCAATACAGACAGCGAAGGAGGAGGCGGGCCCAGCCCGTGCCGGATAGGCCACTCGCCACCGGCGAAAGGCTGCACTTTACCGCCACCTCAGTCTAGCATCAACACAGACCTACCAGGAGAACAAAAATGAGAGAGCTAGAGGGAGAGAGAGAATGGCCAAAAGTGGGATCATTTGATGCCCTTGTTTATAATCATAAAATAGGCTTGGAATATTCTCATTTTCTTTTCAACTCCAGCCATTGGCGTCATATCAATAAAGATGTTTTTGTACTTCTGAAGTATGTATTATAACACTCTGGACTGTCTGGAATAAATTTGTAAAATGCAATGGTAAAGATCCGTGTGAGATATAGGCATCTGGATTTGGTGATGGTTGCTGACTTCCTCGGCAGACAGAACAGAGATTTTCTCTCCCTTTGGCCGAACTCTGTTGTGATCAGAGCCCAACGATGGCACAGACTCTCCATCCCTCTCAGACTCTGAACTCTCTCTCTCTCTCTCTCTCTCTCTCTCTCTCTCTGGTAGGAGGGAGGTCACACATTGGAAGTAGCACAGAGACTCTCTTTTGGATGTCATTGTCTTAATGATGCCATTAAGATCCGAGCCAGACAGCAGCAGAACGAGAGCACACTCTTTTAATGGTGGACAATGTAAAAGTTGTTAATTAAAAGATATTCTAAACAGATATTCTTACTTTTCTGTACTATACTTATTTTTAAATTTGCCGTCTGTGTAATTTAATTCTGGGGTTGTGATGTCTGGATTGGAAATTATAAATAGAGATACTTTATTGATACCGAGGAGATCAACTCTGAATATGACCGAATATGTATGTTAACAGAATTAAGGAGCTGTGTGTTCATTAAAATGTGGACTTTGATCTAGATCAAACTGGTACTTTAAATACTATAACAAGAGTGTTCTGTACATCACACACCATAAACCAAATGTTCACATGTAAACGATTGCATTTACCAGAGAGCAGAAAACAATTCAATGGACACGATGACACACACAAACAAAAAGCTAAATTAAAATGAATTTCGTTTATATTTATAATTTTTTCTTGGCTTTGTTCCTTGATGTCTACATGAGGAGCTTGTCTGTAATATAATCCTTTTCTTTTTAAAGGTGTCCATACTCATTTGAATTATCTTTTTTTTTTTATAGAACAGATGTATAGTATTGAAGCAATTATAACAGGGTTATTACAATATACCTCTTTCAGTTTTTAAATGATGCATCTTTTTTGCTGTAAGTCCCACTGTTGTTCAGCCTACACTGGTGTTCTTCGGTTTTCTGCAGACAGTTGTTTTATCATTTGAATCAAAGTCAACATTTTTATTTGAAGAAGCTCATTACCAAATGAACAAAGACAAACAATTACATGCAGGGGTAAATGTTTACAGGATCAAGAGTAATGCATGTACAGTATGTATTTTAAGTAGTACATTTCTTCTTTTTTAATTTGAGAAGTTGGTGTCAGACTCGAGGTTGTTGCATTAACTACATACATGTAGTATTGTTACAGCATAGTCATCAGTTTCTGGACTATTTTGGCAGAATAATCGTATATAATTACAATATAATATCAGTGCAATTGTTTTGTATCAGGACCCACACAGTAATGTTTTTTGTATGTTTTTAAAAAAGACTTCATTTAACTAAAGGCCTAGTACTGGCTTAAGCTATTCCCCTGTCTGGGAAACCACCCCTTTATCATTTTTTGTTCACAGATCCACGCTCTGCTGTGTGTACATCAAATGCCAGCTGACTGGGGCTTTCTTCAATACTCCTGACCAGGCACTGAAGGTAACCATGGTGTATTCACTGTCTTCCATCAGTTCCATCACTTCTTCCTACATGTAAAAAGGAGTATGTTCACATTTAGCCATTTAGTACACTTTTATCCAAAGTGACTTACCAAAAAAAAGGATAAAAATAACCCATCACCCAAAAATAAAAGCATCTCTCATCTTTTATTCACATTCATGTTGTTTAAAAGCTGCATATGACTTTTCTGTTGAACACAAAGCAAGATATTTTGATAAATGTGTCAGTGTCTCGGAACACATGGGATATTGCGGGAAATGTCTCAGAAATGTTGTTTGGTTACCAGCATACTTCAAAGTATCTTCTGTATTCTCCAGAAGAATAGTTAATGGTGCGATTCACATATGTTCACACCTGATCCGCAATGAATAACCATATAACAATCAAGAGCTATTTACAGCAGCACTGGCCCTAATCATATACTTTTTTTGATATAAAATAATGATATTTCTTAACTTCCCTTTCTCACAGTGAAAGGTATCAATCTAAGGTAAAAGATGGTCTCACCTGTTGTAGATCACCAGGGTTCTGGGCCATACCTTGAAAAATTGGCAAAGACTATCAACTGACATAATAATACAGACCGTAAGTGGCCTTATAGGATGAACATTATAGGTTTCTGAACAACATAGCGGCGCTTCACACAAACGCTATTTCTAAACACATCATTAAAGTCAGAAAAGAGGTTTTAAAGAGAATGTGTTAAGTGTTTACTCACAATAAGCAGAAATACTGGCACCCCGTTTAAAGAAACATAAAATGAGAAATGTTTAAAGAGGTCAAGGATCTCAACATCATTTAAAATACGGTGTATTTTATATTTAATATGTGTATTAAAATAGGTATTCAACAATATTATTCAAAATAATTAGCCTAATTTCGTTGTGTTTTATATTGAAGTAAAATGTCTAATGCTGGCACAACACATCACTTATTTGATAAAACAAATAAAAAGTAACACATTTGAGTTCTACAATTTAATAATTTGTAACATGCTTTAAGATCACATACCGTCTTGTATTCAGGAGTAAAAAGCTCACAGAAACTAGAATTACAGTGACCATCACTACAGTCACAATCCCTGCAGTCACAGCAGTGGACAGACCAGCAGGCTTTCCTGTCGAGAGACCAAAAGAGGAGCATTCAATAACCTGTAGTTCAGTGAAACCCACTGATGAAAGAGCATGACTGAAATAGCCACCGTCTATCTTGCTTTATTATTAATTTATTAATAACATTTTTTTAGATTTTGGGGTATTTTTGCATGACCTGCATTTACCTTCTTTCACTTTAAGAGTGGTTACTCCTGTTTTTGTCCCACTAGGGTAGGTTGTGTAGACACAGCTGTAGACTCCCTGATCAGTAATTTTCACATCTTTGATGATGATGGAGCCATCAGGGGTCAGTTTGGGTCTTTCTATAAAACTGACTCTTTCTTTCAGGGATGTTTTATACACAGACGTGCCATATTCCTGATGATTGATTATGATTACTATAGGATCATGTTTATGGGAATGATTTTGCCAGGTCCACTGAACTTGAATTAAATTGTCCTCTGTTTTTCCGAGGATGTAGTGGCATGGCAGTGTGACATTGTGATTCTGGTACCCAATGACTTCACCATCAGTGTCAACTCTCTGACCCCGAAGAACTGTGTTAAAAGAGAGAAATGTATGTATTTTCTTAAGGAAAAGGCAGTGTCTTTTCATGCAGTATTACAACGCTTTAAAAATGTCATGTTAAAAATGTTCATTTAAGCATCATTTTCTTGAAGTCTTAATATCACACAATTAATAATAACAAATTATTCATGTTTACAATGGACTTCGTCATTTGATTAAGTTATTTACAAAATGGTAAGCAAAATCTGTTGAAACTATATATATAGAGGAGAAACTTGTCGAAGGATAAAGAGGGTTAAAAAGAAACTACTTCATAATTTAAATTAATTACGGATAGTGATGTTGATGTTGTGCTCCAAAAACAAGGCAAACTTTTCACATAGAATATTCCTCATATACTAGTAACTGTTCATACTGCCACCCGAAAACAAAAAAATATGCTTTTACTGTACAATTATATAAACGTCAATGATAATAAAATATATCAATTAAAATGATAATAACAGATTAGTAAAAAATCACTCACCTGCAAAGAATGTGGTACATGACAGTAGTAAAAAAATTAACTTACTATTGGCATCCATCATAAGCTTTCATTTACTTAAAGAAGCTAACAGTAATTTAACACTTATTAAATGTTGACAGGATTTCCTGGTAGCTGCATTTGTGCTGAAGTAATGGTTCTGTGGTTTTTGCTTGACAAACTCTGTGTTGTTCTGTATTTTATTAAAGGGATAGTTCGTCCAAAAAGTAAAATTCTGTCATCATTTACTCACCCTCTTGTCATTTCAAACTTGTATGACTTCTTCAGAAGAACATAAATGAAGAGATTTTGAAGGATGTTGGTAACCAAACACCTCTGGAACCTATTGACTTCCATTGTATGGACACAAAACCATTCAGTGCAAGTCAATGGGTACCAACGATTTCTTACTAACATCCTTCAAAATATCTTACTTTTATGTTGTTCATTTTGGTGAATCAATATTGCATTATAATGTAACATTACGTTCAATCTAACTGACTAATAAATGTATTTGTAACCTATACTGTTCAACTGTGGATACATAGTGTTACTTATGTTATGCTATTTACAGAAATTGCAGCAATGAATACAAATCCTTGAGGTTTTAAGTTTATTTGTCATATCGAAATATCATAATACAGACATAATACAACATTACAAAATTAGGAATAAAGAGTATAAGTTTTGAGAAGTTGTTGTCAGACATGAGCTCTTGCATAGATTACATACAGACAGATATGTTGCTTTAGTCATCGTGTTTTAAAGACCATGTCTACCACTTAAAGAGCAAACGGGATCATTTGAGAGTGTCCGCAGTCAGCATCTGGATTTTTATGCCAACATTTTAAAAACACATTGTTTTGTGATGAAATCTTGTGTTTTACGCAAAAACATGTGGTTGGATATAAGAACTTAATCTTTTTTCACCTCTGCATACACAGATCCATGCTCTTCTGTTTGCGCACCACAAGCAAGCTGATTGGCTGATCCTTGCTGTGATGTCATTCTTGAACGCCCGCTAAAGGAAACAGCAGCGTATTCAATGTCTCCTGTCAGCAAGGTGTTTCTGTTGACTTTGTCCGGCCTCAGTATCGTGACATCAGCATATGTGACTTCTCCCTACAGGTAAACAGGAGTAAACAATAGATAAGCAGGCAAAACATTAGTTAATCAAAAGCTATGTAGCAGCACTGTCCTACTTAACACACACAACATTATTTTATGATTATTGCATCCCTCAATAAAGAATTTACATTTATTAACTTCCTTCCCGACAGGGAGATGTGTTTGTCTCAGCAGTAGATACAACAGTTTTACCTTGTTAAGTTCATCAGGTTTCTGGGTAACATCTAGTAAAAAGACAAAGAATTGGTCAACTATTAATAAAAAAGGTCAAGATTAGAATTATTTTGACTACATTATATTATAGCATGTTATAAGATTTACTGGACCAATACTGTAAAGAGCTACATAGTTCATAGTTAAATAAAACGCTTAAATTTTAGCACAGCATGTAAGCTTTTTATAGAAATGTTTTTTATAAACATATACTAACAAGTGACATTTACTATATGTGATAAATAGGATTTTAAAGAGCTCATGCAAAGTGTTTTCTCACAATTTGCAGAAGTACTGGCAGCACGTCTGTAGGAACATGAAAAGAGAAGTAAAGGGGTTATTGTTGATATGTTGTAATAAAAACTTGACGCTGTCTACTGATATTAACGACAGTGCAGCTGACCAGGGTCAGACATTTCCCAGAATAGACCTTTTTCACAAGACTGTGATGACGTGTCCAGCGGTCATCAACATCGTAAATAATAAAAAAAAGAAAAGTATTTTTATATTTTCAATTTTTTGTTGAAAGTAGTGAAAAGGTCATTAAAATATTAAGGGCAGTCTCTGAAAATCAATTGTGGAGGTGAATATTGAACTAATTTTGAATCTAGAACTACACCATTTGTACAATTTAATAATTACCAAATGCATTTTCTATTTATATACCGTTTCTTAAGTAGAAGTAAATAGCTCGCAGAAGCCAGAAGAATAATGATGATCACTACAGTCACAATTCCAGCAATCGCAGCAGTGGACAGAGCAGCAGGCTTTCCTGTGGAGAGATCACAAGAGATGGTTTTAATAATCTGCAGTTCAGTTCTACCTGCTGAAGAATCAGTATAAACTCACTTTACAAACACTGGTGATACAGAACACATCCATCAGTCTTATTAGAATTCATTCATAGGTATTACTGAAAAGCCTCTTGTGAATGAAATCATATGAAAGAATCTCACTAAGGTTGATGTACTCGATGTACTTATTCACCAGTGTATGAAAGAGGCACTTGAGTAATTTACGCTATGCCCATAAATAATTCCACAAGTTGTGTGGATTGTTGTGTAGATATGTCCTATAATTTTCAAAGTGACATTTTTCCACTTACGAACAATAAAACGGGCGAAAGAAAATATTATGTCTTATGTAACCACCTACTACAAACCACCAAGATCATCCTAACTGCACATGTAGCAATCCCCACATCACCCTAGCATTGTATTTTAAAGGAAAATCCCTCAGTTCTAAAAATGTTGTGAAAAATTCAATAAGCTGCACTTGCCTTCTTTCACTTTAAGAGTGGTTACTCCTGTTTTTGTCCCACTAGGGTAGGTTGTGTAGTCACAGCTGTAGACTCCCTGATCAGTCATTTTCACATCTTTGATGATGATGGAGGCATCAGGGGTCAGTTTGGGTCTTTCTATAAAACTGACTCTTTCTTTCAGGGATGTATTATGCACGGTCGTGCCATATTCCTGATGATTGATTATGATTACTATAGGATCATGTTTATGGGAATGATTTTGCCAGGTCCACTGAACTTGACTTAAATTGTCCTCTGTTTTTCCGTGGATGTAGTGGCATGTCAGTGTGACATCGTGATTCTGGTACCCAATGACTTCACCATCAGTGTCAACTCTCTGACCCTGAAGAACTGTGTTAAAAGACAGTTTAAAAGACATGTTTATTACCTAACTGACAAGACAGATTACACGTAGTATCACAATGCACATTTTAAGCAATATTTCCAAGTCAATATTATGAGTCAAGTCTGTTAACACAGGAAGTTTCTCAAGAGAACATGACAGGAAATGCTTAACCAAAGAGTAAATTAACAGAAATATACTATGTATAATTAACTGTAAATATACATTCGAGTAGAATATAAAGTATTCACACCAAAACCCTATTATCCATGTTTACAGTAGACAATTCAAGGGCCCAGTTGGTTTCTAAAATGCAGTGTGTGATATCAAAATTGCAAATAAATTCCTTAAAAAGACGTTTCAGAAACTATCACTTCTATGGGATAGTTGATGTTGATCTTGTGTTCAAAGCAAACATTTCACTTCCTGTATGCTCATAGCACTGAGAATACAACAAAGTTAAATTATTATTATTTAAATATTTGTTTTCCTTCAGTTTCTGAAAAATAAAATAAAAAGATAAACAGTAAATAATCACTTACCCTTCAACAGTGTGGTGCAAAACAGCAGTAAAGGAATAAACGTACCATGCAACTCCATTTTAAGCTCTAATTTCAGTTGCGCAAGCTATCGTGTTAGAGTTCATTTTCTAAAACCAGACGTTCAAAGTTAAAAGGAAAAAGGAAGTTAAAAGCATAGTTGGACAGTATCTACCTCCCTATTGCGCTGGCAATGTTTAAAGACTTTAAAAAGTTGAAAACGCAGAAATGTTGACAGTCGTTGAGTCATATCTCCCAGTCGCAGAATTTGTGCTGGTTAAGTAATGATGTTCTGTTTTTAGCTTGAAATGTTAAAGTGATAGTTCACAAATCTAAATTCTGTCATCATTTATTTACCATAATAATTTATTTATTTATTTATTCTATATTGAGAGATGTAATAATCATAAAGTTTCTTATCAATTAATTGTTTATTTACATTTATTTTCAAAACCTGCAAACCACTGTCTTGAACAAAAAAGATATTTGGAGTGGTTTTGTGTCCATATAATGAATGTCAAAGGGGGCCTTCCATAAATAAAATTAAGCATATGCTCAACAACAGTGCTGTGTAGTTATCAACATTTATGTTTTTGTGACTTTTTCAATATCAGCATTGACAGCTGTGGACCGACAGTGCTGGTGCTGTATTTACAGAAACCACAGTGACGACTATAAACCTTTTAAAAGTTTCTGCTTGTGCTATACAATCCTGTAAAATTAGATCCTGGGGAGATAATGAGAGAGATGGGATAAGAGTCTAAACAGCGGGTAAGAGCATGTCATTCTCTCCACAGTTGCAATGGAGTCAATTGTCCAATCATACTGTTTTGATTTCCACACTGGTTAGATAATCATGTAAAGAGCAAGGGCTTACGTTTATTTCTTGGCTAATTAAAGCATTACCAGATACCAGTGTTGGGGGTAACGTGTTACAAGTAATGTGCGTTACGTAATAAGATTACTTTTTCGAGTAATGTAACGCAGTTACTTTATAAATTTACATATCAATACTCGAGTTACTTTGTTTTTCAAGTAACTCGAGTTACTTTTCAGTGTAATCATTGATTTATGAACATCTTGCACAGAAACAGTCGCTAGTCAGACATAGGCAGTGTTGTTTGCAGTGCTGCAGTGTTCCGGCTTCATTTTTGTTATGCAAATCTGGCAACCCTTGACACAGTGAATCAGCGATGGGAGGCCAGAGCTCAGATGCGGAGCTATAGTGTGGCCGCATTCGCCACCATGGACAAAATGCCTGCAAATGCCGGTCATGCTCAATGGATAACTTTCAGATCGTGAAATTAGCGCGAGTCACGAGTCGCAACAGCAATCAATTGTTCTGCAAATGCCGGTCATGTTTGGAAGGTAACTTTCAGATTGTGAAATTAGCGCAAGTCATGACATGCAACAGCAATCAATGGTCTCATGCCTCGTGAATGTAAACATAAGCTGTGTTCGACTGTTTGTGGTGCTCCACGCACTGACAGATCTGCAGATTTAAATGGGCATGGTCACTGTTAGAAGAAGGGTTGGGGAGTGGGCGGAGCACGGCAGAAAGAGAGGAAACAACTGTCATCTGTTAGTCTCTTCACCAAATACCAGCATATATACAACATAATATGTTAAATGTAATTTTCCCCTCAAAATTATATAATATTAGAAATATATTATATATTTGATTAATCATAATTTCGTATAACACTATCGAGTTGTTTTGGCTCAATGAAGTGCTCAGCAATGCAGAGAGGCTCTATCATATCCCTTATATATTACTTTTTTAAATCTAAAAAAACCCACCCACATTTGCCGGCCAAAAATCCTCCTTTTCCCACACAGTGTTATACGACTGGAAACGACTCTGCCGTCCCAAAAGCTCATCGGCATCATCTTGTGCAACTAGCCCCGCTGTCAAAACACAATAAATATGGAGAGTGACACCGAAGTTAGCAGTGTCTACAGTAAGCAGAGCTCTGATGAGGTGGAGGACTACTGGTCAGGAAATATTTGAAATGTGTTTTTTAAAGAAAATAAAGGTGTGTTATAGGCTATATAGGATTGTTAAATGCATTACAGTGTTAAACACTAAAGAACAGCAAAGTCTGGAAAAGCATGAGCATCAGTTAGGTGAGAAATAGTAACGCAAAAGTAACGCAAAAAGTACTTTCAGTTACTTTCCACAAAAAGTACTCAAGTACCGAATTTAGTTACTTTTTTATAGAGTAACTCAATATTGTACCTTTAAAAGTAACTTTCCCCAACACTGCCAGGTACTGTAGGCAATATCTAAGTTATACTGAAATATGCGTTCAATTCAATTTTATTTATATAGCGGTTTTCACAATGTGCATTGTTCCAAAGCAGCTTTACAGGAGAAAATAAGAAAAACTGAAAAACACAAAAAAAAGTAAAAAAACAGCACGGTGCATGGTGTTTATAGAACAATCAAGATTATTCTAGTAAATAATAACTAATAAATGCAGTCTCCCGGTGGTTTATTTAGCATATTTTGCATTAAGTGAATGCTTGGCTGAAGAGATGTGTCTTTAATCTAGATTTAAATTGGGAGAGTGTGTCTGACCCTCGAATAGTATCGGGAAGGCTATTCCAGAGTTTAGGTGCTACGTATGAGAAAGCTCTCCCCCTTTGGTGGATTTAGTTATTCTTTGTGTTATCAAAAGTCTGGAGTTTTGAGATCTTAGAGAGCGTGATGGGTTGTAGTGTGGTAGAAGCTCTGTTATGTAGGTAGGGGCTAAACCGTTTAAGGCTTTATAAATAATTAAAAGAACTTTAAAGTCCATACGATACTTAATGGGTAACCATGAAGGCTTGATAACATTGCGGTTATGTGATCGTATTTTCTGGACCTGGTTAGAACTCTGGCAGCTGCATTCTGAACTAACTGTAGTTTGTTTATTGATGATGCAGGACAACCACTAAGCAGTGCATTACAGTAGTCAAGTCTTAAGATCACAAATGCATGAATAAGCTTCTCTGCATCAGCAACACATAAAATATTTCGTAATTTGGCAACGTTTCTAAGGTGGAAGAAGGTTGTTTTTGTGACATTTGAGATGTGATTTTTAAATGACAGGTTGCTGTCTAATATAACGCCTAGGTTTTTAACTGTTGGAGTAACAGTGCAGCCTTCAACTTGCAGGTTATAATCCGAAATATTCTGCTCACGTGTCTTTGGTCCGATAAGTAATATTTCTGTTTTATTAGAATTTAATAGAAGGAAATTACAAGTCATCCAATGTTTTATATCGTCAATGCACTCTGCCAATTTGGATAGCTGGAAGGAATCATCTGGTCTTGATGAGATATACTGTATAGCTGAGTATCATCTGCATAACAGTGGAAGCTAATTCCATGTTTTCTAATAATGTTTCCAAGGGGCAGCATGTATATGGAGAATAGCAAGGGTCCTAAAACCGAGCTCTGAGGAAATCCATAATTTACTTGCGTTAGATTTGATGATTCCCCATTTAAGTGGACAAATTGATGATAAGTAAGTCTGATAAGTGAGTCTGATAAGTAAGATCTGAACCATTGTAGTGCCTGTCCCTGAATACCGGTATAATTGTGTAAGTGATCTAGAAGTATTTTATGGTCTACAGTATCGAACGCAGCACTAAGGTCGAGCAGGACTAGGAGTGAGATGTTACCTTTATCTGATGCTATAAGCAGGTCGTTTGTAATTTTAACGAGCGCAGTTTCAGTACTATGATGCAGTCTAAAGCTTGACTGAAATTTTTCGTGTATGTCATTATTTTGTAAGAAAGAGCACAACTGAGTGGGCACTACTTTTTCTAGTATTTTACACAGGTAAGGGAGATTTGAAATCGGTCTATAGTTTCTTAGTTCATTGGGGTCTAAGTTTGGTTTCTTGATAAGAGGCTTAATGATGGCCAGTTTAAAGGGTGTTGGGACATGGCCTAGATTAATTGACGAGTTGATAATGTTATAAATGGGCTCAATTGTAACGGGTAATAACTCTTTTAATAATTTAGTTGGTATGGGGTCTAATAAGCAAGTTGTAGGTTTAGATGTTGCAATAAGTTTAATTAAATCTTCCTGCTTTATAGGTGAAAAACACTGTAGCTTTTCTTTTGGGGCGATGGTTGGTACTAATTCATAGGACAGACTTGGAGGTTGAGTTTTTACTATTTTGTCTGTATGTTTTCAATTTTCTCTGTAAAAAAATTATGAATTCATTGCTGCCAAGGTGCGGCGGAATAACCAGGTCAGGTGATGTCTGTTTATTTGTTAATTTAGCAACTGTACTAAATAAAAACCTTGGATTGTTTTTGTTAGTTTCTATGAGGTTTCGGAGGTGCTCAGCCTTTGCTGCTTTTAGTGCCTTTTTATAACAGTTTGCACTGTCTTTCCACGCAATTTTAATGACCTCTAATCGGGTTTGTTTCCATTTGCTCTCCAGTTTACATATCTTTAGTAGTCGAGGTAATTGCTCTACCCTGTCAATAACGAGTTGAACGGCTGGTTTCTGCAGTGCGCAGTGTACATGCTATAAGATAGTGATCGGTGACATCGTCGCTTTGAGGTATAATATCTATATTGGTTAGATCGGCTCCGTGAGATATAATCAAGTCTAGTGTATGATTAAATCGATGAGTGGGTCCATTGATGTGTTGTGTTACTCCAAAAGAGTGTATTAGCTCTGTAAACGCCACTGCTAATGCATCGTTAGCACTATCTATTCTACGTGGATATTAAAATCTCTGACAATTAGTACTTTATCAACGTTAACCAATAGGTCCGATAAGAAGTCTGCGAACTCTTTCAGAAAATCAGTGTAGGGACCAGGGGGTCTATACACAGTAGCCAACGTAAAAGAAAGCAATGGTTTTTTACTTTAATTTGGAACAATTATTTTCAACGCAAGCACTTCAAATTATTTAAATGTATGCTCTGTTCTCTGAGTTATAGTAAGAAAGTCTCTAAAGATTGTTGCGACACCACCACCTCGACCATCCAGACGTGGCTCATGCATATAACAGTAGCTTGGTGGGGTACACTCATTTAGACCATAATAATCATTTGGTTTAAGACAGGTTTCGGTAAGGCAAAGTATATCAAAACTGTTGTCTGTGATCATTTCATTTACAATAACTGCTTTTGAATTTAGTGATCTAATATTAAGTAGGCCGAACTTTATGAGTTGGTTTTTATTACATTGTCTTCAGGTTTAATCACGATCCAATTTTTTCTCTGGGTTTTGCCTAAATTATTATTTTGTAGTATTATTCGGGGGACAGATACGGTCTCTATGCATTTGGAAGCATTAACATTTATAACAGATGAGTGGGAGGAACACAGACTATGGTTAAAGTTTTGACTTATCGGTGGGAGACGTAGTCAAAGGGTGCGTAGCGTCTTTGAGATGTTGTCAGACAGAAGAGCCGCTCCGATGCTGCTGGGGTGCAGGCCGTCAGGGCGGAAGAGCCTAGGTCGCTCCCAGAACAGATTAAAATTATTAACAAAGAGCAGCTTCTGTTCCATACACCATGACATCAACCATTTATTTAGCGCAAATAGTCTACTGAACTTTTCATTCCCTCGTCGGTAGGTAGGAATACGTGATACGTATTCCCCTGATGATCCTCGCCGTGGGCGAATATTTGCGTACCGTCTCGATCAGACTCCTACAGTCCCTCTTCAGGATCTCCGACTGCCGCATCCTGACGTCATTCACCCCTGCGTGCAGCACGATAGCTCCGACGTTAGCGTCGTCCTTCAGGATCGCAGGTACCTGCGCAGAGACATCAAGAACACGGGCGCCAGGAAAACAATGAGCTCCAAATGGCGTTCAAATGGAGGTTACAATTTTATATCTACTCACAGCTCAAAATGTAAGCTCTATAGGTTTCGATGTTAATGATTTGAATCTGTATGAACACAAATGTCTGTATCTGGTCTGTCTTCAACTCTTTATAAAATTTGAGATGTTGCGCAGTGAAGCCACAACCTAAAAGTATGATGTTTACACATGCTTTTACTATCCTTCGTTGTGTGTCCACATTTCTGGGCTGGGGTTGTAATGGTGCCAAGATGTCTGCGGAATGTGGATACACAGAAATGAACTTTTAAACAAAGCTCCACCCTATGGTTATTGAAATGAAAAGAAAGGTTTAATTGTCTAGCCCCAGTTTTAACAATTTCCATTATTTTCAATTGATTTAAAATTCAAGATTTTTTTGTTCACACACTATTAAAACATGCTTCATATATTCCTGCATCACGTGTTGTTCTTAATTGATTCAAAATATAAAAAGCCGAAAAAGCAACATTGGATAATTTATTTAATGTAATAAAACCAGTTAATTTTTAATTTAGGTGTTGGCAAAAGTGTTGTGCGTGAAGTAAAAATGACTCTTTCAAACAAGTTAACATCTCGTGCCGACTCCGTATCCAGCGCTGGGTGGCACAATGAGTTCTCTTCATTTTACAACGTTAGTTTATCATTAACCGAAGACTGTCCTGGAAATATATATAAAGATCACTTGCTATTTCTATGAACTGAGAGCTCAATCATGATGCTTCCTTACTGTTTGTATTTGACCTTATGGATGTTGTGCATTGGTAAGCCTTTTAAACAATGATATAATGTCTGTAGAGATAAATATATTAACTTTACTGAACTATTTAACAAATTGTATTGCAGTTGTTCAACATCTTTCATTCATCTTTTTTTACTGTTTCGCAAACAGGACAATGTATGGGTCAAGTTTTGCAGTTTCCTGACTCATATGATGGGGCAGTAGGAGAAAGCATAGTGTTTGCCCCTGACAATCCACCACCCACTTCTTCAGCGTTTTGGCTAATTAGATGGAGTTTTGGAGAACAACCTGTACTTACCTCAACCCCTGCTGAAACTAACATACCACCAGCATATACAGACAGAGTCACTGTGGACACCACCACTCATGCTTTGATGCTCATGAACCTGACATTCAGTGATGCTGGGACATATGAGCTGTCTGTACAAACTGACACAATCTATAAAGGACAAACTTCACTGGTAGTCTACAGTAAGTCTGTTTCTGAAACTGTTACTTGTGCATAAGCTATATAAGTGCCTTATTCTGTATGTGCTGATAAAAGATTGGGCTATTTTAAAAAGCCACATGTGTCAGCATTACAGTCATTTCATATAATTGCTTACATTACATTAAATGTAATAATGCAATGTCTAGACTTAAGTATGCTTTACAGGATGAATAAACTGGACACACTGTACCTTTCCGTCTCATGGTACAGTTGTACGTCTTTTGTACCCCTAACATTTAACTGTGCATTATTTGCAAATTGGACTTTAATTATTTCATTTAGTGCGTAGATGCAGTACTTTAGTTTTTTCTCTTTGTGGTTTTTCTCCCATCAGAAAAGGTGTCTAACGCCACACTTATTGGTCCAGGAGAGTTATTAATAGAGCGGAAATCAATTGCTAAGATAACCTGTGAAGGAAACGGTGACATCACCTCTGTGCAGTGGATAAAAGATAATGATCCACTGAATCCCAGCGTCAGCGTCATCTTCTCATCTGATAACAGATCAGTTTCCATCGATCCAGTGTTCAGATCCGACAGCGGGGAATACCAGTGTACTTTGAGAAATCCTGTCAGCTTTGAGACCAAAAAACTCACCCTTATCATCAACTGTAAGTATACGCAGCTAAACATCAAGATTTGTGCTGATGAAATATAAACAATAGACTTTGTTTCTTTCCCTTTGTGTTATAGATGGACCAGAAAATGTTTTGATTGAGGGTCCAAATGAGGCGGGTTTAGGGAGTCTGGTGTCATTGTATTGCTTTGCCACATCTGTACCTTCTGCTTCATTCACCTGGAAGTTTAATGGAACAGACACCAGTGTAACCACAGAAAAATTCACCATAGAAAAGACCACCCTCACACACAGCGGAGACTATATCTGCACAGCCAGGAATCATGTCACAGACCAAAACGTTGACTCTCAAAGCCATATTTTAGAAGTTAAAGGTAAGAGTTACCTTGTTTTATAGAAACAATGCTTTGAACACAATTCACAATATAATATAATAATACAGTATAATACATTACAGAGAGTATTACATGACTATTACATGTTGTCTGTTGTTTTTGTATTTTCGTTGCTATATAAGGTGGTGATGGAGGAGGAGGGCTGACAACAAGTGCAATAGTTGTGATTGTGATTGGTGTTTTAGTGGCAGTTGGAGGCATTTGATTGTCTACAAAAACTAAGAAAATGTTATGTTGATTGTTCTGTCATTTGTACTGTAATTACATATATTACACATCACTTAGGGAGATTTTGTGAGTGTATGTTGTTTAACAGCAAATCCACATCTGATCTGCAACCACAATCTAAAACAAATATCTTTACTATACTGTGTTGTAATTTATGCATTTCTAAAAGGTTCTGGGCTGGGCAATAAACCTTTTCTTGTCAAATTGGTCTGTTAAAGCGGCACTAACACACGCGGTTTCTGCCAATCTCATATTAATCTTGAGTACCTATAGAGTATTGCATACTTCGTATCTTCGAAGAGTATTTAGTTTGATCACATTTATAAAAGGTAGATACAGCTGTACGATTATTTCCGAAAGCATACGGCGCGTGCGGGGGGAGGAGTAAGCTGAACTAAAGGACATTGCCAACAAAACACAGACATCAGTTTCACTCACCGCATGCGGTTCATGTCTGGCATCTTTTAGCGCTGGGACGGCTCCATATATCAGTTTCAAACGATCTCCAAATCCAGCGTTATATCCACCGTTTATATAACATTCATCACCCAAATGCAGTGAACAAACAAACACCTGAACTTCGCGAACGTATGCGCTCTCTCTCCTGCACACAAGTGAAAGTGACGTCTGCGCATGCTCCTTCTCCTTCTTCAGTTTTATATGTTCGAAAAAAAACGTTCCGAAACCTGTACGATTGCTGGGGGAGTGTATCGAGCACAGAAATACTACGTAATACTCCCAACTCAACGCATGAGAAGACAGCACGTTCAACATTGTAAAGAAGTCAGAATGCATGACGCATCTTGCAGCACCCCTTTAAAATAAACTATTATATCCTTTGTTACAAAGAAAAGTCCTTGTGTGTTTATTATATTATGTATAGCTTTAACATACGGGAGAAATTGCCTGTATGGATATGATACAAGATGTGATTTACCTCTGCATACAAGGCAAGTCAAAGGTGATATTGGCTTGCTGTCTATATGTGTATACACATACATTACACTGTGTTAAAAATAACACTGAAGCAGTGCTGAAAATGACTGAAAACATGGTTCTCCAGGACTCAATAAGTTTTGTGCGGATTTCATTTTGGCCAAGCCTCCATAAATTGCAAGAATCAGTAGGCGAGACATACCCAGATGGTCTGCTACTTCTGCCGATATTCTTGAGTGTGGATCAGATGGACACTTCTCTATCCCATGATGCCACTGGAGCTGAGCAACGGTCAAATTTCAAAAGTAAGTCAAATAAATATAGCGTAAAACTTTAAATGCTTAAATACACTACAAGACTTTTGCTTAGATTTTGCCAAGATTTTCAGTCTGGACTTGTTGCAGAAAGTCTGTATCAGTCTGCAGATTTCATCAGTTAGTGTGTTTCTATCTGAAACTTTCAAAAAGTCTGCAAGTGTATGATGTCTAGTTTAAAAACAATTGTTTCCGATTTTAAAAGTCTTGTAGTGTATTCCAGCCATAAGGCAGACGTCCATTTTTTATGTAAGTGCCAATACATGAATTTCTTGTGACTAAATTATGTTTTTATCAACGTTCATGTAAAGGTTGTTGTTAATACGTCATAGGTCAAAGAGCATATGGGTCACATGACCATAAAACATGGCGGACGCAGTATGTCCGAAATGTATTCATACTACTCCCACTCATACTATATAGAACATACCGTTTTAACGGCCGATAGGTAGGTACTTATTCAAATTCAGTACGTACTGTCACAGTATGCAACTTTGGATGCAGCGACACAGTTCACGAGTCACCATGGAAACGGCCGGGAAGCTTAAAGTTTTTCACTGTAAAACAACGTTATAAATCATCGGTGTATAAAGTGCGGGATTAAAAACCATAGAAATCATATTATTTAATGTATATGTTAAACGCCTTAAATTAATTATTTAACTAAATATATAAATAGTTTAAATATATGTTCTATTTTTATACTGAAATATTTAAAATATATAGGCCTACTCATCATGGCTATCTTTGTTACATAAAGTGTAGATTTGTTGAGATGTTTGTAACTGTTATTTTAATGTGTATTCCATGGTATTTTACCAAAATTGTGTTGTGTATGTATTTTATTACACCACTAACCTCTTTTTTGTTCCTTCCCTGTATGGTCCTTAAAAAAATCTACCTTTATTTGGTTTTCTGAAAACTGACTTTGTATTGTATCAGCTTTATATTCAACTGACGTAGTCATATTAATTCAAAATGATTTATTAATTGTAGAAACTGCTACAGTTTTCATAATTTTGGAAAAACTTGTGTGATGCTTTTCATTACACTACACTATGTATGATAATCAATTTGGAGTAGAGGCTGAAGGTCTGCTGTGACAGAGGTAGAGGTTTAAAATGTTAGGCCCAGTCACATGTCCAATATGTAATAATATATATCCCTTTCAAATACATATACATTTTCTTTTCTTTGTTTCTTTTGACTTTGTTTGCTAAAAGGCCATGGCTTTCCAAATGTTAAATGAGGTGTAAAAGGCCTATCTTCAAAGACCAAGAACAAACTGTAATTTGGCTTTCTTATACCGAATAGGAATAAATTATTAAGAAATACAGATGGTATGAAAACACTTTTAAAAAAGTATTTTAATGTAGTTTATTATGTATCTGAATTAAAGTGATAAAGGGACATTAAATCTGTAAAAACTATGCCATAGGTGATAACCTATAATTAAACTTATCCTGGGAATCAGGCCTGGCAGACAGGACTCAAACGTGCAACCTTTGGGTTATACGTCTATCTCTCTAACCATTACACCACAACTGCCCTGAGATGCGTCAAATATTTTATAGTTAGTGGGGAAGAGTAATGAGATGCAAATTCTTAATAAATTGTTCTGAAGCAACAAGAATTGTAAGGTGTGCATACTATTTATGCATCCAATCATATGTGACCCTGGATCACAAAACCAGTCTTAAGTAGCACGGGAACATTTTTAGTAAAAGACAAAATTACATTGTGTGGGTCAAAATTATCGATTTTTCTTTTATGCCCAAAATCATTAGGATATTAAGTAAAGATCATGTTCCATGAAGATATTTTGTAAATTTCCTACCTTAAATATATAAAAACTTTATTTTTGTGAGTGGATGGTCTGCCACAGTGCCTCTGATTAACAACTTCAAAGGCAATTTTCTCAATATTTTGATTTTTTTGCGCTCTCAGATTCCTGAGTTTTAAACGGTTGTATCTCAGTCAGATATTGTCCTATTCTAACAACTCATGTATCTATAGAAAGTTTATTTATTCAGCTTTCAGATTGTGTAAAAATCTCAATTTCGAAAAATTGACCCATAAAACTGGTTTTGTTGTCCAGGGTCACATATTTGGAGATTTAATAATAAACCTAATTAAAAGTATGTACAGTATTCAATGTAAACACATAAAGCCTTAAATGTATTGAGAACAGCTCACGTTATTTTATTTAAAGATTATTTTATTTTAAAAAGGTTACAAATCATAAAATTAGCTTAATATATTAATGTAGCTATAAATGTACTTATAGTAATACTGTAAAATTAAAATATATTATAATTTGACACTTGGCTCTCATCAAAAGTGCAACTAACCCTGGAACATATAACCTGCCCCGTAGCAGGTTATCTTCAGAGAGTGAGTTGCTATGGTTACTTACATACCCAGAAAGTAACCTCCGTTTTTGGAACCGAAAGTTGAGGTTATCAGCTAACCTACCCTTAAATTTACCCGGGTATGTCACATAACCAGCTTTCTGGAATACCCCCCAGATCAAGTAAAATCAACACAACTAAGATCTCACAAGAGGAAATTGATTTCCAAAAACAGCATTGGGTGGCACAAGCTTTTGTTAAATCACTCTCTTTATCCATTCGCCTTCACTAAGAACTAATAAAATGTATGGTAAATTTTGTTGTGATTACTTCACTTTAAGGTTGTGGTTACTTTTTTTGTCCACCACTAGGGTGGGTTGTGTTGTCAGTCATTTTCACGTCTTTGATAAAGATGTAGTGATCAGAGGTCAGCCTGGGGCTTTTTATAAAGCGGACTCTGTCTTTCATGCACAGAAGGATTCTCAAGATCGATTTTGCTAGATTTTCTTTTGCCTAGCCCACTCCAGTTTATCGTCTTTGGTTTGATGGTATGTCTCTGGCATCCAATGACCAGACAAGTGACAACTCTCTAACCCTGAGGTACTGGATTAAAAGAAGTCAATTTCAACCGCCATTTTCTTGGGAGTTCATAGGTGGCACATGCTGTATATTAGTTTTACAACAGGAGTTTATCATTAACTAAAAACTGGATGTGCATAGGCTAGTACTAACTGTTTATCACTCCTAACAACTCAGAGCTCACTCATGATGTTTGCTTGTGGTTTATATGGGATCCTATTGATATTGTGCATTGGTAAGTCTTTCAAGCAATATATAAGCTGTTATATATAAATTATTTAACTGCAGAACAAATGTAAGTGTTCCTTTTACTACACTTGTTCGAAATCTTTTTTATTATTTTCATAACAGGACAATGTATGGGTCAAGTTTTGCAGTTTCCTGACTCATTTGATGGGGCAGTAGGAGAAAGCATAGTGTTTGCCCCTGACAATCCACCACCCACTTCTTCAGCGTTTTGGCTAATTAGATGGATTTTTGGAGATCAACCTGTATTTACCTCAACCCCTGCTGAAACTAACATACCACCAGCATATACAGACAGAGTCACTGTGGACACCACCACTCATGCTTTGATGCTCATGAACCTGACATTCAGTGATACTGGGACATATGAGCTGTCTGTACAAACTGACAAAATCTATACAGGACAAACTTCACTCCTGGTCTATGGTGAGTGTGCTGCTGAAACCAATATTTAAGCATTGATCACACATCATGTGTTGATAGTGTGAGTCATAATTCCATTCTATGAGTAGTTTAAAGATGATTAAAAAGAAACATAGAGTTCATACAGTAATGGCCAAAAGTGATGTCCGGGGAGTGGGGGTGGGTATGTTTGCACAATAGTTGCTTTTAGTGCCTTCTCAGGTTCGATTAAACCATCAAAGTAGTGTATGGTACAAAATGGACAAAACACTAAAATTTTAAGGTCTTTATTGGAGACAGTTATTTGGAAAAAAGCAAGTATTTCAGGTAATAGGGGCTTTATTGGAATATGCAAAAATATATTGCATTGTACTACACATTTGTTTCTGACTATGTGCAATCCCCTGGGATTGAACCCGTGATCTTGGCATTGCACCATGCTCTAACCACTGAGCCAGCTATTAAACTTCAATACAATGTTTTTAATACAAATTAAATAATGTAATGCATATTAAAAACACATTTAATGTTAGCTTGTAAATTAAACAAGATTTATGAGTGTAAGAAAAAATTGTGTCATAGCATCAGAACAGTTGTGTGGCAAACAGTAGATAACGTGAATGTGATACTGAATAAGTTTTTAAGTGCCTTTACTTTGTTTATTACGCAGTGGAAAGCCACTTGAAAAGGGGACAGGAGTATTGTGTGTAGCTTGTTGTCTCATGTTTGTCGTACCGTTTACTGCTGTGAAGTGACAGTTGTGTACTGTAGATTCACAGTAAATTACTTTGATATCAAAACATTGTTCTGTAAAATCACAATGATTAGCAATACAGTAATTTCTTATACTATATTTGCTTATTTACACGCACACTCTTTTTTTGAAAGAGTAGGAAAGAGATAGAAGTCAGAGCTGATCAGTCAGGTGTTGACGGAAGAGATGTGTTTTCAGACGGTTTTTAAAGATGGCTACAGATTCTGCATATATGCAAAATATATATATGTTACAGGTCCCGGTCAAAGGGAGGAACTGTATTGAGATTAAACTCTTTTTCAATAAAAGAGTAAGAGAGACGAGAGTTTGCTGTTAGTCAAGCGGTCCTCTGTGTTGTCTTTATTAATAAACAGTTAAAACCATAAAGAAAATGCCATTCGTAAACTGAATAGATTCATAAACACTTAAATAACAAATAGATCAATAAATAGATAAAATCATCCAATAACTTCTATATAAATGGTTCAGACTCTCACACAGCTCTTTTACACAGTAAACTTAACTTGTATTATATTATAATACAAGTTAATATATATAATATATAATAATATATTATATATAATATATATAATATATTATATATAATAACTTGTTATTGTATATAATGTGTTACTTACACTCAGGTAAGTAACACATTACAATATTATTAAGCAGTTCGTTAAAACATTTTAGTCAATTTGATTTCATTTGTTCAAATGTCACTTTTACTATAAAATGTAAGACACTAGTGAACCTCTTTCTGACAAAACATCTATTTAAAATAATAATACAATAACTACTCAATATAAATAAACATTCATTTGACATTAAAGCATATGAATTTCAGATTTTATCTCAAATTGGTCATTTTATCCAACCTTTTTCAATAAAAGAGTAAGAGAGACGAGAAGTTGCCATTAGTCAAGCGGTCCTCTGTGTTGTCTGAAGAAGCACCAAAGTTGTCATGGTAACTCAAGCTCTCAACTGCCACCAAGAACTTAAAAGATGCAGCTCTACACTCTTAGTAACACTATCTATCATTGCTATTAACACAATCTCATATGAATGTTAATATAAATAAATAATAAATATATACACGTATACAAATCATTTCATGTCATTGTGACCCAAAAATAGCAGGGGGTCACATACTGTATATATATATACAGTATACAGTATACAGTATACATAGTATATAGTCTATTTATATATAATGCAATGTCCACAGTGCTGTCCATTAGATTTTCAGTGTACAGTACAGGATTTTATTTATTTATAATAAACTGTTATAAAAGATAATTGTTAAATGTGTGTTTGTTGCCACATACACTGTAAATTGTAATGAATGTGCTAACTTATTTTTTTGAGTTGACTTCACTTAATGTGCAACTGCTTGTTGAGATTAATAATGTAGATTAAGTAACGGGTACTATTTGGGTTAAAATTCTTAGTTACTTAAATATCCCTAGTTGAATTAATGCAATTTGAATGAGTGCCATTTTGTTCTGCTAACTGATAAGTGTTTTAAGAGAGTAGAGGTTTCCAAATGTTATATAAACGTAACTAAACACAAAATATTGTGTTAATAATTAGCGTTGATACAATATGAGGTATAAATGGTTTGATTTAAATTAAGAATGTGTGGTATGTTTTTTAAATAAGTGAAAATAGAACATAAAAAGTCTTAAAAGCATTTGTTATACTTATGTAATTTGTCATTTGACTTTATGTAATGGTTGTTAAAATATTATTTAAGTAGGTTTCACGTCAGCACGAATTTACTACGAATTCTGCTTTTAAGACTATATAACACAAACATTAAGTTGTCGCCTCTGCAGTACCGTATTTGCCTCTAGGGGTCAATACGCACAGGCGGGATTCAGGCTGAAACATGAGAAGAAACTCAACGGTCGTCGGACGTCAACCTCGTGCAGATGCTGCTGACACGCAGGCTCGTGCGGCGCCACTTTCAACCGCGGCGAAATATTTCTGTCAGCATCAGACATCAGAAACATCAGTCTGAGGTAATTATCTCACAAAACAGCAACTATTAATGTATTCTAGAAAAAATGGCATCCCCTTGGCCGTGCAAGTACTGTTCATATTCCACAGGCAAAAGAGTGCTTTTATTGAAGCATTACAGATTAAAACATGGAAACTACACTCGTGTATCACCAGTGCCGTGTTTATACAAAGACTGTTTGTGCACATTTAAGTCGTTCAGTGCTGTAAAGGTGCATTTATCCACTCATCACGCATCAGATTCTGTGAAAACAAATGTCGTAAAGGAGGTAACGTTTTTCAGTGTGAGTTATGCGATTTTGTGGAACCCTGTACAAAGGCAGATTTGAGGAGGTATTAGCGAACACAACATGTGATCTCATTTTATATGTATTCTTGTTTCAGGAATCTCTGGTGACTCTTCAACACACTACAGTTCTTCGTTGCATCCCTGTTCTTCTTGGAGACAAGGCCTCAGATTTTTTCAAACTCTGCTTTGTAAGTAGCCATAATGAATATTATGATAAATATTGCTAATTTTTTATGTGGTTAAAGTGATAGTTCACCCTAAAAATGAAAATTTTGTCATCATTTATTCACCCTCTTGTCATTTTAAAACTGTATGATTTTCCTCCTTCCACAGAACACAAAAGAAAATATTTTCAAGAATATTGGTAACTGGCACCCATTCACTTGCATTGGTTTTGAGTCAAACAAATAGAAGTGAATGGGTGCCAGCGCTGTTCTGCTACCAACTTTCTTCAAAATATCTTTTTTTGTGTTCTGCGCAAGGTCGTACAGGTTTGAAGAAGATGAGTAAATGACACAATTTTCATTTTTGGGTGAACTGTCACTTTAACTGTATTGCAGTGTTTGTTGTTTTTGTCAGGTTTTTGTATAAAACTGCTTGCAGAATCTAGAAAATGCTGATTATTGAATAAAATATAAAAATGTGTTTCATATAACAGATATGTACGTATAGTCCACAACACATAATAATTGACAGAAATAACCAAGCTCAAAAGTTTATATGCAGTTGATTCTTAACACTATGTGATGTTACTTGGATCATCAACAACTCTTTGTATGATGTGATGTCTCAGAACAAACATGTGACTTGTGAAAAACTATTACAACAGTTGTTGACTCTGTGTAACATCAGAGTATTAGAACCGCGTATGTAAACATTTCAACGGGGTCATTTTTGTTAATTCAGTTATTAGTCTGTCTTGTGGATAATATGTAAACATGTTATGTTAAATAGCTTGTTAGTAGCATTACAAAATTAAAAACTTTTCATTTTTCATTCCTCTTATTCTTTAATTGTCAACATTTAATGGATTCTGAAATATGCATATATAAACTTAAGACCACAACTGTGTAAATAGTTCTTTATTTAATTGTTTTGAATAATCTCTTTTCAGGACTCGGATAAGAACGACTTTGAGCACATTGCTGTTGGCATTCTGACAGTCATCAATGAAGATTCTCCTCACTCTTCTTCGCTAATCCATGCAGATCCTGTCTCCACATCATAGAGGGAGATATCGCAATGGATGAAGTCTGAGATATGCCTCTTGCTGTTTGTCTCTTGTTTGGACTGTCGTATGCACTCCATCTTGATTACCCGAAGTGCATGAAGAACACATTCAACTTTATCCAGCAAGTTCTGCTTGTTTTATACTGTTTCAGATATGCAAGAAATGTAATCATTTTTTATGCCTCACAATGCATTAACATTGTGAAAAATAAATGTTTTGAAACGTTATGATTTGAGATCTGTGGCTTTTTTATTACCATATGGATTAAACAAAAAAGACTATAAAAGAATGTAAAGAAAAACATGTTACATTTGCTTTAACTGTTTAAGTAAGCTTTACTGAACATGTTGGAGTAGGTTACTGTCACTGCTTCACAGATCACAGATTAAATTTAGTTACTTTAACTTAATGTATTTAAGTAAATGCGAGTTTGAACTAGTAAAGGAAACATTTAATATTTTAGTAAATTGGACTTGATACAATTAAGTTAAGTTTACTTAATTGAAACGAGGCAACGAGTTTGCATGATTGAATTGAGTAAAGTCAACAAATTACTTTTTACAGTGTATGTTGTATGACAGTTATCCATGAATACCACCACATAAAGCTAATAGTCAGCTCACTAGAATAATAATAAACTGTAAATGTCAATGATTTCTCGTAACTATAACTTGTATCTACATATAGGGGAAATAATCAATTAAGTCAAAACAATAGACACAAGATGCCCATTATAGCTGCTTGTTATTTACCAGTGTTTCCCAGAATTTCAAACCACAGGTTTTCTTTTTTTGTTTTCCCTCTCACCCACACAGAAAAAGTGACTGACACCAGTCTTACTGGTCCAGGAGAGTTATTAATAGAGCGGAAATCAATTGCTAACATAACCTGTGAAGGAAATGGCAACATCACCTCTGTGCAGTGGATAAAAGATAATAATCCACTGAATCCCAGCGTCAGCATCATCTTCTCATCTGATAACAGATCAGTTTCCATCAATCCAGTGTTCAGATCCGACAGTGGAGAATATCAATGTACTCTGAGAAATCCTGTCAGCTCTGAGACCAAAAAACTCAACCTTATCGTCAACTGTAAGTACAAACAGCTAAACATCAAGATTTGTGGTCACGCCTGATGAAATCGCTCTATTTTTTCCCTTTGTGTTATAGATGGACCAGAAAATGTTTTGATTGAGGGTCCAAATGAGGCGGGTTTAGGGAGTCTGGTGTCATTGTCTTGCTTTGCCACATCTTTACCTTCTGCTTCATTTACCTGGAAGTTTAATGGAACAGACACCAGTGTAACCACAGAAAAATTCACCATAGAAAAGACCAACCTCACAAACAGCGGAGACTATGTCTGCACAGCCAGGAATCATGTCACAAACCAAAACGTTGACTCTCAAAGCCATATTTTAGAAGTTAAAGGTAAGAGTTACCTTGTTTTATATAAATATATCATGTCAAACAATACTTTGACTAACTCACGATTGATAGTAGAGTATTAATATTTTCAAACATTTCTATTTAATAATAAAGCATACTCCTTTTCTCTTAGTTACAGCTTGTAGTCTAGAATTTTCTCTTTCTTTAGATAACGCCTGCTAAATAGACACATGAAACACATTGGCAATGTAATTATCTTTGTAACTTTGTAATTTTGTTGTTATTTATGTTATGCTGTTTATGTTTAATTTGTACAGTATTGTGTACAGTACATGACTCTTGTTTCTTGTATTTTTGCTATAGAAGGTGGTGGTGGAGATAATGGTGGTGATGGAGGAGGAGGGCTGACAACAGGTGCAATAGTTGGGATTGTCATTGGTGTTTTAGTGGCAGTTGCAGGCATTTGTGGTTTGATTGTCTACCTTACAAAAACTAAAACAATGTGAGTAATTTAGAGTCATAGTGTCATTTGTTTTAAACGCCACTATGTGTAGTGAATACGCACAGCAATGAATGATTTGACCTTAAATGATTCACGACATTTCTCAAATGATCGTGATCTCAAACTGTTATGAGTTTTTGTAACATTTTTATTTACATTTTAGCCCAAAAGTAAGTCTGGGAAAAAACAAACCAACCAATGAAGGTATGATAATTAATTTATAATGCATATACTGTATGTTCTGAGTAAAACAACATACTCAGTACATTTGTCTTTTCAACTTCAATTCAATTCAGTTATGTTTGTTTCTTTAAACAGCACCACCCAGAAGACAAGAGCATGTGAGTGACTTTTAATTGTTTTCAACCCAAAGACATATGTGGAGATACAAAATAACCAGGCATTAACAGTATTTTATCACACTTTAAGTTGTAATTGCATGTTAAAGTGATAGTTCACCCAAAAATGATTTCAAACCTTTATGACTTTCTTTCTTCCGCAGAAAAAGAAAATATATTTCGAAGAAAGTTGTTAACTGAACAGCACTGGACCCCATTCAGTTCTATTGTATGGACACAAAACCAATGCAAGTGAATAGGGTCTAGTTAACAACATTTTTCAAAATATCCTCTTTTGTATTCTGCGGAATAAAGAAAGTCATACAGGTTTGAAATGACAAGAGGGTGAGTAAATGGTGACAGAATTATGTTGTTGCTGAACAATCACTTTATGGCAAACATACAACTGCTAGCTGATCAGTATTTTTTCCATGTAGGAGTTGAACTATGCAGAAATCAGTCATGAACGGAAGTCTAGAGGAGAGGGGGTGATTCCAAGGAATATGAATGAATCTATGACAGAATATGCACAAATAATGCATGGAGCTTCAGCTAAACCACAAGCTCCCCCACCACCCTATGAAAGCCAGGTGAGTAATATGTAAATCTAGCCCTTTAACAAACATGATAAATGTGCTTTAGCTGCCATAATAGCTTATCGCATCACAAAATAGACTGCTGTCCTTTAGCCTTGCAGTAAAATAATAAGGAAGTAATTTGGTTTGTTTATTGTATGACATGCTTGTCCAATGTCTACATTCAGGAATCGAAACCCTCCTCCTTACCAGAAGGGGTTACCTATGCACAGGTTATGAAACGCAGCTGACGCGCCTTCCCGACAGTGTCCTGCATATTGCACATTTTTAATTTTGTGACATTTCTAAAGAAACATTTTGTTGTTGTGTAAGTGAGATAGACTCTAAAGAAATAGTGCTATATAGCACCATATTTTGGTGCTTCGGTGGTTCTTCAGCAGTTCTTTGGAATGACTGAGGTGCTATATAGAAACACTGTAGAACCATACGGTGCTATATAGCACCTCGGTCACCCCAAAAGAACCTCTGAAGAACCTCTGAAGCACCAAGATATGGTGCTATATAGCACTAAAAGTGGTTCCCCTATGATTACAAGCAAATAACCACTTTTCGTGCTACATAGCACCATTTTTTTAGAGTGTATAACATTTTAAGTATGGTATATGATTAAATGCTGTGACCTGCCAGGCTGTATAAAATCTTCTAATTTCTAAATGTTAAAGAGACTGCAAACTTGCTGTATATATTACGAAAATCCATTTTCATCATATAAAAAATCCACTGTGTGCTCAATGTTTAACCAGTGTCGTTTTATTATAACTTGTGTATCATTTGTAAATACAATGCAACTACACATTGTGGTGACAACAGAAGAAAGAGATTCAGAGCCATTGTCATACACTGGCGCACTTTAGTTACGTTAGATAACGTTTAATGAGAGGAAATATTTTATTTCTTTACGAAGACCATGAATGACACGCAATAATACATCCTAAACAAGACAATACAGGTATTAAAATGCAAATTCAAAAAGTAGTTTTCTACAGGACTGAAATCCATTAAGATTATTGACAGTATACCTGACTTCATAGGCCCGGTTTCACAGACAAGGCTTAGTTTAAACAAGGGCCCAGTTGCATAAAGCTGCTAAATTAAGACTGCGTCTTAACAACTAGTCTCATTGACTAGCAATTAGTAAGGACTAATGAGTCTTACTTTTCATATTTCAATAAACCCAATCTACCGTTTTATGTAACTGATTTAAAGAAGTTATGACCAGTCTTTAAGAAAAAAATTAGAAGACTAACTTCTAAAACTAGTCTGAGCAGTTTATGCAACCGGCCCCTGGACTATGTCTTAGTTGGATTAGGATAGAAACATTACTTGTGTGTGCACCTTTAGACAAAACAATGGCACTGACATATTTTAAGATATGTTAGAGCAAGTTATTTTTAGTTGAGACAGCTCAAACATTAATTTAAGTCTCGGACTAGCCTTATGCCTTGTCTGTGAAACATTAGAGTTTTACAATGTGTACGTGTTCATGGCAAATGATTATTGACACCATCCAAAGTTCAGATCATTATATATCAAACCATTTATTTAGAAATGATAGCTCTTCCTCGTTGTTTTGTGTTTATGATAAAAAGAATGTAAAACCATATAGTAGGTAATAAAGTGCAGAGGTTGCATTCATGACTATCTTGACTGTAAATATATACCTAATCATAAAAATAACTACACTCTTTTCATTTATAATATGTATACCAGTAGTTCTCAAGCTTTTTCGTTGTAAGGCCCCCTTTGTGTAGAGTGCATCGCTTTGCGGCCCCCCCCCAAATAAAAACATATAATCTTAAATTTAGAATTTTAATGAAACCAAAAACAAATTCTGTTATACAATGCTAGAACATCAATACATCAATTTTCTGATGGTTGATTGCATAAAATCTATGATATATTTCATATAATGCCACAAAATTTGTGACCACCCCCTAGATCCAGTTTGAGAACCACTGAGTTGCCATATACTGTCCTTGTCCAATGACAAAATAAAAAGTCATTTCATTTCCTTATTTCAACTTCTGGTTCTGGTTTTCAGTGATAACGTGAACAGGATCCCAAAAGCAACATTATAATTACACTACAACATTGCAAGTAACATAATAAGAAAACAGGAAAATAAGAGTAGAGGGAACTGTATTCAAAGAAACAACATGATTTGCTCATCCTTGATATATCTATTCCTGTATTAGTCTGGATTAAACAGCAAGCAGGTATGACAACTGCATGTACTCTAAAGCAAAACATATAGTTTGGCAATGTACTGCTGCCACCTTATGGTCATTGATGATCTGGTAGGGGTATGTTATCATGTGTTCTTTGGTCTTTACCTTTTATTTTGTTTATCGTTTTTCCTGTTCACAGAATAATTTATAATAAGCTATTTAATGGTTTGTTTCCATTTGAGACATTATTGCCCGGTTTCACACACAAGGTTTAAGACTAGTCCCAGACTAAAATAAAAGTTTGAGCTGTCTTAACTGAAAATAAATAGCCCGGACATATCTTAAAATATGTCGTTGCCATTGTTTTGTTTCAAGATGCACATCAGCAGTATTTTTATCCAAGGCATTTTAATAAAAGTGATTTAAATACCCTAATTAAACTAAGGCATAGTCCTGGTTTAAGCTAAGCCTTGTCTGTGAAACCGGGCCTATAGTTTTTTTTAATAAATGTAATAATATATTTGAATTTGAAGATGTCAGTTGTCAGAAGTTGGACATCCCTTTTGGGTACTATACTATATAGGCCTATTTAAGGTTGTAATCCTTTTTAATAGTGGAGCTAAGGTTGTGGGTTCGAGTCCGTTAAGACACAACACCTTTTTCAATCCTATATTTCACTGCAAGTTGTATCCGGCTGTGCATAACTGTTTATGTGACAAATTGAAAATTGAAATGAACAGAAATGGACTACAGTTCAGCCTAACGTGGTGTGATGATCAGTTTAGCCTTGAGAGGGCGCCATTTAATATTTGAAACTTCTGATTTCTCATTGAAGAAACAGTAGTATTATCCAGTAGATAGTAAACAGTAGATATCGCCTTACCTTATTTGCTTTTGACACATCTGATGTGCAGAACTCACCATGCCTATATAATGATCATTTTATATATAATGTATAGGCCTAGATCGCTTAGAAACAGAGTCAGTTGTGTAGTCGGGGCCTCGCGCACGTCATACACCCATGCAAGTTCAGTTTTCCCACAGAGCTGTTTGCGATTTATAAGGATTAAATAGCGTACAGTAGGCTTTTAGTATACCCACTTGTTTGTTGTTCAAACGCCCACAGTCTGCTTTTGTTTAACTGTATCGCGTGTTTCTTTATTTTTTCCTCGAATTTGATTCTTTGTTGTTTTCCCTTTTTATTCGCTACCCGTCCCTGACAACTGCGTCAAAAAAACCGCGTTCAAGCGCGTCATCAGGTGTCTGCAGTGAGGAGTGGATGCTGTCTTTCGGTGACTAAAAACACGGTGCCGTTTATGTAACATCAATAAAAGTGTACATGTGAGTACCGGTGTTGTGCCGAAAAATGACTCCTGCCAAATTATGACTCCCCCATTCCCCACTAACATTAGGTGTTAGGATTTTCAAATCAATGAGGGGAGTCGTAATCTGGCGGGGAGTCAAAATTCGGCACAACACCGGAAATGATTCTTTTCCCTTCTGTCACAGTTTGAGAGACTCTTGCGCTGCATTAATCTGAATGAAACCGGTCACTTACATGTTATAGCCTCTTTCTCTTGGAAGGTTTACGCGAAGGGATGCTCTTATCACCGTTTTCTGCGCATTCTCCTTTTACACACACACACGCACACACACACGCGCACACACACACACACACACACACTCAACATGTGTATATAAACTTTTCTTCACTCAATTGATTACAAATAAATAGGCCTGTTAGTCCTGTGGATTAAAATTACTTGCTGGTGTTTCTTAATTGATGTTTATTTAAAGGTGGTCAAACCTTGGATGTCCAAATTTGCTGTTTTACTGGAAATGGAAAAACACATTTGATATTTGTAAAAACCAGTGACAAACATGATTTGTTAACAGCTATAATTTGTCACAGTTGTGCTGTGCTGTTGTATGTGTTTGTGTGTTTTTATCAGGCAGGCCTCAAATCCAGTTTAGCGAGTCTAATCCACATCTCTGCTGTTGATTAATATAGACTTGGACGGTAGACCTACAGTAGATGTGATTTCAGCAAATGCCCACAGTTTTACATGCTGGGTGATGGGGGTTAATCGTAAACCACTTTTTTAGTATTACATCACTGTTCTGAGCACGGTTTCCATTGTGTTGCACACAGCGACTGCTTTGAATGCTCAATATCTGGTGCTCTTTTTAAAAAGTTTTATAAAAGGCATATACGCAAGCACAAATAAAAGAGAACATGAGACAAAACAGTAGACGAGTTTACCCAAGGTGTGTGCAGGAGTGGTGGCAGATTATGACAAATAGAGATAAAGAATGTTAGGTGGTTTCGATGAAGGGAAAAATGGGAGAAGGGGTATGTGCCCAGTGTTTTGCACAATGGCACTGCACAGCTGTTCAAACAGACTCTCTATAGTTTCACATTTAACATGATACTGTAGCAATATTAAACAGACAGCATCATGTATATGAGACCACACTTCCCTTCTGCAGTCCATTCATCAAATTTTTATTTTGAATTGAGAGTAATATAACTAAGCTGATTTGAATATGTTATAAAGTATTTTTCTCATTTCTGATCATATTTTCCACATGCTAAAGAGTTGACATCCTTGTTGCGTTGTGACCGTCTTGCGAAATGCAATTTACTGGTTTACACTTAGCAAATTTAAATATCATTTACAAGGCAAATAAAGCGATTAACCAGAGAATCTCATCCTGCTGAGATTTTGTTTTAGTTTCGTGTTGTAATTTTACAAGAATACATTGATGTTTTATTAAAACGGTAAATAAAGGATAGACAGAATAAATACATTACCTTAAGGTAATATATCTGACATCAGTACACATTTCACAAGTCCATGCATTTCCTGGAAATCAGACCTCTCACTCTGGCATCCTCGGTTGAGAAACCTACCACAGGCAGAAGAAACAAACTGGATTTTTTTTATTTCCAATCAGTGATTGGACTACAACTGTGTGCCTATAATTAATTTGTGTTAGTGCCGTCAGCGAGAAGAGTTACATTAGAGTGACACAAACATAGGAGTGTATTTCTTCATACAGTGTTTAAATAATCACAAAACAAATTACTAGAACCCACCAAAAGGGTGTTAAGTGTAAAGTGTACTTTAGGAAGTTATGAGAATTGTTTTATGTTTTGGTAACTACATAGATACATTACTTTGGAAATTTACACTAAGTGTAGCTGGCCCTCGGGGGATGCTGGGAGCAGGTGTTAATCAAAAACATTGAACTGTAATCGAACATGTAATCATGAGTTGCTGACATCAATTTAGTGTTGACAGTCCACAATTTTTACTAAACACAAATGATTTCCTTCCACATAGGAACTATTCAAATACGTATGGCTTGACCTTCCATTTGTGAAGCACATCACCTGGGTACCAGCAGCTTGGTTTCAGATTAAGGTTAACCACAACGACACACCCTTGTCTCGGTATGTTTGTGTGTGTGTATGTCATGGTAAAAAGAGGTGTACCTTTTTTGTCACACGCATTCTTCTTTGAATGCCAAGTCATTGATGTAGCAAGGTAAATATCAGGAAAATGGAAGTGTAGTGACCATATAAATAGTTTTCCGTTTGTTTTCACGCTGTAAGAAGGTCATTTGTCTGCGGTGAGGTGAAGACTTCTTGTTTGGATTTCCAAAATGGGATTTAAATTACTCGCCTTCTTCATCTTGATTTTTCCAGAAGGTAAATGTTTTCACTTTTTGTTCTCAATTTTCAATTATTTTTTTGCGTTTTTAAACAACAATGTAGAAACGAGAACTTTTGTTACTGTGATCATCAGGATGATTTTTGGAGACAATTACACATCGTCGCTGTCCTTCTGAAACCTTGTATGTTCAAATTAGCTGTTTTTCAGGAAATGGAAAAAACCCAATGCCAAACATAAAGGGTGACTAAAAATAATAATGATTTATGGAAAAAATATAAAAATCATGAAGCGATACAAGGTTTCAGAAGGAGAGCAGCGATATTAATCTTATATATACAATATTATTATAACTGTTTTTTGAAGGCTTAACCTAATCAATAGATTTCACTTTTCTAGATTTTCAAGTTTATGAAAATACAAATACACATATAGTACATGTACTTTGTGTGTACAGATACACACTACACTACGTTGTACAATGCTTCATGTTGGATTTCACTCATACTTCTAAAAACGGAGATGCCTACAAAGAATTTTGCAGCAATATTGTGTAATACTCCACATATGCTAATATTGTAAAGCATTCAATATTTAAATTGGTATTGCTACACTATTCTTATTGTAAATAGTTTGGGCCACAATAATGGTGTAGTGAAAATCAGATTCTAGTATGGCATAATGACATGGGGAAAACACATTTGTTGGGTGGGAGATTGCGTTAGAAGACCTATCTTTTCTTATTTTTTATAGTCAACAGAACCTTTTTCACTAAGACTTCACAATTAGGCTCCATTCATTACCATTACCTACAGTAGATGAATAACAATAAGCTATATTTTTTTACAGCGTTAGCTTATCCTTAATGTTGGTTAATGCCACTTGTTTATTGTTCGTTCATGTTAGTTCATTGTAGATTATAACTAATGTTTTTACACAGCGCTCTGGAATACTTGATTCTGATACTGGATTCTGTTATTTTCAACCCAACATTGGGTCAAAAAGGGATAAATCCAACTCTTGGGTTATAAATTATCCTATACTAGGTTGTTTCAACCCCAAATGCTGGGTTGTTTAAGCCATGGTTGGGTCAAATATAAACATTTTCTGGGTTAATGTATAAATAGAAGACCTTGGAATCTCACGACTACACTCCTAAAAGATGCTGGCTTTTTTTCAACCCAGTGTTGGGTAAAAAGGGACAAAACCCATCATGGTTGAAAATAACCCAGCATCTTTTGGAGTTTAATGGCAAGATTCCAAGGTCTTTTATTCCCCGATAACTGCTCAAAACTAATAATACATGGTATTGTGAGTCATTTTGACCGGTGCAGTTTAATATCACACATAAATTCAATTTAAATATGCCTAATTTCTAACATACATTATGTTTACAAATGATGAATCCAAATTTTATGTTCATTTCATTTGAACTTTGTGACGTGCCTTTAACTAAAAGACAATGGGTTTTCCTCTGGAAATGAAATGAATACAAATGAGCTAATAAAATGTTTTTAATCAATATTTCATATCTAATAATTTACTTATGAGGCAAGCAGCTGTGTAATAAGTGTGATAATGTACAGGCAGCCAGTTGTTATCGCAAAATATAAACCCCTTTGCGTCGGGTCCTGATCCCCTGTCGAGGTTTATTCTGCGATAACAACCGGCTGCCTGTACATTCTCCCTTATTCAATGGATACAGTATGATTTTAGAAATATTTTTGTAATTTGAATTAATAAATTGAAATGAATAAATTAGAATTTATGTTGGCACAAATGCATTGGGAAGGTATCATGGATGTTACAGGTACGTCATTGAGACACACCCTGTTTAGAAGCCATTTGATCATTTCAACCAGATAACCACATATTTGTGATTTGAGAACAAGCGTTGACGTCACCACCTGCTGATAGAGACACACTGAAGAGGTTGTCTTCACTCACACATAAACATTTATATAAGCATATCAAATGTGTTTATTCATGTTTTTTTTTATAGATTATTCATATACCAAAACAGTGTGTATATAGTTATCAGCGATCAGTTCCATCAGCACAAGGTTACTTTTTCCCATCTCACGCAATAAAAAGTTACAGCATCGGGTCAGTAGAGGATTCAAAAGTCACAGCTAAAAGGGTTAATAACATTTGTTTTTAAGACAGTGTACACCTGTTCTTATGTCTGAACAGTCTAAAGGCACCAGTAATAATTTCCAGTAGCTGTCAGTTAAAAATGTAATGCCTTACCACTTACACACTATCATCACTTACAGTACATTTATGTGTCAAAGGCACACAAATTACACATTAAATATGACTGACAACAACAAAATTGACAATGTTAATTTACAGGGTGTTTTACGAAATAAATGACATTAACTTTGTGCTGTTTATTTGTATAACTCAGTTCTCCCTTATCTTATTACAATGATCATGGACACTATGTACGGTACTCTAAAATCTGACATCACATTACTTTGTTGTTGTGAAAAATAAACATTTTAAATTGTAAAATACATTTATGATTGAAATTAAATATAAATGTGTAGACTAATCTCTTTTCTTATGATCAGCCTTTGATGTGTCACCCTTTGTTATTATTAAAGAGCTTATTGGGTGTGCGTGTTATCAATAAAAACATATGCGGTATACAAACACATACACACTCAAAACCTGGAAGGAATCTGGATCCAACTAGCCTACATGGTTTCTGACAGTGTAGTTAATTATTTATTTTTTCGATATACAGTTTTGTTTTGCAGCAAATGCTTACAGTGACATTGCCTTTTCTTTTCTAGGTCTTACTGCACTAACCCTGCAACCATCAGCAAACCCTGTACCTGTGGGCACCAACGTCACAATCAGTGTAAACAATCCCCCAGTCATTTCATTTGGTGCCTGGTTGTTTGGACCGAGTGTTTTGTTTCTGTGGTCACCAACAGTGATCTTCAATGGCAGTGCCTACTCGACTGGAATCACATTTAACAGTGCTTCATATGCGCTCACCATATCCAACGTAAATCTGAACAGTTCTGGTCTGTATGTATTGGAGTCCATGGGAAGCATTGGGGGCAGAGGAGAGCTGACTTTAGATGTTCAGGGTGAGTGGTCCCTTTTATCATATGTTAACACCTATTACCACATGCTCTTTAAGTAACAAAACATCGTCGAAAAAAACGTAACCATTTATGTTTAGTCCTTCTGTTTACTTGCAGAACCTGTAAGTGATGTGTCTTCCAGTGTAAGCAAGACAAACCTGGTGGAGTTTAACGAAAGCGTGACATTCACATGCTCTGCCAGAGGAACGCCGATGTGGATTTCATGGCAGAACAGCAGTTCTCTGGTCACAGCATGGGAAAGAATTGCTCTCAGTAACGACGGAAAAGTTTTCACCATTAATCCTGTCACGCGGTATGACCAAGGACCATTCACGTGTATTGTGGCAAACAACGTCAGTAGAGTGGAGAGTACACAAATGAACCTTAATATAAGCTGTGAGTATATGACATCATGAAAAAATTGCCTACGTGTATGTGTTAAACACTTGATTTTTCAACATAATGTAGGATATGATCCCTTTAAAGGGCGTGGTGAGCTGATTTGAATTCATGACTGAATTGTTTTATTTGTTTAGATGGGCCCAGTAACCTGACATTGACAGTCTCGCCACAGAGTATAGCATATGCGTCTGGCTCTGTTATATCTCTGTCATGCTCAGTCGACTCCAAGCCAACAGCTTCTATTTCCTGGACATACAATGGTGTTCCTCTAAATGTCGTTGGACCAAATCTCGTACTTACTAGCACTACTTGGAACAAAACAGGACAATATGCTTGCATTGCCCATAATGCAGCGACACTCAGATATGCTACGATGACAAAAAGCATTCGCATACTTGGTGAGCGGACACTCATAGTGTAGTTTTCTGTATTTGCTCTTGTGACGATTTGTATCTCATCTTGTATAAAATTATCCCCTTTGTTAATTTAGATCCAATAACAGAAGTGACGGTGAATCCTCAAGCAGGCTACCCAAAAGAAAACATGTCCTTTAGTCTAACCTGTAATATTGTGGGCTCAATGGGCTCCATTCAGTGGATGAAGAATAACATGCACCTGGTCGGCGACAGCAGGATTACTTTCTCGAATCAAAACTCAACCCTACTTTTTACCCAACTCAATATCAATGATAATGGACAATACAAGTGTGTAGCCAGCAATGATGTCAGCATCATGAACAGCCTGGTCTACAACCTCACGGTCAACTGTGAGTAACACAAAGTAACATAGATATCTACATATGGATGCAATGAAATGTTCAAATCAATATTTAATTGTCAGCACTTTTGATTCTTATCCTGTGATCACGAAATATTATTGCAGCAGAATACGAAATGAGGCTTTAATCCGTGTGTTTGTCAGATGGCCCAAGAAATGTGGCAATCTCTGGCCCAAGTGTAACTGCAGTAGGATCCAGCGTGACCTTGAACTGTTCTGCTGACTCTTATCCTCAAAGTCACTACAGCTGGTATTTCAAAGGCTCAAAAGTATGGGACAGATCAGTGTACATAACTGGAGCTCTCTTGGTCAACAATAGCGGACAATACACCTGCTCAGCCATGAATAACATCACAGGCCTAACCAGCAATGCCTCAATGGAATTAACTGTAATTGGTGAGTTATTTATACAGTAAGTCAACCAATTAACAGAACAACCGCATGTGCTGAAATAACCATGAGTTAGCCTATACACGCCTATACAATAAAGATGGTTGTACAGTTTGGTTAACCCTTATGCAGATACTAGCTTTCCTCTCATGTCACTCTTTTTCTGTGTGAAACGTAGTTCCTGTCAGCGCCATTACGGTGAACGTCACCAATCAGCAACCGGTCTACAATCAGTCATTTACACTAACCTGCAATGTTGTTGGAGATTTTTACTCTATTCATTGGCTAAAGAATGGTGGGCGCCTGCTCCCCAACAACAGAACCACATTCTCCAATAACAACTCAACCGTGACGATTAACCAACTCGCTCTCAATGATGGTGGACTTTACCAGTGTGCTGCTTGGAACCCTGTCAGTAACATGACCAGTGTGGCCTACAACCTTACAGTCAACTGTGAGTAACAAAACTTACTTAAAATTGTAGTAGACCTGAAGACATAAATGCTGTAAAGAATTTCCAGACGTTTTTGGGTTCTGACAAAAATAATAGATGAGCCACTGCTATTAATATAAATGGGGAGGGAGTGCAACACTCAAAATGGCCACTCTAGCCAACGTAGCCCCACCTTCCAGTAAAAAGAGCCAATCGATAAAGAATGACGATTGTCTGGGGCGGGGCTCAGCCTGTGAACAGCTGCTGAAGTCACCTCGAAAGAGGTTGTTTTTAGCGCAATTTGAGCTAAACCAAAGTTAAGGTACAGTTCATGTCAGGTTTAATTGTTGGCCTACAATATACGGTTTAAATCTCATTTTTATCATGTGGTTTTAGAGAAATCTGTCCTTACCATTTCAAGTAGCTATGTAGTCTTCTTTGAAATAGCGGCCTGGAGGCGTTTCAAACATGTCTGCCGAGTGGCATAACCTTCCTAAAGGGACTGTGGTTCTGCTTACAGTAGAATCTTGGTTTTAATGTTTTAATAAATTGACAAATAACACATCCTTAAATGACCTAGAGTAGATAGTAACCTGTGCTTTATCCGTGTTTTCAGATGGTCCATGGAACACAGCCATCTCTGGTCCTGCTATAGGAGCCGTAGGGTCCAGCGTGACCTTCAGCTGCTCAGCAAACTCTCAGCCCCCCAGTCAATACAGCTGGTTCTTCAGTGGCTCAAAGATGTCAGATAGTTCGGTTTACGTGATCAGCAGTTTAACAATGAACAACGGAGGACAGTACACCTGCATGGCCTACAATAACATCACAAGGATCAGCAGCAATGCTACAGTGGATTTAACCGTATTTAGTGAGTTTTTACAAAATACAGTATACATAGAGTATACATCTCTTTCATAGTTTGTTTTAAATCCAAAATATATTTTTTTAAATCAATAATTTCTTAAATGATGTCATCTGTTTGAATTTCAGATCCAATCAGCTCCGTTACATTGAACGTCAACAATCAGCAACCGGTCTTCAATCAGACATTCACACTAACCTGCAATGTCAATGGAAATGTTTCCTCCATTCATTGGATGAAGAATAGCATGCACATGCTGCCCAACAACAGAACCACACTCTCCAATAACAACTCAACTTTGACTATTAACACACTCGCTCTCAGTGATTGTGGACAATATCAGTGTGCAGCTCGTAACCCTGTCAGCAACATGACCAGCGTGGCCTACAACCTTACGGTTAACTGTGAGCAACAAATCTTTAAAGCTGAGGCCTGTAGATATGTAGACATTAAGTCTTCGTAGAACTTTTAAAACGTTTTTAATTAGTTTAAAAGTGACAAGTGACTTTAAATGACCCAAGTCCAGAGACTGACCTGTGCTTTATCCGTGTTTTCAGATGGTCCATGGAACACAGCCATCTCTGGTCCTACTGTAGGAGCCGTAGGCTCCAGCGTGACCTACAGCTGCTCAGCAAACTCTCAGCCTCCCAGTCAATACAGCTGGTTCTTCCGCGGCTCAAAGATGTCAAATAGTTCGGTTTTAGTCATCAGCAGTTTAACAACGAACAACGGAGGACAGTACACTTGCATGGCCTACAATAACATCACAACGATCAGCAGCAATGCTACAGTGGATTTAACCGTATTTAGTGAGTTTTTTCATGAAAGGGCTTTTACAAAATATGCATATCTTTGATAGTTTGTCCTAATCTTTAAATAATGTCATCTGTTTGAATTTCAGATCTAATCAGTGCTGTTACAGTGAATATAAACAATCAGCAACCGATCAACAATCAGCCGTTCACACTAACCTGCAATGTCAATGGCGATTTTACCTCCATTCAGTGGATGAAGAATGGCATGAACATGCTCCTCAACAACAGAACCACACTCTCCAATAACAACTCAACCTTGACGATTAACACACTCGCTCTCAGTGATGAAGGACAATACCAGTGTGCAGCTCATAACCCTGTCAGCAACATGACCAGTGTGGCCTACAACCTATTGATCAACTGTATGTATCAATGAAACATATTCCCTTTGATCGGTTTTCTGTTAGAAACTCTTTTGTGTGAGAAAAGTACTGTAGAAAAACATAAACAAACTTGGTTTCAGATGGTCCATGGAACACATCAATCACGGGTCCAACCATAGCAGAGACGGGGTACAATGTGACCTTCAGATGTTCTGCTTCCTCTCGTCCTGAAAGTCAATACACCTGGTTCTTCAACGGCTCATGGGTGGCAAACACCTCAGTCTATGTGATAGATACTGTCACACTAAACAATACAGGAAGGTACACTTGCAGTGCCTTCAATAGCATCACAGGCATCAGAAGCAATGCCACATTGGACTTTACTGTATATGGTAAGCTGTAATTCAAAGCATCTACGTCTGTTTGGGTTATTTTTTTTCCAGTTCAATTGTTTAAAATGTAGCACCTTGTTTAGGTTTGTCCCTTAGATGTCATCAAACAAAGTCAAGGTTTTGAAATATGTTTAAGATACATTTAATAGTCAATACTTATGGAATACTGGTCCTATTCATTCTGTATTCAGACTTTCCTTTTAAAGGTCCAGTGTATTAAATTTAGCGGTGATGTTTGCGAATTGCAACTAATGGCTCACCCCACCGCTCCCCCCTCCCTTTCGAAGCACTACGGTGGCTGACACGGGACTAAGATGTCGTCATGTTTTTGCTTCTTTGCCTAGATTCATATTTACGAAACGCGTTGTGTAGAGCAGTTTGTCCATTTAGGGCTACTGTTGAGTTGATACACAATATTAACTGGGTAATATCTGTATCTTCAGTGGGCATCTCCGCCGTGCACGTAAGCTCCATTCCAAGCATCCCAGAGGTTGCCGAAAACCTGCAGCTCATGTGTCACGTGACTGGACCCTACAACAGCATCCACTGGCTGAGAAACAACGAGACTCTACTGCCATCCAACAGAATCACAATTATCAACAATAATACCACGCTGATGTTCATGCCCCTGCAAAGTGCTGACAATGGAAATTACCAGTGTGTCGCCACGAATGTGTTCAGAGGTCATAAGAGTCAACCATACCACCTTGTGGCCAACTGTGAGTACCATTCTTACTTCTTATTAAATCTCTAAAGTACGCTGTAAACTTGTAATCTTGCAAAAACATTAAAAACTATGCATTTATGAATTAAAACACCACCCCAACCCGTTCAATTATGCCTACAAATTTACACAACTAGCTTGAGGTAAATTCAAAGTGCATGCCCCCTAACACTTCCTCTTTATCTTTATTGAACAGTTGGACCGGTTAATGTGCAGATCATAGTAAAACCAGGGTATACGACTACCCTCACGTGTAAAGCCGAATCCCAGCCACCGGCTGTGTATCAGTGGATCGTAGACCACAATAACACCGTAGTGGCAAATCAACCCATTATAGAAGTTGCCCTTCAGTATATCCTGGGCTACAACTTTACCTGTGTGGCCAGAAACCCCTTGACCAATGTGACAGTCTACACCAGCCACTTCATCAGTGGTGAGCGTTATCCCAAACTGACACGAAGCAATTAAGATGTTAAATATATATTTGCATTGGTTGTTTTGATCTGTTTTCGAGATGTAGTAACAGGTTTTCTCTGTTTTTCCGCAGACTCTAATGCGGGTGCCAGTGTCCATTCGGGCGTCATGCTGACCACTCTCCTTGTGCTCCTGCTGGCTGTGGTGAATGAATGGATGTAATGTTGACATTAACATTAGGCTATTAAGAGGACTGACTGTCCGATTAAGGCTTATGGGTAAATATGAAGGTACAGCTAAAAAAAAAGGTCACAGTCTATAATCCAGATTATATGAATGTATCGTAATTCATTTGAGCACTTTAGTACATTATTTAGAAAAAATGTGGGGGAAGGACAGAGATGCATTTATGGATTATAAATGGTTTGGGGACTTTTGATAGCACCATACTACATTATTTGCCTATGAATTTACAATGAGTACATATGTGCTGTATTTATTAGTATCACTAATTTAAATCTAATTTAATTTTAAAATAATTGCTATTTTAATAGATCTACGTTTGCAATATCAACTTGGGTGAAGTATACATAGGCTATAATATGTACATAGGTAGTTCTGAGTTTTAAACATAATGATATTCTTCTGGACAGGCAATCAAGTTACTTTATGAATTGTTTTACAAATGTTCCATATATTTAGACTGTGATATGTTTGATAATCATACAATCTAATGAGATTACTTCCAAAAACAAATGGAAGTCAAATTATTTAAAGATTTAATCATTTAAAGACCAAAATGTGAAATGTGTTATTTTCTTTATTAAACAAAATAAAAGCCAGTTATACAAAAAACATTCAGCACACTGTTTTATTGGTATACACTTTAGGATACTTTATGAAGATATGAGTTTAAAATGTTAGAATAAATGAAATACTACATACGAAAAATTGATTAAAAGGCTTTGTACTGTCTACACCATTAGTTTGTAATATTGTGTAAAAAGGGCCACAGGTAAAAAGGGAGATGGTTAAATTGGAGTACTAATGACTGTTTTTCCTTTCGTCTCCTTCCCACTTCTTCTGTAAAACAGCTGTTGACATCTTTTTCTCTCAATCTTTTTCTTTTTGCAAAAGGCATTCTGTCCTTTACTAAGGGATGCTGGAAATATGAAATGAAAGAACAAGACAGTATATGTCTTATAGCCAGGAAAGTTGGCAATTTATGCATAATAATTAAACATTTTTGTGACATGATATATGTTTAAAATAACAACAGGATGATCTGGGTAAACACAGATTGCGTGACTTACTGCGTCGAGGTGGTGGCACACAGGGACATTTCAGCTTCTGGCCACTTCTTCCCTCTGTACAGTATAACAACACATCCATCAATGACTCAAACATGACTGTCTCATTTAACATGAATGCATTGTCAAGCGTTGTTATTCAAAACATTACATGTTGACAGTACAAGCTGAGCTTAAACCTCTATCTTCATAATACTGTTTTCAGACATGTCCATCTGCATATATGATGATCATTATATGATCATAACCTACCAATGCAGTTACATAACCTGCCCTGTTGCCTGGACATCTGACCTTTATTCACTGGAGACGTATCTGAATCCCCCGGCTGAGGTTGTGCTGCACCGATGACAGAGACATGAAATATTGACATTGATCACCTTAAATATTTATGAGATAGACAGACTTACATACAGTATACAGCCTTAGTCATAGTTGAGAAAATGTTAAATTAAACACAAAACTTTGTTACTATATTTAACTAGATAAACTAGATGTAAGTGATGTAATTTAACAGGAAAATCTGGCTGCATTTATTACACAGGTATGTGTTGAAAAGATACGGCTGGTTCGTTCAGTAAATAAACCGTTTTTGAAAATTAACTAATACAAATTGCAACAATGAGGAGATGGCAAAACAAGCAATATTGTTATAAAAATACATGGTTTGGTATCATTATGTTTATGATACTGTTTTTGAGTTCTTTTTGGATTACAAGAAGTTCTCTTAAATTGTATCCCTATTTCACACATTATAATACTGTTTACCATGTAACCTAATAACAATGCAATTTATAAATATACCTATATTAATCTGTCACAAATAAATAAAAAATAAGTACCTTGACAGTAGACAATCACAACGACAATAGCCAGCAGAACCTGGAACTTCATTTCTCTTTCCCTTTGAGGTACGCTATCTAAAAGATGGCTTTAAGTCTTAGAAAACACGGTTGCTTCTTAAGGACTATCAGGCGGTCTATTCAAATCTAGGGTTACACTCTATTTATACAGCAAAGCTCTGATTTCTGGGTCTCAAAAACTATGTCTTATTTTGTCCCAACTTGCCGTGTAAAATTTAAGATGGTGGGTGTGAATGAAATGTTGACAACACATCTCATTTGCTTGGAACTGCCAAGATCTGTGATGAGGGATGCATGCAGCTTGGGAAAAGAATGCTATTATTCTTTTGAATTTCCGTGTCTCTGTCATAATTTAAACTCTGACCCTGACAGAAAATCTTATGTACTCTTATTCATTCACATTAATGACTGAGTTCAATTCAAAGGTGATTTGGTCCTGTACCAAATATTCCACACTGAAACTGCATGCTCCTAAAAAGGTTCAGGTTTCACTAAACTTTACAAGAAACAAACACTGCCAAACATTAAAGCATTTCATGCATTTAATGTGGCACCTACCTGTGTATTGATTTAAGGCCACGGAAGAAATGTGATGGATGATCTTGCAGACAAGCACACCTGGCTGACATGGAAAAACATACTTTGACCGTTAAAAGATATCAAGCGTGCATGTATTCCTGTAATCAATCTTGCATTCAGATCTGTAACCTGAGACAGTTATGTGGATATGGCAAGTTATGTAGATGCATTTCCACACTTGCACACCAAAACGTAAGAAAGATTTCCTATATTGCAGTATATACATATGCCATGAACATCAGGGCTTTGAGAAGGCATACTGGTATAATTTTCTGTAACTTACTCAGGTGACATTTTATGGATACCACACCATTATATCAATGCTATTTCGCAACATAAAAATAATTAAGATATCTTAACTGACTTTAAACATATTAACAAAGAGGCATGTTATCTCTAGGTTCATTTAAGTGTTAAAAAACGAAAGGCGACAAGGGTTGTCTTAACACTCATGATCTACAGATAACTTGGAACCTAAATCACTCAGGCTCAACTATCATGAGTCATCTGAACTTGAAACTCCTTTGTGTACATCATAACATGTCCCACCCAAGTGCTAATTTTCTGATGTTTATCTCCCGAAAGTGCCAGGACTTCTTCAACCGTATATGTGCAGTGACACAACATCAACGACTCGTATTGCTAAAAAGACCTGCTGTTCTTAGTGTGGCAGTCGGGTATTTCTGAATTATACATATTTCACAACATGGTAACTCGTACAATTAGATGACTTCTTAGCTGCTTCATTAACAATAAGAGAAAAAAGATATGTCCTAACTTTATAGCTAGATTCTGAATTCAAAGTTAATTTTATATTTTTTGACACTATTGTCTTGATAAACTAAAACATAACTTAAGTTTTAATAAAATACCAAGTACAGCTCAAACAGTTTCTCAGGTTTTATTCCACCATTGAGATATTTTACAATGTAGCAAGGTTTATCACAGTGCCACTTTCATACTACATCAAATTGAAGGAATGCAGTTGCAAGAGCATCACTTAATTACTGGAAGATGACAATGTTCACAAACATCCTTAAAGACAAGGCAAGTATGATTACAAACACCAGGACAGAGCAGCAGATAAACCACATACAAGAGAATAACAATGTGATCACCATCACTTAAAAGTATGTAGTTTTAACACCCCTAGAAATGAAATTATGGATTGATTCCCTACCATTTGAATTTCGTGTTTATTAGAAATTGACAATAGATTTGCTGTAATTTAAAGAGCATTCACTGCTTGACTTTAGTTACAAGATTTTTTTAATTTCATTCACATCGTGTAACTCTTTCAAACACCCCAGAGGCAAAGGTACATAAAAATTACCTGCCGACTCTTGCTTAAAAAGAACAGCTGACCACAAACTAAAATAAAACACTACACCAAAACATAAAAACATGAAGACATATATGGAGACCCACTTTGTTCCCAAAATAACAACAAATACAAAATTACTGAGATAGACAATGCGGCTAAATCAATATTTGACAACAAATCATCAGTGAAAGATGCAAAACAACCTTATGGAATCATATAGAGTTAAGGCATGCAATCCTAAAACATCTCAGAAAAGTTCTTATAGTAAAGTACTCTCAGAAAAAGGTACAAAAGCTGTCACTGGAACGAGACCTTTAAAAAGGTACAAACATGTACAGTTTAGGTACAGATACATGCATTTGCACTCTTGAGGTGTAACGTGCACTTTTTGAAAGGGTACCGCCCCAGGAACAGCTGTATATGAGAACTGATATTAGCCCATATTGTTCTATTCAGCAAATAAACAGATAGTTCTCAATGCCAGAAAAGGCTATATAGAATGTTTATTTAGTTCTGTTTCCTACACAAACATGAAAGGAAATTTGTCATGACCTTAACCATGATAGCAGCATGTAGCCCTTATGTACACTTCAATATTTGTTACACATCAGAGGTCATAAAGATTATATCAATATATCATCATTAAACTAGAATATATCAGGCTGTGTCATGGCAGTCCTTTTGATGTATGTGCAGACCTTTAGAATGTCCTAACCAATTTGCATATAGAGAGTAAATCCAAATTCACAACAAAAACAAAGACTTATTTTTAGTAAAACGAGGAATGTAATAACACGTATTGATGAAAAGCGTGTGACGCTGTGTCTATTAAACAGTCATGAATTTCCTGAGGGTGTTTTAACATGGGCTCTGTTTAGCACACAGGTAATGTGCGATACAGGGTGGCTGTGCTGAATATTGTTGTATTCGTGTTTGCAGGGCCTATTTATCTAACAGAGACCTGATGCGTTCGTGTAGTGGCTCACACACCCTCTGATAGGCCTGGGGTGTGAGGTGCAGATAATCGTACATATCCTGATGTGAGATGGAACCGTCTGACTGAATGAACCCAGGATCCACATCCAGAAATGAGAAATGAGACAGGGATGCTATCTCAGACCGCACTAGAGCGTTCACACTCGCATTACGCTCACGAAGCGGGTTTGGACTCTTACCTCTCGGCAGCACACCCTAGAGGTAACAAAACAGCAAATTAATAGGTTTCAATTTTCTCTGCTGACATTAAAGGCCCATGTGTGATTTTTTTTAGGGGGTCTATTGACAGAAGTGCAATATAATATACATAACTAGGTCTTCAAAGGTGTATAAAGACCTTACATAATGAAGAGTTGGGTTTTTATTACCTTAGAATGAGCTATTTCTATCTTCACATCGGGTCCCCTTACATGGAAATAACCATGTTGCTTCTACAGTAGCCCTAAACGGACAATCTGCTCTACAGAACGCGTTTCGTAAATATGTTATCTCCTTCGGAAAAGAGACGAAAAGATGACGGCATCTTAGTCCTGTGTCAGCCACCGTAAAGCCAAATTTATGGTTCTGCGTAGGACCTACGGCGTAGCCTACGCAGAGCCGCATACCCTGTGCGTACCCTACGCCGTAGCCTGACGCGCACCTCTCCAAAAATGTAGTCAGCTCCAACTCCGTTAAGATGCGATCAGCATTCCATCGCTTGCAAACACTAGCATACACACAAAACATCGGCCAAGAAGAGCAAACCCGTGAAAACACAAAGAGCCAACTAGCGTTTCGGCGGTGTAATTGCAGTACGACGCATACTCTCAACGCAGAACCATAAATATTCACAACGGCGTCGTCTACGTACGTAGGTCCTACGCACGACTATAACTTAAGCTTAAGGCTTCGAAAGTGAGGGGCGAAGGGTGCAGTGAGCCGTAGGGTGCAATTTGCAACCCCACTGCTAGATGTCGCTAAATGTCATACACTAGACCTTTACCACTGACTTTCACAGAATTGGATGATGTCAAAATAGGTTTAACCAATGAAGTGAGTTTAAAGGTAGTTTAAAGCAACTAACCAATATGAGAGTGTGAGCATGGGGCAGCTTCTTATGAATCACATTGATGATAGCCATGATGCCTCCACAGATCTGTTCCGGGGTGTGACCATGATTATTAGTGCCCACCCACAATATTACCACCTGTAAAAAATGTTTTTATTTTTTTTTACTTAGAATGATTTGCTAAAAATAAAAGAGTATCATGCATCTGATACACATAATTTTAGTTGCCAAAACAATATAATAATTTTCCTTGACGTCACATGGCAAGAAATACACAAACAAAAAACATATTCATTTCTAAGCATCTATACAATACATCCACAGAATTGTTTACATGTACATACTGCATTCTGTAATATCTTGTATAAGTTGATAAAGGTCCATGGTTCAACTAAAATATATAGCTTGAACAACATTTAGTAGCTACATTTAGCATACAGGGGAGTACGTTTTTGAAAATTATGTCAGTGTGAATTTACGTGAATTATTAATTTATGCAGTTTTCAGTCAAAGTGACTTATTGTACACTTGCTGTAAACAGGAAATGTCTTTAGTTGAATTTCAGGGAACATTGTAGAGTAGCGAGTACCTAATTTAAGGAGGTTGTGATATACTGTACAAAAGCCATTTACCTTTGGGCTGATATGGTCCAGTTCCCCATTACTGAGTCTCCATAGTACATGCTGTGTAGCATCTCCTCCGATTCCAAAGTTCAAGGCATGAAGAGGAGAAAACAATTTTCTCCAAACCTGCCAAAAACATAAATAACAAGGTAAACGTATGGCAATAACACGACCTAAAGCCTAAAAATATGTGTGCCGTCTAGGCATGGGCCAAAAACTGGTTTCAAGGTATACCGAGGTTTGAAAGAGTCAAGGTTTCAAAACCACTCCAATTTTCTGTGATACCGTTTCTAAGGCATGAGCTGTGTTTACACAAAAATACATAATTAAGTCATGTAATGCAATGTTTGATGTTTAGGCCTAATATATGGGCTATGACAAAAATATATATTTTTTGAAAGAGTATTATAATTTTAAGGCTTTATTTTTTCCTGACATATATGTTCTATGAATGTTGGTTAAAAATAAAATGTATTTGTGTCCAGTTGAAAAGCTGTTGTTAGTATACAGACATTTGAAAATAGCACATCTCAGCGTTGTAATTGCAATACCGTGAAGCGTTTACGTAATGTTATCATATCGTCCAAGTCTCATACCGGCCCATGCCTAGTGCCGACCTTGCTAATAGGCCTATCGAATGAAGCAGATTCTGAGTACCTCGAACTCATGCAGAAGCTGTACGAGTGAATCTCCAACAAACAGAACATCAGGCTCTTTTCCCTTACTGTCTGACACAAAGCGATTGTGCTGCAAGAATAAAATGTTTTCATTTGATCATTTCGGCTAATTACAACAACAAAAAAATACAGAAAGCACTGGACACACATAAAAAAAAGAAAATACATAAGCACATTGATAGTACACAGAATATAATTTGACAGAACACACACCAATGACATCCATCGACCGTCTCCCTGTGCGTCCTGACAGGGGGTGGGTGTGGCTGCAGGGTTACAATCTTCACCACTCATTACTTTCTGAAAGACATAGTTAAAATTGAGGACAAAGATAATTTAATCCCAAAATGAGAACGATTCCACCTTGAATGTGGATTCTAAGCATATAATGCCTTACAAAACAACCCCTTAAAAAAGGTCCACCATACGATGGTTGTGCCACTGCAAGTTTACATTACAGCTAATCCTAAAAACCGATGCAAAATTAATGTACAAATAAAACGTGTGGCTTTTAAAATACGATTCGCGTAACAGTTGTTAACAGTGGTCATAACTGAGCAGCTAACATGGCTAAAGTAGCACTTAGCACATTAAATGCTTTCCACTGGGAAGAACACAGCACAAGACGAGTTAAAACAATGCGTAAATATTACACTTATGTCCATACACACTTATAACACATGTTAACACTTGAGTCGATTCATAACTGACTTAAAATTGGTTAATATCTTTACCAACAAATGTAACCAAAACAGAGTTGTGTGTTCAATCAAACAGCCAGCCCTCAGCTGCCCAACCCCGGAAGCTGGAACACCGGAACCAGGCATTACTGTCAGATCGCCGAGCACGTCGACCTATAGGAATTTCATTAAAACTTAATTAAGATGAAAACGCCAGAACGTCGTCTTCGTTTTCTTTTTTGATGGGTTTTATATGTATGAATAAGCTATTTAAACATTGCTAACAGCTTCATACCAATTGTAAACATTTTGGCTTTTTTTCTTCTTGGTGCAGGTGGAAATTCTGCGTTTGAAGCATGTTGCTACGCAACGGAACGTTAAATGTAACTGCCATGACATTATATCGTGAAGACTCTACATTTACAAGCGTTTTAACTATATTTCTAATATTGCAGGTTTGACATTTGACAACGAAGAATGCACTGTTGACATTTGACATCACTTTATTTGAGGTAGGCTACGTTCAAAACCTGTATCTAAAACGTAAACGTGTATAAGAAAAAAGAAAGTACTCACTTTACCCATTACCCATGCAATACTTGGCACTCGTCTTTTATTTGGAAATGTAATTCTTTGACAAAATACGTTTTTGTGTCCGTATTTTACAGTAAACTCGTGAATACACAATGAGCCACCTCACCTGCATGAGCTTACCACGTAAACGCAACGTGCTGAAATCTTCCTGCAACCTCGGCACGTGCAAAGCTCAGTCTTCATCTCATACAGCCATTGTTAATGCAGTACGCTATAGCAGCATTAAGACATCTGCACACAACTCTTCGCCCCGCAAAGTAAAGTGTCTCAAAACCAGGAAGGAGAGGAATCAGATACGAGGTCAGGAGAGAATCTGGTCTCACACATGCCTTCAGCACAGTAGAAAAGTTGGCAGCGAGAAAGCACAGCATAATGGGTGCCATTCAGTAGTTTCTTCCAGAAAAGACAAGTCATTTGCTAAGCCATTTCTTCCCCACAAGCCGAGCATCATAACAGAAGGACGCCTCACCTCCATCCGAGGTCTCTTTAGCCACGAGGTGAGATCTATAGACATTGAGAGGGTCGTAAGTGAGCAACTAAAGACAGAGAAGCAGAGAAAAGATAAAAGAAAACGGTCTGTGATGCATGTTACACCACCATTACCTCGTCATCCGCCATTAATGCCTGAATCAGACCAGGACTGCATCCTCGATGCAGAAGTACAGGAACCACTCCAGGAACCAGAAAAAACTACGAGAGACTCAAGAAAAGAGCTTAGGAAACCTCCAAGTGCTTTACAGACTAATAAAGAAGACCCAGTGCCTAAGGAATTATCTAGACAAGATGAGAAGCATTACAGAAGTGCCAACACCGTGAAGAAAGATACAAATAATAAATCAAGGCCACACAGTTCGAGCAGCCTGAAAGGAACTTGTGAACTTATGGTTTTGTCATTGCCAGAAAATCAACTGGCACATCAGTTTTGTTCCACTCCAGCTGACAATCATTTTTTATATTTCCAAGAAATAGACTCGCCCAAATCACAAAACGAAAACAACAGAACTGGCACTATTGATGAAGACACTTGTGCAAAGAAGATCCAAAGATTTGAATCAACTTCTGCCATGGAAAGATTGCGTGAAGATGATGTTCGACAAAGCAAGAGTGATCCTTTTTCATCTGAACTGGACTCTGGGACTGGTACATTGACAGAAAATGACAGAGTGCAGATATCAGTGTCTGTTAGGGAAGTTGTCAACAAACTGGCTGCACGTTTGGAGCTCCACGTGCCACGGCGCCCCCTGCTGGCGGAATGCAGAGATGTGCTACTGCAGGCTCTACAAAAAACCCACAGCTTCCATTTACAGCATAACCTGCGCAAGCTACATTCATTTATTGATGGAAAGCAAACAAGCAGTTTTGGTTCAGGACAGACACATGAAGACTGCTCACAAATATGTTTCAGCCATGCACTGGGCAATGAAGAGAGTGAACCCAACGGGAACACAGATATATGGACAGGTAATGCAAATTAATTTTTAGCGCTGTTAGTTTACTTAATATCTTTGAACACACGCTTAGAGCTGTGGTATAGTTGTGGATTTTATTTATTGACCTGTGCACAGAGAATGCCATACAGCAGGAATATATAGCTGAGAAGGTTAAGCAGTACTCGGGCAGAGGTGCTTCAATGAAGAAGCGAAGAGTACAAGCCGAGAGGAGATTTTCCCCTCCGGTCTCTTTAATACAACCTCTACAGTCAAACAAAGATATGGTAAGTCCATGAATCTAAAATATAATAAGACAATTTCATTTCTCACCACAAACAAAAGCTATTTTTTTATGACTGGATATCTAGTAAATTGTATTGACCATTCTTTGTAGTTTGACCAGTCGAGGCCAGCTAGGTTGTCTCAGGATTGCTTCAAAACTCAGCATTATCCCAGCACAACGCTCTTTCAGCAGGATGAGGCTTTTTCCCAACTACCCACTCTCCAACCCTGCACCCCACCTTGGGCGAATCCTTATTATAAACCCTGTTCTCAGCAGCTATTGGGGGATTTACCAAGAAGAGGTGAAAGTATGAAAAATGAAGGTTTAGATCTCATCTCTCACCAGTCGGAAGAAAAAACAGATCCTATGTTTAATTTAAATCCTGAATATGAGAATAGGAAACAAAAAGCGCAGGAGACATTTTTGGGAGAATCCAGTTTTTGGTCCAATCAGCTGCAAGTTCAGGATGTTAGAGACCGATGGGCTCCACTCTCATTCTCAACATCCTTTCCCTCGGAATGCTTTCAATATAAGCCATTTTTTCGCTATCCACATCCGTCTAACTCCCGAGACAGGTCAGATTGGCATAGTATGACTCTTTGTGTCAGATCAAACACACCAGATAAGGTATTTTATCATCATTGGGAATGATATGGTTAGACTAAACACAGGACACATGTGGATATACAAATGTCTGCTTACTATATTTGTATGAGCAACATGTTATATTACTTCTAAAGACATCCACATGTAAATCACTTCTAAGTGTCATATAGAATTGAGAGTTCACCTGATTCACATTATGTATAATTGTGATTTGTCAAGTTTATTGATAGCACAGCTAATAAAGGTGAATGAAAAGAATGCTGTTGCTGGCACTTCTTAAGAGCAGACCTCTCTCTGTGATGCACATTAGTTTTCTTTTGAGGTAAAAAAAGTCTGTATGCAAAGATGCATCTTAATTTTAAAGCAATTTTCATTTTTTTAATTTCTTACAGATTCTTGACAGTTTTTGTATCAATATATTATAACATTTCTGTGGAAAATAAGATGTGATTTTGTGATATTATTTTATAAAGCAGGTGGATTTTGATTGATATGTAGACAATTTACTAGAGATTTGAATGTGACTCATTTCACAATTTATGTACAATAAATGTATCTGATTAAACATTTTGTATAGTAAACAGAAAATCAAAGCACACAATTGTATAATTGGGAAGGTAAATAGATCACAGCTGGTCTACTTGTTTTGTTTAAAAGCCATTATACTGTACATGTATATTGTCACCATAAATGCATAATAAAAAATGTAAATATGTTTTTCGCGAGTTGGTATTAGTATGGTAGTTAGTATTAGTATTGGTCCATTAGTATGGTAGTTGTAGTTGTATGATTAGTATTATTACCGCATAAATGAAGTAGATAAAATACATGTTTAGGTAGTAAATTAGGGCATCTGGTAATATATTGCATCATCTGTAGGTGTCTGATTGAGAAAATATTCTCTTTCCTCCACACCCACACCTGTTTTCTCTTGTCTTCTCTGATCATTGTCCTCTTTCAACTTCTGCTCCTCTTGGCCTGCAGTGTTGCTGCTCCTCAGTGCTCTCTTAAGCTGGCTCCAGAACAGTTCTTTTGCGCTGGTTGGATCTGAACAATTTCCCCCAGGCCACTGTAAATAGGTCTTTTTGAGCATGACCTTCCTCATACGGTGATAAGCGGACACTTGCCGCTCCGAAATAGGTTCCAGGAAGACCAGCAATAGCACATCTTGCATTTCTTGAAAAAGCCGGTAGCTGGCTAGCTGGATCTCCAAAGAGCACCATTCGCTGCGAAGGAAGCTCTGACTGACCACGCAGATCGTTTTGCGGCTGCCGTATACAGCAGCCACGATGTTGTCAACGATATCCCATCCAAGCTCAAAGTCTCTGTGGTGGAGGCAGAGGCGAAATGAAGAGCCCTCCAGGTTCGGCAACAGTTGTTCCATGACCCAGTTTTCATCTGCTGAGTTATAGGAAACAAAAGCATCAAACTTGTATTTCTCCTCCTGGTCCCGTAAACGACGCCACTGTTCTCCAAACCACGATCGAAAGACGTAGTAACCATACTTAAATTTCCAGTAAAGTCTGACGTAGAGAAGTGGTATAACGGTTAGTAAAATTGTAAATGCGTAGGTTGAAGAAAACAGATAGAGTCCTAAGTCTAAATAGCAAACATTGGTGTCAAAGTTGTGAAAGTATGACCCTGTATGGTCTTGGCATATAATGTTGTAAAGATACGGAAACTGGAGTCTTTGGTTGCTTATGGTCCAGTTCTGCAATTCAGTATTTTGGCAACCACAACTTAGAGGGCAACTGCGCAGGTCAATATATGTAAGATGGATTAGCTTTTCCAACAAACCTATGTCCAACGTCAACATGGCGTTGCGATTGAGATGTAAAACCTTTAGTCCTGTGAGATTTCCGAAGACCTCTTTGGAGAAAAATTTAATGCCCATGTTCTCAGCATATAAAGTTGTCAGTTTTTTGAGGTTTTTGAAAATACCTGGCTTGAGCTGGGCGATACCAACACATGAGTTGTCCAGAGTTAAGAACTCCAAGTTTTCCAGGTCATCAAACGTTTCGGCACCGAATCCAGTGATATGGTTGTTGGTGAGGTAAAGTTGTTTCAGAGATGTGAGACCGCGGAAAAACGCACGAGGCAACAAGTTTATACCATTCGGCACCTGCGCATCGAGTTTCAGGTCAAGCAGTTTTGTTAGATTTATGAATGGAGAGTGTGTGTGTTCTGTGTAATACTGAATCTGGTTCTCCTGTAAATCCAGCACCAGCAGAGTGCCGTTAAGTTTCCCAAAGAGCGTGCCGTCTATCTTTTTCAGACGATTTCTATCTAAATAGAGTTTGGTTAAGCTATCCAGTCCTGTAAAGGCGTGCAACTTGAGCTGTGCGATCTTGTTCCCACCTAGATCTAAAATTGTCAGCTTTTTGAGAGACTTAAAGGCGTCGTTAAAAATCACAGCTAACTGGTTGTTGCGCAAGTTCAGGGTCTTCAAGCTGATGAGATCTTCAAAGCTGTCTTCATAGACATCAGTCAAGAGGTTGTTGTCTAGTCGTAGTGTTACGAGATCTCTGAGTCCACTCAAAGCTTTGTGGTCCATATAAGCAATAATGTTAATGTTCAGCTGAAGGTTTGTCAATCTGGGTGTGTGACTGAAGGCAAAACCGTTGACCTCTAAAATACGGTTGTATCGAAAGCTCACGTTTCTCAAGCTGTAAAACTTCTCTTTTGCTTCTCTGCAGGAAAATAGCTTGGTCAAATGGTTGTGCTCTATCCTGAGACTTTTTAGTTTGTTTTGACCATTCAGAAACTCTAAGCAGCCTGCCTCCTTTATCTCATTCCGTGAGAGGTCCAAGACACCGGTGATACTGGGGCATAGATTAAGCGTGTTGTTTTTGATAGATTTAATGGAATTGTCCTGGCAGATCAATTTAGGTATTTGTTTCTTTTGATGGCTTTGGGATCTCAGAAGATAACAGAGTGAATGCAGTGCTTGATCGTCCTTCAGTTTCAACCCTGAGAAGTCAACATGCCAGGGTCGTACATTGGTATAATTTAGAAGCTTGATGATAGAGACCTTGGTAAAACGCAAGCGCAGGTAGGTTATGTTCCCCAGATTCAGCCCTTGAAAATCCTGGAATGACAGTAATGTATTGTTTGAGAAATCTAGCACTTTGACATACATCAGGAAAGCGGCATCACATCCCAGCGTGTGCAGTTTATTATTACCAACATAAAGGGTGGCAAGTGACTGTGGCAAAGGGGCGGAGTGATGCAGGGTGGTTAGATGGTTGAAAGAAAGGTCCAGTTTTGTCAAGCTGGGCAGGTGTGTTATGCTTTCAACCAAAGCGCTGAAATGATTCAGGCGGTTCCTACGTAAGTCAAGCGTCTTCAGGTTTGTCAAATTGGAAAACAGTAACGAGTCAATGTCAGTGAGCTTGTTACTTCCCAGGAGCAGCTCTCTGATGTTATACACATCGCCAAAGACATCACGATGGAGAGATGACAAGTTATTGCAGGACAAATTCAAAGTCTTTAGTTCTGTCAGATTAATGAAAGCACCTTTGTCAATGTTACCAAGTTGGTTATTATTCAGAACTAGAGAACTCAGATTAGGCAGATGTTGGAACGCTTGTTCTGGGATTTTTTCAAAGCTGCCTAGAGACACTGTAAGGTTTGTTGCTGTGGACAACAAATCTCTCACTATTAAAGTTATGTCGGGCTCATGCGGTTTGATGCATCTGTAGGTTGTGTGGCTATTATCTGGTACCTGCATGCAATTCCTGAAACTGTAGCTGAAGGCAAATTTAATCAGGCATGTAAATGTTGCCTTTATGATGAATTCACGACATGGAGAATTTGCCATATTTTTTCAGACAGATAAGTTAAATTGCAGTTTTAAACGTTTCCCATCAGTTGCATTCAATACAAAACAACATTAGGCAGTTGTGTGGGTGTCCCTCATACAGTGTGAGCAGCTCTTAATCCAATTTACAGCCAGCTGGGAAAATAAAGGATTAAAAAAAGAAAAAGATTATAAACAGTTTAAATCTGACAGAACCATTTTTATTACAGTTAACTTGCAATACAACTGACTTTATCTAAGCATCTAGTGTCTATGTCTATTAAAACAAATGTTCTCCAAAATCGTATTGCAGTATACATGTGACTGAAATCAGGAAATGTGGTCATGTTAAGCCCTCAAGATTTAATTTTCCTTTTTTATTAACATCAACTTTCTTAAAATAACCTAAAGTAATGCGATACAAGTAATATATATGTATGATTCCATAAGAAAAAAAATATTTACAGGCTTGCATTTAGATTCACATTTCACAATTCTCCTGCTCAACATACAGTGTCTAAATCACATAAGGCTTATTATTGTCATGTTAAAGAGAGTAAACGGATTATCAAACATCAAAATAATTTCAGTTTGGTTTGGATTGTTCAACTATTAACAGGTTAGCAGTCAAATGCAAATAAATCTCACTCGTTCATTTCATAATGAGCAGAAGAGATATTCAATTTTCTTTAAGTAATTTTACTTAAAATGAATCATTTAGATTTACAGTAAATGTTTCCATTATTCAGTACCTACCTTCATAAAATCATTCCTGTTTCTAACTATTTCAAACTTTTTGTCTCTCATGCGCTTTTAAATGCGGGTTCTCTTTTCACAAGAACAAAAAGAGGAACAAAATGGCTCCGGGTTTCAGAACAGAAGCAAAGCCTCTCATCATAGCCCGATCAAACTTTTGATTATTCAAAAAAAATCTTGTAAGCAAATGTATATATATATATATATATACAAAAAAGTAAAGGGTAATTTATGCAGTTGTTTTTAGTCTGGGAAATAAAAACAATAAATCAATCAATGCATCCATCCATCCAGGATTTTTTCACTTTTCTAATTATTATCCCCTCATCTTCTGTTCCCGAGCCATCTGGCAGAGTCCACACGGGGCGAGGCAGGACATGATGAGCCAGTCATCACACAAAGTGCCCTGTAAAAAGACATACAGTGTGAAGGTGGAAGCACTCATACAGTATTTGCATGAAACAATTAGTTCAATAAAGAACATGTCATTGGTTATTAGTAGTGGCCTACATTGATTTGATATTTGTTACGGATGCTGGTTCTCAATGCAACCATAGCTCCAGGTAAGAAGGGCAAACAGCAGGTTTCATCGTGATCCTGTGCCACCTTACAACCCAAGACGCAGGGAATAAAAGTACCACACAGACCTGAGGAGCAAACCAGCGTCAGAATTCACACTACTTTATAACCTGGGACTATTCTGACAATTTTTATTACAGCCCATGTATGTATTAAATTACAGTACACTTATCTTTAATAGCATAACTAGATTCAGCGATAAATTGTCCTTTGTTTTTTTTTTTATCTTATTTGTGTTTTTTCTGTCTCCAGCGAGCACACTCACAGATGCCACAGTCGTCACAGCAGTCACAGACACCAGAGCTCCAGTCGGTGGAACCAGAGGAGACGGTGAAACTAGTAACAGTCACCTGAGGCTGCGAAGTGATTATTTCTGTCTGATATGACATGACTAATACAAACAACAGATGACACATTTTGTCAATACTTGAGAATTTCTCATTCTAAGGTCCTACAGTTTCAAGTTTTTTTATTTCATGACATTGAAATTGCAAGTACATTTATGCATATAACAAATGAAATTGACTGAAAGTCCATGTAAGGTATATTTTTATTAGTTATATGTTGGTTTTATCTGAATTGGTTAGGACATACACAGTATCTAATGCTATTCCTAGACCATCAAGCGTATGGTTTAAATGTCGCCATCTCTCTTACCTGTTTCCAAAATTTGCTTTAAATTCCAGTTTCTCTTGTCCAGGAGAAGTGGTGGTCAGTTTTCGGTTGAACCCAGTGAAGTGGAAAATAATCGCAAGGAAAAGAAGGGGAGGAGAAACCTTACCTTAGGTGTTTATACCTGTGCTGATGTCATTTCTTTCATCCTACACAGGAAATGTGCTCATGGTGTGGACTGGTGGGTACTTCATGAGTGTTGTACTCCGAAAGGTAAAGTATTTGATTTTTAGGCGTGGACTTTTCCACTCTTTTGGGTCGTCAAGACACAGTATAGACATGTTACATACAGTATAAGCCATAAAAAACACTTAGATGAGAACACTGTGTCTGTTTGTACACCTCAATATAATGTATGTGTGTGCATTTACCTGTTTGACAAACCCAACAGTGACAGATGCCCTCACAGCACGAATCAATGGTCACACAAGGATTTCTGACCTCACTAATACCACTCTTTAATGAAGATGTTGATAGATTAAGTAACATTTACATAGAATGTTGAACATTGAAATATGAATTATGAAATTTTGCTTGCAATGCTTGTTCAGCTCGCATGTTAATGTCCAAATACTGTTGAATAAACACACTTTATGTTACTGTACTTATACTGTCATGTCTGTCAAACAGTTTTTTCTGCTGCTGTGCCCTTATTTTAAAGCAAACATTGGTTCAAGCATTTGGGCTTTGTGACTTCAGCTCAATTATACGACAGTGGTTACCGCCATGAATTTGTTAAATAATTCTTGATCAGTAAACAGTGTTCAGTTGTGTGGCAATGACATCTCACAATGTACACAATTAGTTTTTAAAGCAAAAATCCACACACAGATTCTATAAATGCATGATGAGATCTTATATTTACATGTAGGCATTTAGCATATGCTTTTATCCAAAGTGACTTACAAGGGAAACATCAAAGTGATTCATGATAGGGAGGTAATACAAGTGAAATCACAAGTTTCAACAATGCTAGACAATACCTGAGAATGGTTATGTTATTAAGTAAAAAAAAACATTTGCATGATCCTGTCAAGTATTTACCAAAATATTTTAACTGTTTTTTTTTTCAATATTCAGGCTGACCAGACTGAATATGAAAGATCTTTCCACCTTGTTTTTGAAGGTACAAGGCACTGCTCATTTCAAGATCATAGGTTCACCCTGGAGGTGCGTAAATCTTTTTCATTATTTGAAATTCTTGGACGTAATGAAGAAGGAGTGGATTTTTGTAAGTACAAAGGTTGTTTGTATCAGTTCAAAGAATCAGTTGAGTTGTTTGACTTCAGCACATAAAATGTGATGACCTGAATGAACGCCCTCTTTGTTTGCTTTTCCATGTAAGTCTGTGAAATCAGGTCAAGCCCCTGCAGTGAATGGTCTCTTTACCATATCATACCAAGCCCTCTATAAATAGTCACAAAGTTCTATACTATTTGTATTAAACCAATAATCATTACTATACTGTAAATGTAAGAATAAATATGAGAAGAATTATCCTTTAATGAAATGAAAATATTTCATATACATTTCATCCACGGCAGTTTGTTTATTTGATGGCTTATCTGCGGATTGTTTTTTTGGATTCTGAAGTCAGTTTCTCTCATATTCAAACCACTGTAACCACATAGACATGCATATGAAACCAGATAGCCCAATATCTGAAAATACAATCGGCATAAGTTTCCCTTTGAGTGTATGTACCACTGTTTTATACACCTTGTGCCTTTATATGTTTGACTTTATTTCTGTAAATCATCACACTAGGAAAATAAAGAGAAAGGACATCAAAATTTAAAGGGAATTAAAATAAAGATGAAAATGAAGTTCAGACCGCCATTGTTGTGTGTTGCTGGTCTCTTGCGACGAGGTCATTAGAAGGGGTTCCTAGTTTTTGTTGCTCTAGTAACATTTATAAACAAACCCTGCAGTAACTGACGAGAGACAGGTGACGTGAGCTCAGCTGAAAAAGAGCTGAAAATAGAGCGAAGCCACTGGACTAATGGCTGGAATACACTACATGACTTTTAAAATCTGAACAGATTTTTTTTAATTAGACATCATACACTTGCAGACTTTCTGAAAGTTTCAGATAGAAACACACTAACTGATCTAACCTGCAGACTGGCACAGACTTTCTGCAACAAGTCTGAGCAAGTCTTGTAGTGTATTTTAGCCTTTAAATAGACATGGGCCAGTGGAAAAGCAGACATATGTCTAACTATTCTTTATAGACCATTAAGACATTAACAACACTGGTCCTAGAGCAATTACTGTTTCAGTTTTTAACACTAAACAAACATTAGATCGATTTTTAAGACTTAATTAACTATGTAAAAGAAAAATTGTTTATTGTTTGTGATCAATAACCAATTATTGTAATCAATATAGTATTAAGGTATTTTAAACGTATTTAAATTTGAAATTAATATACTTAAATAGTTTGTCAATTTTCTGAAAAAGCAATAAGCAATTGCTTTGTCATTAAAGCAATAAGCCCCAAGAAGCAGTGGGTTTCAGTGCATGTTATAACAGCTAAGGGGCGTTGCATGATGCAAAGCTGTCATAAAATGCATTAAAATTCATAAAATAATACACAGCAAATAAGATAAAATAATACAAATATTATTCTTCTATCACACAAATTAGTTTCTCAGAAACAGCTGTGCCTGCAACAGAGCAGTTGCCAAGCAACACACACACACACACAACAACAACGGTGCATGGTGCAGTGATCCTTAATGCGGTTAGCAGTTACAAATAGGGATATTTTATATCAGAATCAAGGACAAATCTGTTCTTGTATTTCAGCATAGTGACTTTTATTGACGTTGTAAACTGTGAATCACTTAGCCTACAGAACTTAGATTAAATATGAAACACACACAATTCAGACTGGAGGAATACTGGTCCGTTTTAGTTATTGCTGAAAACTTTTGAATTTATAAAGTAAGATCTTTATATGCTGGACTTTAAAAAGAAATTGATAGAGATAACGGTCTGTGTTCACAATGAAATGTAAATGTTTTGTCGCTTTTTAATTTACAATACATAAAATGTGATTACAAGAGAGCTTTTCAAACTGTGACCGAACCTCAGATTTGACTTTGGCAGATGATTTAGATTGTTCTATAAAGTCAAGATATATTTTGAGTTAGATAGATAAACCTTTATTTTCTTATTTGTTTATCATTCAATTGTTCATAATTGTGTTAATATATGTGTTTTTTAGGTTATGTGATGAGTGCTATGCTTTTGACAATTATGGTCCCATCTATGATTTTAAAACTATGTGCAGCCGAGTAAAATACAGCATACAGTATATGAAACTCCACCAAAGTATGCTTTTGACTTTGCAAATAGAACGCTCTCTGCTTGGAAGTTGGTTTTGGTAAGAAGTCGTCTTCTAGGATCATAAACATAAATAGACTAAGATGTTTAAAAATGTGAAATATTTCCAGTTGATTTGTGGAAAGAGCAAAACGAGAAACAAGAGAGAGAGAGCGAGGGGGGGGCAGGAAACAAGATGAATGTATTTCCTGAACTCTTAGAAATAGTCAGACCATCATTTTATCAGAGCCATTCAGCCCCCATACAGACTGCAGAACAAGAGCAGGTAAGAGAACACATTTTTGCTTCCAGTGTTTTCTTTTATTGAATTTTTTATGTGAGTTCTTGATACACCTTAGATAGAGAAGCTTTTTTTTTTGTTTTTACATTCCAACTTTTCCAACTAGCTTCAATGTTTTTTTTAAGTAATTTTTTAAATGATCTAAAATAGAAACGCAAATTTGCAACCTCCAAGTTGCAGCAAGTTTCCTTGTGTTTTCTATGTTACTGCAATATAAATATACGTTTGTCAAATAATGAAAAAATGATCAAAACAATAGTTATTTTCAATGTTCCATAGTAAGACTTGTAGTCTCACTTCCCTGCAGTTGTACTACTATACCTGCTTTTTACAACACGACTCCTTCAGCCTAAAAGCCTACACAACATTCCTCTTTATAACGCCATTTGTACAACATTTCAACTTTACCAACCTGTCACAGCCACCTGTTTCTCCTTTACAGATTATGAAATCGCATGTTTTTTTTTCTGAGAACCCAGAAGATTTAGCAATTTCTCCATCCTCAGCAAACTGGGGATTTCAAAATGATGCTTTTGTCAAATTAATGCAGTTTTGCTTCCCTTTGGACACAACCGTCAGTTCCCCTTTGCACTGTTTGTATAGAGGTACCTTAAATTTAGTTTCAGTGATCTTCACTTCTCTAAACTGCTTTACTCCCCATCCCTTTATTTTTCTCTCTTTCAGTTTTACCAAAAGAGGAGAGACATACTGCAAGCAAGATAGCGTGAGAGACGAGTGCATCTCGTGCCCACTATTCTACTGCATGTCTCACTGTTTAAAAGTTCACCATGAGCAATTCAATCACAACCATTGACCCCTGGGTGAGTACTTATAGGCATTAAAGGCATTTAGCAACGTCAAACGTGTGATATATACTTTACAGTGCAACTGTGAAAATAACCAACCCGCTAAAATGTAGTTTCCTCTTTCTTACTGTAGGATTACAGTGAGGACTACAATGATAGCAGTTCTGTCTTTAAAGATGATGACAGCGCTGCCCCCTGTGGCCTGACAAGCACATGGACCTTTGTCGGACGCTTTGCCCCCGTGTCGTACATCCTGGTCTTCCTCTTGGCACTAGTGGGTAACATTCTAGTGCTGTGTGTGATCCGCCGCTATAGGCAATCTCGGCACAGCCCATGCTCCTTCTCACTGACAGACACCTTCCTGCTTCATTTGGCCATCTCTGACCTCCTATTGGCTATAACGCTGCCATTTTTTGCCGTGCAGTGGATCAGCGATTGGATGTTTGGCGTGTTTATGTGTAAGATGGCCGGAGCTCTGTTTTCACTTAACGTCTACTGCGGCGTGCTGTTCCTGGCCTGCATCAGCTTCGACCGCTACCTGGCTATCGTACACGCCATCAATATCAGCTGGAGACGCAAAACCTGCCACGCTCAGCTGGCATGTGCCGTAATCTGGGTCACATGCCTCGGCATGGCCTGTGTGGATGTGCACCACCGTTATGTGGTGCCCCTGGTTGGCAGCGGTAAGCGGGTGTGCCAAACAGTGATTTCCCAACAATGGCAGATTAGCATGCAGTTGATTAGCCTGTTTCTTGGATTTGTACTTCCTCTCTTAGTCATGCTGTATTGCTACATTCGCATTTTCAAAGCATTGTGCCATGCCACCACGCGCAGGCAGAAACGACGCTCGCTGAGGCTCATCATCTCTTTAGTGGTTGTGTTTGTGGTAAGTTGGGCACCTTATAACGCCCTGCGGACGACTGACAGCCTACGGACACTGGGGGTCATTGCTGACACCTGTGGGTTGAACAAGGTGCTTGATGTGGGCATTCTGGTGACAGAAAGTATGGGGCTAGCACACTGTGCTTTAAATCCTCTACTGTACGGCCTTGTGGGGGTTAAGTTCCGTCGTGAGCTTGCCCAGATGTGCAAAGCTCTGTTAGGACCCAAGGTGTACCTTGGATCAACAGGATCTTCCCATGGTCGGGGATCAAACCGCAGGCCTACTGGATCATTCAGCTCGATGGATAGTGAGAATACCTCATATTTCTCTGCCATGGCCTGAAAGACTGTAAAAGATAGAGAAGCGAAAGAAGAAATCAATTATGAGGTGATGAAAGAATGACGTGAATTTAAAGAGAAAAAAGAAACTGAACAGTAACAGCATTTCAGGTGAAAAATGATTGATGATTAAAAAATCGTAGTTGACGTGCTCGTCTGTGCAAAACATTGTCTGATATACAGCATTGACCTTTTTGACCTTAAGGTAAACAACATTTTATTTTATTTTTTCTGTTAAAGATATATCTGTACATTTGAATGTGGGTTGAAAACTGCTTCATCATAGCTTTGAGTTCAACTTTTATAGGGTAAATTGCAGTTATATTCAACTGTGGTAGATTTTTCAGTTTCAAACTTTTTGTATTTCAGAAATTCTGCTTTGCTGTTATAACCACGAAAATGAATTGGCCCCTGGGTTGTCTGGGATTATTGTCACAAACAAGAACTGAAACCATTTCTTGAGAAACTGCATCTATTTTCTTCACTTTATTTAACACCCCCGTAAGATGTTTTAGTTTCTCTTACACTGTCATTTTGAACTTGTTCATTGATATTTTAAATGAATACACAAAGTAGTCATGGACATAACTTGTTGTTTTTTTCTTATTCTTTTTTGTTATTTCTGTGTTTTCCTTCCTGATAAAGTGTATTCCAGTTAAATTGTAATAAAAAATTAGACACATGTGACTCGTTTTCTTAAATGAAAGACTTCCTTTATTGCAAGTGAGGAACAGGTGTGTATTTATGTTGAAATACATTTTAAAACCGTTTCTAGAAATTAACTTTACTTAACAGAGTAAGATAGATCATACCCTATAGTAAATTAATACTATAGGAAAGTGTGGTAAATTTGTGTATAGTTCTGAAACAATTTCTGACAGTCAAACAGATTTTAGGGTTAAGAGCTTTTACACTATTCTTGTTAACATGTCACAGTTTACCCAAAAACGAAACTTCATTTACTCACCCTCTTGTCATTTCAAACACGTATGAAAGTCATGAAATGACAAGAGGATTAGTAAACGATGACTTCATTTTTGTGTAAACTATCCCTTTAAACCAGACTAAATCGCAAAAAAAAAGGTTTTTCAAAAACATTATCACAAATATATTTAACAATATATTCAATATTTAACAATTATTCGTGCATACAACTGTTGGCATGTAGATCAATGACTAAATATTTGAACACGCACGCACCCTTGCGGAAAGGGAAAATATGTGCATTTATTTTAAGCATTAGGGGAGGTGACCAGTTATCTTTGACAAAGCAGCGAATTGGTTCGATGTAAATTAACCAATAAATAAGCTATAAGACATACAAACGACATATAAACATCTGAGACATTTCTCAAAATATGTGTTTTAAAAGTGTGACCGGGTTTTTTGTGCGGTGTGCGCTAGAACTGTACTTTAGAACATTAACCACCAGAGGTCGATGTTGTCACACCTCATCTACAGAAATCACCATGGTTGAAGTGCGCACTATCAAGTGTGTGGGATATTGTGAGCAGGGGCAAGAGTGCTCGGGGTTGTCGGTAGGAGGGAGCTAGAGAGCTACTAAGATCAAGCGATAACCTTCAAACTTGAGGTAAAGACGAAGAAAACTAGCACAACAACACGGTGATCACCATCGTTACGTACTGTACATTTTTTACCCCATCAAAGCAAACAAATGTCTCAACTGAACAGATAAGCACAAAGAAGAGATAGTTTTAAAGAGGAGGAGAGAATGATATAGAGCGAGATAGACATCTTGAGTGAGAAACAGGAACATGACCACACTTGTAAGTGCAAGTTTGGCTTCTTCTTAAAAGTCAGCGAGACATTTAACGTTAACGTTTTATGATTAATTATCCCGCTTTTTATTTAATTCCAGTCTTTTCTGCCGTTGTCCTGTTCTCGGGTCCGCCATATGGTCTGCTGTGTTATCAATCGCGTTTGATGTTTTTTATTACACGGCTTTCAGAGAGAAACAATACAACTTCTATAGCCAACGTTAACAAAACAAACTGCGCAGCTGTCTTAACTGCTTCAATATCTCAGACCGAACCTAAAAGTCAATGTATGAGAAACATTCAAGACGTTTCTTAAACAAACACAACAAAAACACATGTCTGTTTATTTAGCCACCTCATATAAGATAACGATTCATATTGCCTCACTGACAGGACAATGCTGTACATATTACGTCATTTAATTTGTGCTCGCGCATTCACCTCATTTTTAACTGCAGCTGTAAATGGAAAACTCCGCTTTCGTTATTGTTGCGACATCATGTGAAACCCCAGCATGTGACTCTTTGCTTATAAGAAAACGTATCTGCTCACAACTCTGCTCAAGTTATAGACAGATGTTAATATACATGTATTTTTTACAGTGCCTTGGTGAAAGTCTGATTTGATTGTGGTTAGACATGGACGTAGAACTGCACGGACTCTTTGAGCATAACAATTCCTTTGATTATGGCGATTATTATGTGTATACGGAGGAGGAGGACAATCATTCCAGCAGCCGCATATGTAGCTTCGTGGCAGTCTTCATCCCACTACTGTATTCTGTGGCGCTGTTATTTGGACTGCTTGGAAACGGACTGCTGTTGGTAACATTGTGGCGTAAAAGACGAAACTTGAGTGTGATGGACGTGTTCATCCTGCATCTGGGTGTAGTTGATGTTCTGCTGATGCTGACGCTCATCTTCTGGGCTGTAGATGCAGTGAAGGGATGGATCATCGGCACAGGGCTCTGCAAACTCACGGGAGCTTTGTTCAAGGTGAGAGTTTAGGTCTTGGCTTTATTTGTCTTAGGGTATTCAGCCTCGTGATGTATTGGCATAATATGAATGTTTACATCTATGTATTTGGCAGGTGCTTAATCCAAATTCACTTACATTGCATTTAAAGGTATAGTTCACCCAAAAACGAAAATGTTCATCATTTACTTAATTTCTTGACTTTCTTTCTTCTGCAAAACACAAAAGATATTTTGAAGAATGTCGGTAACCAAAAATCATTGGTCCCTATTGCCTTTTATTTTATGGACACAAAACCATTGCAAGTCAAAGGGCACCAATGGTTTCTGTTGCCAATGCGTCTGGTGTGTAGACACGGTGTGAAGAAGAAAGTAAGTGATGCAGTTTTGAAATGACAAGTGGGTAGATAATGTCAGAATTTCATTTTTGGGTGAACTATTCCTTTAAGGTATACATATTTTATTAGTAAGGGGGTTCCCTGGGAACTTGAACCCATGACCTTTGCGCTGCTCACACAATGCTCAACCAATTGAGCTACATAAATGTAGTTTTTGTACTAAAACGATGATTTTCAAATTATTTCGATGGGGGGAAAAATTAGCCAATACTATATATATTTGTATCATGTAATTATATATAATTATTAGGGCTGTCAATAGATTAAAATATTTAATCGCGATTAATCGCATGATTGTAATGAGTTAACTCGTGATTAATCGCAACTTAATCGCACATTTTTATCTATTATAAATGTACCTTAAATGAATACTTTTCAAGTTTTTAATACTCTAATCAACATGGGCATGGACAAATATTGATGCTTTATGCAAATGTATATTGTTTATTATTAGTGAAACCATACTCAACATAGAGCATGGAGACTAGACATGTTTCAAAGGTCATAGATGTTTTTCAAAGAACTTGTACATGTCTATTAAACACATGAAAAAAAACTGGAAAAACACAGGTTCCCATTACTTCTTTCTCTGCACTGAGCTATTTACTTACACAAGCATGTTTACATTTTCGCAACTGTGATAGCTCGGTGGAGGCTGTGTGCAATGCAAGGCATATGCTCGAACGGAAGCTGCCTGGCCGCGGCAATCATGTTGCGTGCACTATCGGTGGTCAGTGGGCTAATTTTGAATTCAATATTCCACTGTCTGGCTACCTGCAGAAAGTGCTCAGCGCAAACGTCAGCATAGTGCCTCTCGTCTGTCTTCATGACAGTCAAAGCGTGCGACCGTAGTTTCCAGTGTGTGTCAAAATAATGAGCCGTGACCCCCAGGTAGCTATGGTTGCTGAGGGAAGTCCAGTAATCTCTGGTGAGCGCAACCGTGTTTGTCTGTCTTATCGCCTCCTCGACTTTCGCTTTCTCCTCTTCGTAAGAGTCGTGAATCTTGCTTGTAACAGTGGCTCTCGAAGGTAGTTCATATGTGTAATCGTTAGATGCGATGCGAATAATTTCAAGTAGACCCTCGTCCTCCACTACATTAACTGGCCTACATGCTGTAGCCACCCATTTAGTTAACGATGTGGTGAGTCTGTTGCTTGTGAAGTTGTCCATCCGTCTCTGCTGAAAACAATCTAAGCTCTCTGCGTCAGAGCTCTCTGCGTCAGTTGTTTGCTTCGCTTCAAGTGATATTTTAAACTCGACGTGCTGCGGTGATAGCTTAATTCACATTGACAATAAATGCAGATCACTTTAGTCTTGTCGACAGAACCATCAGACATCGTTTTATATATGAGTTTTACGTTCAGAAGACCTATTTATTTCTCCATTTCTGTTTTTTTGCTGCTGCATCGTTTACTTTCTCAAACTACGGGCAAGGCCAAGGTTCAAACAGAAAATGCGCGCTGCGTTAATCGCACGTTAATAAAATTAGTGCCGGTAAAAGGAATTTGCGTTAACGTGTTATTAACGCGTTAATTTTGACAGCCCTAATAATTATACTACACTGCCCATCCAAAAATAAAGTCACCACTTGGATTTAACTAAGCAAATAGGTAACAGCCTCCCATTGGATTGGACATCTAAGTTCAGCAAGGTTATGTGCCCAAAGAATGAGGTCAGCTGACCACCCGAATATACTGAATGACCAGGTTATTCCATCAATGGGTACTTTCTTCCCTGATGGCACGGGCATATTCCAAGATGACAATGCCAGGAGTCATCGGGCTCAAATTGTGAAAGAGTAGTTCAGGGAGCATGAGACATCATTTTCACACATGGATTGGCCACCACAGAGTCCAGACCTTCCCCCCACATTGAGAATCTTTGGGATGTGCTGGAGAAGACTTTGCGCAGCGGTCGGACTTTCCCATCTTGGCGAAAAATAAATGCAACTCTGGACGGGAAAAAATTCTGGACACAGAATCTTATCGAAACGATGCCACAGCGAATGTATGCTGTAATCAAAATTAAAGGCGGTCCAACGAAATATTAGTGTGTGTGAGTTTTTTATTTGGAGGGGCAGTGTATATGCTTGTCTAATTGTCATGCAAGTTAATAACTTTTGTAGTAACCAACCTTTCCCCAAAATCTTCTTTCATCAGATTAATTTGCACTGTGGCATCTTCATGCTGGCCCTCATCGGTCTCGAAATGTACCTGTCCATCGTCCGTGACATTCAAATGTTCTCTCGTAAAAATCCCACGGTGATTCACCTCACCTGCTTGATCATCTGGATTATCTGCCTGCTCCTTTCCACTCCTGACTGGATGTATCTGAAAGCCACTGTAGATCCACATAAAAACTTGTGCGATTATGTTTACCCCAGTAATGACTTGCGTGTTGCCATCCGTCTTTTATTAATTGTTGTGGGCGTCATTTTACCTTTGCTGGTGCTGCTGTTCTGTTGTTCCTGCATCTTGCTGTATATGCGGAACAGATCCAGAGGACCGCAGAAGAAGAAGGACAGAAGAACACGTGTCTTTGCCGCGGTGGTGCTAGCTTTTCTCATCAGCTGGACGCCCTACAACATTACCTTCATTGCGGACACTGTTTCCGTAACAGCATCAAAATGGTGTGATGGAAAGCTATGGACAGCTAGTGGTGCAACAGGCATTGTGGGCCTCCTACACTGTGTGATAAAACCTGTGATTTATTTCGTTTTCTCCAAAGAGTTCAGGCATCGAACTGTGACTATGGTGACGTTTAGGGGTTGTGAGACAGACAGCAGCGATGTTTCGTTGTGGGACTGTGGTGAAGTGGGTGGAAGTGTCCAACAGGAGGAACAGAATTCACTTCGTCCGATGTCGAATGACATTAATCAAACAACAATAACTCAGGATGAGAATATATAAAGAAGCATGAATCGTGAAGAATCAAGTGTGGAGAATACCGTGTCTCTTTTATTTAATTTATCATATTTATAATTATAAACATAAAAGCTTTAAAATAAATTGCACAGGTATGGAATAGCTTATTTTTGGTTGATGGAGATACCCCAGGAATTTCTTTGTGTTGTTTTAAGCACAGGAACAGAAACTGACTGACAATTTTAATGGGTTTGATATAAGGAAGTTAAATCTGGATAGTACTGTATCACAAAGCATCTGTCAATTGCATTAATGTTTAGGTACAGTGAATTTATACTTACAGTAAAGATGATAAACAGTAATGCTTTATTGAACAATGACATAAATGTCCAGTTATTTCCTTTTTTGCACTTTAATACCATTTAATCTTATCAGTGTAGTTATGCTGGTGCTTATGGAATTTTTTGTCTAGTCAAATACTGAAACAATTTTTCTTTGGGTTGGCTTGCCTAAAGTGTTGTAGATAATGTGAAAAGTGGGGTACATGTAATAAACCTTATAAGATTTGCCACGGGCTTGGTCTTCAATGCTAACATTGGATAGACTAATCTGACAATATTTGGTTGTTTTGAGATCATCTTTCTGCTTTAGTTAATAACTGCGTTCACGCAGCCGATTAGCAGATGTGTGTTATTTCCCATGTTCATTTTAAAATTTCCTAATGGCCTTGTTTTTCTTACATGTTTGTGAAACAAATGTTTTTGTATCAACATAAAGTGTCAGGTATTTTTTTTGAATATTTGCTTAAGGTGCTTAATAACTTAATTATATATTTTATTACTGTATGTCAGTATATATCGGCATCAGTCATCCTGCGCATGAAATGTGTTTGGGAATGTCTAGATTTGTCATTGTTTTATCAGATGTTGTACAACTTTCATTGGTCAAACACAATATGAATGTCTATAATATACAGTACAATGTAACTCATATCTCATGGTTTGGTTAATTTGGTGGTACTGTGGAGAAAAAATATTTTTATACATACAGTTACAAATAATGATTTCATAACTGCACAGAAATAGCCCAAGCATGAGACAATTGTGAAATTCTCTTCAAAGCTGTTGTGGGCGATGGGGTTACTGACAGGAAACAACTGGCCTGTGTTAATGAATACGTTTGTCATAGAGGGCCACATGATTTATTAGTTTTTTACCAGTCAATGTGCTAAAGGGAAAGTGAAAACGAATGTCGGTTATGTTGATAGGTAAATGGTTGTGTTTGCGATGGGAAAAATGATATAATAAACTTGTCATTTCTGTGATTTATTGGCATTTGTTCATTGTTGAATGAAATGGCATTTCCTGTTGGTTAGGGTCATGAGGGATTCTTTTCCCACATTACGCAACATTTCCTTCCCCAAATTATTAGAGACTTTTAGATTTTTAGAAGTTTTGTTTTCCGAATAGCTCTTCGTGTACAGGTTGAAACATAATGGAGAAAACCCTTGTTGGGATTTTCAGGCCTGTATTTTTTGCATGACTCATGAGTGGAAGAAAAGTAGTGATATCACACAACAGTACAGGAAGAGGGAGAGAGAGGTTCATTGTGTTTACACCAGTCTTTGTGCGGAGTGTCCTTTTGAATACTTGAATATTTCATTATGGAAACAACAGAAGGCTCTGTGTTGTGAACAAAGTAATGGGGCGTAAGTGTAAACGATTGTTCTCTCTGAACAATCAGTCTAAACATGTGTAACACGTGGCTTAAAATGAGCATGTTTTCATAGATCATATAGTTTGGATAGAATTAACCAAAACACTAGAAAGTTGGTAACAATGCTATTGTTAAAGACACTTTGCCCTAAGTCGCAACGCCATATATTAAACGATACATTTCCATGAACTGAAGTGCTTGTATTTTTCAAGTCAAGTGGCAATGGATTCTTGTAATATATTAACAAAGTATTATACTATGTATTTTCTAATATGTTAAATTATTTAATATCACCTGTTAATATATAAAGAAATGTATTTTTGTTGTGTAAGGGTGCAGTCGATAAATATAACCACACATCTAAGCACCCCACCCTGGGTTCCTCTTCTCAATCTTGGTTAAAAAGACAGTCATTACAAAGTCATGAGATTTGATATCACCAATATTCCGTCACATATTTTCCCCATTAGTCATATGACAAAACAAGAGAACATGATTTTGAATTTACGGATTTACTTTATTGAAACTATTTACACTATGAATGTGTGAAGTGTTCACACTCTCAGTTAGGGACAGGAAGTTGCATACATTAGGTTTGTGTTTGCTGTTGGTGAGAGAGAGAGAAAGAGAGAACACTGTGTTCATTTGTCTTTTTGTGTTGCCATTTAAAAAAAATATTTGTGAACTAAAACTTAGCTAATTTTTATGTAAATGTTTCTGGAGGATGACCGAAATTTGACACTTGTACAAACCCCTCAATTAAACATCTTTTTATGCAACATTTTATGTCTGCTTGCATTTCTGTCTGCCTCAGCAGCATGTGTTGTGGACTGATGGTTAGTGCTCTTGGTTGAGGATTTGCATACAGTCTTTTCAAATTTGTTTTTGTTTTGGACCAGTAACTAACTACCTAAGAAAATAGAATAGTGTGTACTACAGACGTTGTGGGTGAGGTAAGGAATGACAGAATACATTGCATGTACATCTACACAAATATTTTGACATGTCTGCTTAGACTGGTTTGTCAACTTTTGATTGCTGAGTCACGTTGGATCACACCACTGGTGAGTTAATGTCTTGTGCAAATATAACGTGCGACAACTGCCGTTAAGGTGACATCTCGTGGTCATTTTGAGTAAAGTAATTTTTTTTCTGGGGGGGTTTGATCTCCAAAACCAGCCTGTTACATATTATATGTGAGGTTTTCGCATTTAATATATTAATAAATGAATACATTTATTTCTTTTTATTTGTTGGTATTGAAATCTTTCAAAAGACGCACATTAACACAGTAACGTATTTGATCTTTTAGTGGATTTATTGCAGTTTATAAAGAAACACCTCCTGTAGCTGTGCATAACTTAAAGTAAAAAGTTAGATTTAGAGCTTATTAAAGTCATTGAACAAAATTATGCATATGTTAGATTAATATCTTTCATTAAACAGCAAAGGAGATTTTAAAAACATTGATGGCCTCCTAAGAAAACAGGAAAACGAAACAAAAAAACAAGCAATTGTTAGAAAACAATTCTCAGGAACAACTTTCTTAGAACAACATTCTAACTTTGGACTAAATTGCTAAGAACCAACTCTTCTGTATAAACACACAAAACCAAACATTTGTTAACACTTTCCATTTTAACAGCCCAGAGTGGATCCAGCTAATATCTTGCAGAAAAAAAATCTTATTTGCCTTTCTGAAATGTATGTATGCATCTTGTAAAATGTGTTTCACTGCACCAGCATCAGTTATCTGAAACATATTGTTTCTGGTGGGTTTATGCTGATTTGGTATTTACAAATCCCAAAAATATCACAAATTTTGCCATGTGTTCTGTAATCTATGAAAGTTTAATTAAACCAGCAGGTGCTTCCGAAACGTTCCGGCCTCGAAAGCGTAAAGCACTGGGGTGATGCACCAGTTTAGAAAGCCCAAAGCAGAAGTAACTGTTAGGGCTCTATTTAATGCTGTAGTGTTGGCACACGATGTTTGGTCACTGGAATTAGCACTTCTGATAGTGTCAATGATGAGGGTGATATTATAGGGCGTCCAGCTGATTAAAAAGGACAGTACTAGGGCTACAATGACACGCAAGGCCCGTTTCTTCTGCATGTAATGGGATCCACACTTCAACCGCAGCAGGATGCAAGTGAAACAATAAAGAAGGATTATTGCAGGCAGAGCGAAGCCCACCACATGATAGAGCAGACGAGGAGCCAGATACGAAAATTTTGAAGGGCACAAGCTAACACATTCTTTTTTATCTTGATGTCTATCATTTACAAAGACCTGGAGGAACATCCATTTGGGAATGGAGAGCAGTAGACAGAAAATCCAGATGGTCAGACAGCAACAATGTATCACCATGGGCTTCATCTGCACTGCGTGGATGACTGACAGGTAGAGGTCAAGACTGATGCAGACCAGCATGAAAACACCACATTGCAAACTGATCTGATGGAGAAAGATGTGATATTGACACTTTCTGAAGAATAGTGGGCAGTTTGATGTCTCAGAACTCACAAACCACTATCACAAAACATAAAAAAGTTGATCGAAGTAACATCACACAGTGTACTTTATGTATGCCTCACCGTGAACAAAGCTCCTGTGAGTTTGCAGAGTCCCGTGCCAAAGCTCCATCCTTTCACCGCCTCTACCGCCCACAGTGGCAGCGTCAGCAGCAGCAGAACATCAGCTAAACTCAGATGAAGAATGAAGATGTCCGTGACATTCCAGCTCATCCTTTTCTTCCACAGCACTACAAGCACCAGACCATTTCCCACCAGCCCCACTACCAGTGCCAGACAGTAAAAGACTAGAATAAAAATGGAATCAAAGTGCATGCTGGACTCCGGACCACACACATCACCACCAGAATAGTTATAATCATAGCTGTAGGTGTAGAAGTCATCATAATAAAAAATAGTAAAATCACTTATATTGATGACTTCTGTGTGGAAATCCATCTTCTGCAAAAAGAGAGTAAGAGAAAACATAGATTATTATAGAGTATTTATATTTATTGTTTCATACATTATTCATACTTTTGCATGCACAATACTACAAATGCTTTCTTGACAGTTATGATGGTAAACAAATTTGACTTGCTTCCTTGAAGATCTTGGTCCTAAGTCTTGGCTCAAGGTCATGAGCTAAAAAACTTAGATTTAGGGACAGCAAGTTTGGTCATTTTTGTTGACAGAAAAAATGGGTGAATATATAAAAGATGTGTCTTGATAACATCACATTGAGTAAAAGTTGATAATAGGGTGGAAGAGTTTGAAGAGTTGAAATCCATTTCTGAGACACCATGATTGTATCTTTTTATTTTTGCTCTGTTCAACACAAAATTAGATATTGTGAAGAATTTAGGAAAGCAAAATGTTCTAGGGCACCTTTTAACTTCCCTACTATGGTAGTCAATGATGTCCCAGAGATGTCAGTTACTAACATTTTTCCAAATATCTCTCTTTGTGTTCAACAGAACAAAGGAATTTTTCCAGGTTTGGAACAACTTGAGGGTGAGTAAATAATGACAGAATTATAATTTTTGGGATGGAGTATTCATTTCATTTCCTGTCTCTGTTAAATCAATTAGCAATTTCCTCCTCTAGATGGCATCCTAACACTCTCCCTAAATATAATGTGAACCTGTTGTTCATGAATGAAGTAATTTTTGAAGAGGTGAACCAAATGTCTGGGTGGAAACCCTAGCAAACAATGTTGTGTCACATTTTCTCCTAAGTGCAAAAATGTTTGACAGAGCATTTATCATTTTTAAGAAGACTATTTGAGTCGGGTGAAACTGGTATTCAGTTACGGTCTTTTTTTGAGAATAAAGTAATAAACAGTCACCTGTTATTTATTTATTTTATGGAGTCACATATCAAGAAAATAAACGCATTCTAAACTTCTAAATTAAATAATTTATATTGGGCACAGGCAGTGGATTCTGTATTTGTGGTCATTTGAAATACTGTACATTTGTAAGACTGTGTAACTGTGTATGGAAATTTCATAAAATAACATGTCTGTAACATAAACGCCTGCCCAAACATTTTTTTTGTGCCAACTTTAAAAAAAAGGTGCTTTAAAGGTGTCCTGAACTGGGCTTGTTTATTGTTTTATATTGTTGTATGAGGTCTACTTGTGACGTTCGCGTGGTTTTTACATTGGAAAACATCAAAATCAATAAGTAATAGGCTATTTTCTACTCGAGTTTTGAGGCCGTCTCGTCAAACGCTCTGTTTAAATGGGTGGGCCGCATTGAAGACTTAGAACAAGTCCTCACTTTGCACATATGACACGGGGCTAGCCGCCCTCGAGAGCCCTTCGCTAAAGTGACAGGGTTGCTAGATCTTCACAGAAAAAATAAGCAAATAAAGACAAGACAAAAACTAACCTTAAAATGCAAATTGTTTATATATTTTATAAGACTAAAATTTCTTAAAATCTGCAACAGACCATTTATTAAGACCTAAGTGCCGAGGCTTTTGGATCTAAGATCGAACAACAAGCATAAAAGCGCTTATTAATAACAAACATGGCAACACAGCAAAAGAGCGCTGTGTGATGGAGCCTTCCGAGCATAAACACAACACAGCGCATATCAGCAGTTTAGTTTAAACTGACAGACAAACGAATCTTTAGCCGAAAAACATGTCGCTATGGTTACCAGTTTGTCGATCATCACAAATGCGGGAGTGTGTACTATGTGTGGGTAAAGTCCATTCGCGAACCAGTGGGTGGGTCTAGAGAAGTAGTCCTTGATATTTTTCTGTGGAGGCGGTGTTCAACCTGTCATAGATAGGTGGATTCCAGGACCTGGCGTTCGCTGAGCCTGGTGTCAATAACAGTTGTAATTTCAGTAACAAGGGCGTTTTCAGGTCTGACACTTAAAGGATGTTTGCTTGAATACGATTCCCTCTTATACAACAAAATCTCGGCTTAAAATTGTGGTTTTAATTCATGGCTCCTTTAAAGGTTCTTCAGAGCGATGCCATGAAGAAAAGATTTTTTTGTGAAACCATTTAGATGAAGAAAGGGTTCTTCTATGGCATTGTTAAGCCCCTTTAATTTTAAGAGTGTGTACAGTAGTTTTTTATGGTCGTATCAGGGTTCAAGTTTCTGCCTGGAATGCCACAAGACAAGACATAACTGAAAAATACAATTTTCTTTAACTTAGTGGACTGAATTAAATAATGTCACTACCAAGTCATATATTTACTAATAATAAATATTGACATTTCTGAATGGTAATTACTAACTACATTTTAAATGTTGGCTGATGATGCTATGCGATTAATATATTCCAGGGTCTAATTTTTCATTAAGTCTCAGACTCAAAACAAACCTGAAGCTTCTGTGCTTATAATTTATTAAAAAGATTACTTACAACCACGGCTTGATTAATATCTGCTGAAGTCCTTGATCTAACCTCCTTGCTCAAAATATAGGTCTATAACTGAAAAGAGGTATTGGTTTTAAGCAATAAAGCCAGAGCAGTAACCAATAGCCTCACACTAGAACTGCTTCATAAACATAAAAGTAAACGATAGTGAAACTGAAGAGCAAAAGCTTGTAGCAAGAGGAATTGTCATTTGCCACTCATTGGGAAATATTGAAATGAAAGCACTGCTGTGGTCATAAACAAACTTATTTATACAGACTTATTCTGTCATGGTCCTGCCTTCTTGTTCAGGATTTTCTAGTCTCGTGGCAGGATCGTGACAGATCCCTTATGTTTAGTGTGTGAAAGTCATGGGGTGTTTACCTTTGACATCCCATGTGCTTTCTCGTGTCTCGTCATTGGCCCTCTCGTTTCCCGTATCACTTCCTGGCCGTGTTTGCCCCTGTGTTATCATCCCTCGTTTGTGTTCCCTTTATATAGTCCTCATGTTTCTTTGTCCTGTGTTCGGTCATTGTGTGTGTTGTGGTTGTGTCATTGTGGTGAGTTCCTGTCAGTCTAGTGGTTAATGTCCAGTGTTGTTATTATCTCAGTCTAGTTTGTCCTTGTTTCCATGTTATGTTCCCCATCGTGGGTCTTTGTTTTGTATTATTATTTTATTAAAAGTCTTGTTTAACCCCTTACCTCCCGTCTTCACTTGGGTCCTCTGTCCGTGTATCTTTGTGTCTTACACCAATCCTGACATATTCCTTTTCAAATAGCCAAATGTAATCCTTTTTAAATTAGCAACAGGTTTGAAAATATGGTAGCATAACATCTGAGACTGTCTCAGATGACGGACCTACTCTGCTCATACTCAACACACATCACAAGCACCGACTTGGAGCTTTTGCCGTAGACCTTGGAAATCTGTCCGTACCAACAAAATGTTGTTTGGAGTCAGCTTGCCTCTAGTCGTGAGTTGTGAGCATGTCAGTGAGAAAACATGGCAGAAGCAATGAATGGTGTTTGTTTTGACGGTAAATATGTGCAAATTATCAATGTTTACTCAACCTCAAGAGTCGATTATAGTGATTTTGTGCTTTTGCAAGATATAAAAAAAGAAATGGTACAGTATGTTGTTTAATTTAGTCTTTGTTTTATTAAGAGTCTTGTTTGCTTCTCATGTCAGCAGCCAGGGCACCTGCGTCTGTGTGCCCAGCACGTTAAGCAAAGCTAACAGGGTTTTGCTATGCTCCCACGGAAGGTGACACTGAAGTGGGACAATGTATTAATATGCTTTTGGACATAACAGTGAATGGACGTTCGTTAAAAGCTTTACTGGACACTGGCAGTTCACTGTCACTAATTAAATCATGCCATGTTACAAATGTCGATTATGCTGTTACCACTGATGTACAATGGGTCCACAGGGATGCAAAAATGTATTCCAAAGCAGAGGTCTTAGTGGGGGTACAAGACCAAATGTATCTGTTATATGTAGCTGTGGTCCCAACATTACCTGCAGACATGATCTTGGGGAGAGATCTCCCAGTATTAAGTGAACTGATTAATGCCAGTGCAGATGGAGGCAGTGATGGTATGACTCCCATAGAACCGCAAAGTTAATTTCCTGTTGTGATAAGGGCCCAAGCCAATGCGGGTCTGCAGCCTCTGCCAGATTTGGATGGTAGTCTGCTGCAAGGCGGGACCAAAGGCCCAAGAAAAACCCGTCCCCAAAAACGATTGTTGAAATACTTGGGTACTCCAGCCCTCAAACCCTCCACTAAGGGACTTGAGGCGCATGGCTGGCAAGTCCCTGAAAACATTGCAATGTTACAAAGGGAAGATGAAACCTTGAAACCTTTGTTTGACAAAGCTGAAGGAACCAAAGTGTCTGATGAGCTGTATGTTGTTCAAGATGATGTATTGTATGTTCAATCTGGTGATGTTAACGTTTGGTAGAACCCCGGTCTTGTCGACCCCTTGTTCTTCATCTGGCACACACAGTTCCATGGGCAGGACACTTAGAGCAACAGAAAAGTTACACACGAATTAGTACCCATTTCTTTTGGCCTACCATGTTCACTGACGTTTAGACATATTGCACTACATGTACCACATGTCAAAAGACCAGCGCTGTGCGTCAGCGGGGTAAGGCCCCTTTACACCTATTACCCATCATATCCACCCCTTTCCGACGAAATTGTGGGGCCTCTGGAGAAGAACAGTGCAGGGCACAGATACATTTTTGTCATCGGCGACTACAGTATGTCACCCGTTACCCAGAAGCGTTCCCACTTCGCACCATCACTGCACCCAAGGTTGTTCATGTTCTCATCCAGCTGTTTTCCAGGGTAGGCATCCCAGACGAGATACTCACAGACCAAGGAACAAATTTTATGTCGCACCTGATGGAACAACTGCAGCAGCAACTGGGCATTACAGCGCTAAGGACCATTCCATATCACCCACAGATGGATGGGCTTGTTGAACGTTTCAACCAAACGCTGAAGGGTATGTTGCAGCATTTTTTTGTCGCAGACACTGGCCGTGACTGGGATAAGTGTCTTCCTTTTGTTCGCTTCGCCTACAGATATGTACCTCAGGCGTTCAGGGGGTTTTCACTATTTGAACTCCTGTACCGCGGGCAAGTACAAGGACCACTAGACGTTCTGAGAAAGACCTGGACAAAGCCAAATAAATAATCGGAGGAGAGAAGCATTGTGCAGTTTATCCTGGAAATGAGAGAATGCCTTGAGACATACAGAGAACAGGCAAAGGTGAATCTCCAAGAAGCACAGACAGCACAGAAACGATGGTATGACCATCATGCCAGAATGCACCAGTTTGAACCAGGACAGAAAGTGTTGCTGCTGTTAGCCACCTCAAAGAAATAAGCTTCTTGCCAAATGGCAAAGTCCGTATAGCATTGTGCGGAAGATGGGGCTAGTAACCTATGAGATCCATCATCCTGACAAGAAGAAATCTCACCAGACTTACCATGTAAATTTTCTGAAAGAGTGCAAGGAAAAAGTCCTGGTTGTACCCATGGGAACATCATTGCTGGTGAGAAATGTGGGGGAGGAGAAAGATGAGCCTACACCAGAAATGTAACAGCAGAAAGATCCTGCAGCTGTGACCCTAGATCATTTAGACAAGCCCCACCAAGATGAACTGCAAGAACTACTCAACAGATTCCCATCACTGTTCCAGTCTATGGTGTGATGTAGAGAGACAGAGCTTGTACATCACACCATCCACCTTAATGATGCTACACCCTCCAGAAAAAGACCCTACCTTATCCCTGAAAGACTCTTGATCCCATTAAAGGCAGAGATTGAAATGATGAAAGAACTAGGGGTCATTGAAGCCTCCAACAGTGAGTGGAGCAGTCCGTACCAAAGAGGGATGGATTGTTGAAGGTCTGTGTTGACTTCCGCAAATTAAATGCCCAGTCAAAGTTCAATACCTACCCTATGCCAAGGATTGACAATCTGTTGGAGCACATTGGACAGGCCCTGTACATCACAACACTGGATCTGTGTATCTGTGGCAGGTACCCCTCAATTCAGACTCCAAACCCCTTACAGCCTTCAGGACACCTGTTGGGCTATACCAGTTTACTGTCCTTCCCTTTGGACTGCACGGGGTGCCTGCAACCTTTAAACGCCTAATGGATCAAGTTCTCCAGGGTTGTGAAGAGTGGGTAGCTGCTTACTTGGATGACGTCGTCATTTACAGCCATAACTGAGCAGACCACCTAAACCATCTAAGGCAAACCCTTGAGAAGATCCAAGCAGTGGGCCTGTCTTTAAATGTTGTTAAGTGTGAGTGGGCCAAGCATGAGACCAACTACTTGGGATACCAACTGGGTAATGGGGAACTGCGACCACAAGTCTGCAAGGTGGAAGCAATCTGATGTAGTCCTAGACATACGACAAAGAAGGAGGTTCAGGGCTGGTATCGCAGATTTATACCGGACTTTGCTACAATTGCAGCCCTGTTGACGGATCTGTTATCAAAGTCAGGAAATAACCCAGTGAAGTGAACCGAGGCTTGTGGAAGGGCATTCAATACCGTGATGAATAAGATGTGTTCTGAACCTGTATTACAGAGCCCTGACTTTAACCGTCTATTCTTGGTGCAAGTGGATGCTTCAGACAAAGGGATCGGAGCAGTTCTGGCTCAAGGGCAGACAGGAGCTGAGAAGCCTGTGGTGTTCCTGAGTAGGAAGCTGGTACCCAGAGAGACGCGGTATTCGACCATGGAAAAATAGTGCTTTGCAATCAAGTGGTCAATGGAAGCCCTGCGCTATTAACTTTTGGGGTGAGAGTTTGACCTCGAGACGGACCATCGTGCACTTACATGGTTTCACACCATGAAAGATCATAATGCCCGAATTACCAGATTGTATCTGGCTCTCCAATCCTACACCTTCCATATCCGACATTGCCCTGGGAAGAGGAACCTTGTAGCCGACTACCTGACTAGGTTCCCAGACAGTACGTGGCCTGGAGAGGGAGGAGGTGATGTGAAGAAGTGATCTTCTTCATCGCTGCAAGCGGCAGCGCTGGCAACACACACACATCCACACTCGCATTTCCTTTACCTGTTAACACCGCTTAGAGGACACGCAATTCCAATGGCGCTTGGTCATACAGTACATTCATTTTCCATATCCCCTATCTGTTAATGCTTACGAGACATATCAGACATACTCGTTTGTCATGTTTAATGTTTTCTGTCTAAACATTGAGTTTAAAAGTTTTGTTTGTTTGCTTGTTTAAGTGTTTATTGTTTAAAAGTCTGGTTGCTGGGAGTGAGACCAGCGAACTTGAGCTCACGTTGGGCTTGTGGTTATGATTTCATCAAACCGCGCTGCGCCGGCTCAGTGGGCCGTGAGCTCGATGAAACCATTTGTTTGCCCCGTAGGGGTACCCAGAAGTTTCTATCTTTATAGAAAACGGATACATGTTAAATAATTAAACATGCATTATTAATGTATTATTAATTAATATGATATTAACAACAAATTTATTAAGAATGCATAATCACTATTTATATTTCATATAGAAATACATAATACTTATAACCTTACCTTTTGATGGTATTGCCTGAAAGAATGGGCGGTGTCTGGCCTTTATAAGCTTTGCCCAGACTTCAGATCATTGCTTGTTTACCTAGTCGAACTACGTCCTACTGCTGTGCCGTGCATTACTCTGTTGTATACTGTGGATACTACAAGGTTGTGTGCTCATTTGGTACAGCGATTTGATACAATTTCCCCCCTTTTGTTGGTTTTTTTTTGTTTGTTTGTTTTTGGTACTTTGGTCTTTTTGTTAACTCTTCACTGCTGGTTTACTGGATTTCGGTGCACATGTAAATAAAACACCATCTTACTGAGAAGTATTCACAGGTCAAGCCATAATTTTTTCCCCTACCTGATACCTTAACACGTCTCGCAGTAGCCTGCTCGAAGTCTACTGTATCACACTTGTCAAAACGAGAAGAGTTTATTTATGATTTATTACTAATAATTCATTTCTCATTGTATGCTTTAAAATTTGTAATATCTTGATAATTACCACCTCACTGATCTCACTGTGGTGCATGTACAAATCAAATACAGAATAAAAAAACACAGAAACTTTTATTGGATTCGTGGTTGTACCATATAAAAGACAAACTTCTCTTGTTGTAGCTATGTACAAGAAATCACTTGACAACATGTATAAAAGAATTATGCTAAAGCAACTAAAAATAGATACAGTCGAGGGCCTAGTCATACCAAAATTAATCAAATTTAAACACATACAGTAAAAAAGATGACACATGCAGTAAAATAGAAAACATCAATGACATCATAACAAAAGTGAGGTCATTAACACCATATGTTTAAGAGTGGTATTTTTTTGTAAAAAATAAAACTATTAGCTGCCATGTGTGCAATGAAAAGTTTAAACAAACTCTTCGGCATAGTATTGCAGTCTTTAAACTATACAGCAAAGCCATTAGTTAAGGTTTCTGTTCTTAAAATCTTACACCTCTGACGTAAGACTAGTACAACAGTGAAACTTTGCAGAAAAAGAAGCTATGTAAATATTCCAATCTGATGGCAGATTTGAAAGTTTCAGAAAGCAGAAGTATGTGAGGTGTCCACCGACTCTGACCATGCCGAGCTCCTCCGTGACATCAGCCCTGCTGGGCGCTTGATTGTAATTCCTAGTGGCCTCAGCATGTCCAGCACCTGCTGCCGAAATTTCACCCCCACGAAAGCGTAAAGCACTGGGTTGACACAGCAGTGTAAGTAGGCCAAGGTGGAAGTAGCTGTGAGTGCTACATCCAATGCTGTTCGGCCGGCACAGGATGTTTGGTTATAGATATTGTCATTGATATTGTGAACGGTGTCAATCATGAGGGTGATGTTATATGGTGTCCAACTGATAAAGAAGGCCAGTACCAGGGCTACGATGACATGCATGGCCCGCTTCTTCTGAACGCACTGGGAGCCACTCTTCAACCGCAGCAGGATGCGAGTGTAACAGAACAAAAGCATTGCTGCGGGCAGAGCAAAGCCCACCACATGATAGAGCACATGAGAGGCCAGGCGCAATTTACGATTAGGTATTGAACATTCTGTTTTATCCTGACGTCTAGAGTCCATGGTGGCCTTGAGGAACATCCAGTCAGGAATTGAGAGCAATAGGCAGAACAGCCAGACGGTCAGACAGCAATAGTGTATCACCATGGGCTTCTTACGAGAATACATCTGCACTGCGTGGATGATGGACAGGTAGCGGTCAAAACTGATGCAGGCCAGCATGAAAATTCCACAGTAGAAATTGATCTGATGGAGAAAGAGAGAATATTGTGAAAGATAAGCATAAATATTTTTATTAAGATAAGCACAAATATCCCTGTTCAACTCATTCAGCAGATATTTATATGCTGTATGGCAACATTCTATTACTTTCTCAGGACTGCACTGTTTTGTAAATATTCAGTGAAATCTTTCCCCACCCTGAACAGAGCTCCTGTGAGTTTGCAGAGTCCCGTGCCAAAGCTCCATCCTTTCACTGCCTCTACCGCCCACAGTGGCAGCGTCAGCAGCAGCAGAACATCAGCTAAACTCAGATGAAGAATGAAGATGTCCGTGACATTCCAGCTCATCCTTTTCTTCCACAGCACTACAAGCACCAGACCATTTCCCACCAGCCCCACTACCAGCGCCAGAGAGTAAAGGACTGGAATAAAAATGGAATCAAAGTGCATGCTGGACTCCGGACCACACACATCACCACCAGAATAGTTATAATCATAGCTGTAGTTGTAGCTGGAGTTGTAATCAGGAGACAAGTCAAGATCAGTTGCTATAATGGTGACTTTTCTGTCAAAAACCATTGTCTGGAATTAAAAGAAGTGGAAAAAGAGTGAAATTAGATTCTATTTAATCCATTAAGAAGACATTTACATTTATTCATTTGGCAGACACTTTTATCCAAAGCGACTTACAAGGAGAGCATATAAACATTTTGTCAACACGCTAAACAGTAGTTTACTTAAAACTTTAAAGCTGGATCCAAAGCAATTTACATTGCATTAAACTATACATTTGCATCAGAGAATTTAGACAAAAACCTAGGCCAAGAGTCAAGCTTCAACTTGCATATTCTTACAAAATGCAATTTGCTTATTTCTAAGATGTTAGTTTAGATACTTATTTTTTATTACCAGAAGAGGGCAATGAGCTCTTGTCTGATATAATGCTGGATATAATGGCAGGGTGTTTCTCAATCCTTTTGTCTACATTAATTATATATTTAATATATTTATCTATGTATATATACAGTATATATAGATATATATATATACTGTATATAGCATTTATCTATACACTTTTTGTGAAATTACACAAATGCTTTTTTGCAGTCAAGTGCTTTCACGCTTAAGTAAATGATTCATTTAAACAGTCAAAGGGTAAAACCATCTTAAACCACACTCATCTTTGATTTCCCATCAGTCATAATACAATTCAGATGCACACCATTTTTGTAAACAAGATCAATCTTCTATGACCTTTATAGTTGTTGCTGATGTAACACCTTTCTCATATTACTAGAAAAAGTGCCATTTACGTTTTCATAAAGTGTATGAGTCTACTGAACCCATTGGGGTGGTTTCCCAGAAAAGACTTAGATTAAGCCAGGAGAAAGTCTTAGTTAAAATTAAGACATTTAGGTAACTTTTATAATTGTGCCTTACAAAAAAATACTGGTATACATCTTGAGACAAAACAACGGCACTGATATACTTTACTAGGATATGCCAGTGCAAGTTGATTTCAGTTAAACCAGTTTAAACATTTCTTTAAGTCTATTGTTTAACATGCCTTAAGCCATGTCAAACTACCCTGTCATGAACCTACTCTGTAACGGAAACTAAGTGTTTAACAATGTTCTTAGTTTGAAAGTTCACTTAAAAATGATTATTCTGTCAGGATTTATTCAGCCCCGTGTCATTCAGAATCTGTATATGGCTCTTTCTTCTGTAAAGCACAAAATATTTTTTGTGTCCATACAATGAAAGTCAATAGGGCTAATGTTGTTTAATTACCAACATTCTTCAAAATATTGTTTTTGGTACGCAGAAGTAATTTAGGTTATTTTATAAAGTAATATAGGTTTGGAATGACATGAGGACCCAAGTTTCGTTTTTTGGGTGACCTATCACTGTAAATCTTTAAACAATGATGGGACTGATGCTCATCATTGCACAAAAGCACAAGGTTAATAGAAGAAAATTCAAAGCTTTTTAAAACAATATATTGATCTGCAGGTGTGAAATAAATACAACAAAAATAATTTAGAAAACATAAGTTGAGCATGTACATTGAGCATGATACAATGTAAGAATTAACAAAAGAGATATAGTTTCCTCAAAAACAGACTGAAAAAGCCCTACCTATGTTAAATGTGAAATCTCTCAGAAGGTGACAGCTGGCCAAATGATTGACACATTGAGAGCTGCAGCTCAATTATAGTTGTAAAGTTCACTGGGGAGGAGACAATGATAGGGCACCGGGGTTTAGAGGAAATACTGTAAGATAAAAATCAGTAGTCAAGTCATTCACAATTCTATTTATAAATGTCATTTTACTTTCTCAATGAAATGTTTCACTCTGTGTAATCCAGATTTGTACGATTTGCACACAGTTGTTGTTTATTACTGATTATTTTTTTAAACTAAAAAATTAAACTTCTTAATCAGTCTGCTCATTCATCAAAATCCTAGATGCTTACATATTGCAAACTGCAAGTAAAAAACTACAAAGACAAGACAACTTGTCTAGTGTTCTGAACGGATCATTGGGGGTTTTGTACAGTATATGCAGTGCATTTTAAGATTTTTTCCAACATCAAACTATAATTAAACTGAAGTCCATTTTGTTTTTGTAGATAATTGTCTGTTGTTCTATTTTAAGTATTGCTGATTTGTTTTCTGTTAGTCTGATATGAAATTTTTCATTTGTCTAAAAAAGTGATTGGTACTGCAAACATACCTTTAGTTCTTTTTTTTTGCTTGTCTGATTCACCAGCACATGAGACGGGATGTTTTTTTCACACCTTCACACCACGTCCTGTAGGTCTATTCTCGATTTATTTTGTGAGCAGTGATGTGTGTCTTTATGCGCAAGTTTCATTCTTGGTTTTGGTTGTATAACTTTTTGTGCAGAGATTTAGCTCTGTGTGTCAGGATGAATCTGAATCATTGTCCTAATTCATTACATGAAATGTTATGTTTTGAAATCCAAACACAAATCCATCTACACTGTGTTCAATAATTAAAATTTTAAGCAAATATAAAAACCCAGCAATGGGTTGAAAAAGCCCCAGCTGAAACTGTAAAAAAATGTAATTTTACAGAATTGTACTGTATTTGAAATGCGGTCAAAAACAGTCAAAATACAGAAGAAGGCTACAAATTTACAAGAAAAACAGGGGAAACATGTAATTTTACAGGGGAAATTTTTATTTTTTACAGTGTAGATTTATTACAGTTTTTCTTGATTGCTAACACACAATTCATGAAACAATTTACCATTTTCTGACAACTATAAACACATTCTCATGACAATACACCACCTTGTACAAACCCTACACACAAACAGCATCATTTTGCAATGTTTTGACCATGTTCTCATTCAGATAACACAAACACACAATATAATGAACTGAAGTGTCAAGATGTAAACTCAAATAGCACACATTTGTCCATCAGTAAACGTTCAGTTGCAAAACTGATGACACACCAATCAGAAACTCAGGATAATATCAATAGGAGCACAGGTAAGTGTGTCCTGTCCTGTCTACTGGGCTTTATACTACTTACTGTAAACATACAGTATAATTACAGTACACACTTTATATGAGAGAAATTTCACTATTCTGTATCCAGTAAGCTGTAGCACGTGTACACCCTTTTTACCTGTTCTGTATTTTTGCAGAATATACAGAATACTTTTATGAAATTGGGCCAAAGGTGCAGAGGATGCCATATTTTTTACATTGCCTCCTATTGACAAATGGCTTCAATGTATTGTTTCCTTTATCGTCTCTGTAAGTGGCTTTGGATAAAAGCATCTGGTAAATGCCTGAATGTAAATGCGATTTGTGCAGTTTTGTACTGTATTGTGTTGCATATTGTTCTTTGGACTTTTCTTGTCTTGTAAGATTATCTTCATCTACTTTACAGTAGTGTAATGTTTTATTTTTTCCTAAAGCTCATTCTTGCACTTTGCTCTATCTGCACTCTTTTTTATGTTGTATATTCTAATAAACACTAAGCTGTCAAATTATTCTTGAATCTCACTATGAGGTATTAGTAACAGTGTTTTGAATTGATCTCACCAGTGTCTAAGACTATGTTGCAGTGTGGGTGTTTTTGAGGGCTTGTGTGTCATATCTGGGGGAACAGTTTGGTTTTTCAGCAAGTTTGAATGGTTTTGAGAAGAGAGCTTCATTTTGACCTGAAAATAAGATGTTTGTGGAATTGTGTGAGATGTTATGGATTTGTGTTTACTGTTTTGAGAATACGAGGCATAATTTCAAGAAATGTGTTTAAGCAATCGAGAGAAACTGTAATAACCTATGCTATTAGGGCTTACTGTGTTCAAGTGAAAGGTACAAAAATAAAAAAGAGAATAAAGAAGTGAAAAGAGAACTGAGAGAGGATAAACATTGATTTAATTTATACAGTTGATAGCTAAAGATACTGTACACAGGAACATCAGATGATCAGATTAGATCTGGACAAACTGAGATTCAAGAATGTAGAATTCTTACAATTTAAATTTTAAATTGCCACTCCTTACAAAACAAAAAGATATGGGAATGTACCGGAAAATATAATGCAATTAAAAATACATTTCCATATATTAGAACCACATGCTTATATTTCTCAATATATGAAAATCGGCAATTTGTATGCATTATTAAATATATTGTAATAATAACACAATTCACAAATATATTCAGCCTCAAATACTGTTTGATTTGCACCTTGTCCAATTAAGATGTCAATATCTAAAGACATCTTATTGGACAAAATAGCAATTGTCACGTTTAACAAATATTCTTCTCATGTATCTCTCATGTACAGTATGTGTTATCACTAATCCCTAGCACCGCAATCCTAACACATTCAAATTTTAGATCAGTCAATTTGTTAGACTGAGCCTTTTGACAGTTTTCTTTTTTTGCGTCCACATTGCTTTTTCATCATTTGCAAAAGTTCACTTTAAAGTTATTATTTATAAATCCTCATGTTGTTCCAATTTTTTTAATGAATATCCTGCTTACTCTTGAAAGTGAAAAAACTGAGACTGCATCTCAGAGACCTATTGCAGATGAGCAAAATACAATTGCAAAAAAGAAAATACATATTCATATATATATATATATACATATACTATATATCGTCGCTGTCGGGCGGAAACCTCCAATGTCCAAATTTGGTCAATTTCATATTTTTTCACAAATCGATGCTATTGGTCAGTCCCCATGTGGGTCTGTTATTTTTACAAACTATTAACCAATCTAAAGTGTTGAAAATAGCTTGAGATCAAATCTCTTAACTCCATTGGACACTTCAACTGTCTGAGAAGTCTCGTAACCACCTCTTCTTCACTCCGCGGGAGCTTCTCGGCATTACGTCTCCTGATTGAAAGTTTTTTAGACAATAACGAGTGAAAATAGTTGGGTTAGATACATTTGAGTAGGTCTGTTTTGTTAAAAATCGATAGCTGTAATGCTTCGGTGCAGAAGGAAGTCCGTGAGCCACGAAGGTAAATTTGCGAGCAGATTTGGCTACTTTCCGCCTATTAGACAGCCTAGTCAGCTCATCGTTTTTTGTATTATATCACTTATAGTTTTTAAACCTTTAAAATAGAGTTTAGGAAGATGTATGTAACCACAGTCGTTAGCTTTGGTTAACAATTGAAGCCTTTTCTCTTGTCAAGAGGCTCAACGCGACCGCCGACTTTATTTGCGTGCAGATTAATTTCCGCCTATATTAGACAGCCTGTTTAACGTTTTATTTTGGTATTGCATCACTCATAGCTCTAAAGTTTAAAATAGAGTTTAGGAAAATGTACTGTATGTAACCACAATCATTAGCTTTCATTAGCTCTTAAAGCCTTGTCTCTTGTCAAAAGGCTCAACGCGACCGCAGACTTGATGAACACTGCTGGCAGCAGCGACGTCTGTGTCCGTACCATTCTTATCAATGACAGCGTAATCTCGTATCTCCCTGCTCCCGATCCTTGTATCTCCGATTAAACATGGTTTTGGGGAAATGTTGTGTTAATGTTGGTACACATCAGTATATGATAGCAATATAAGGTATAATACCAACTTTAACGATACAATGTTTAATAACTAAAAAAATATGCAGTTTTTTTAAGTTCCTGAAAAATAATGGTTTTGGAGATACGAGGATTCCGCCCGACAGCGACGATATACTGTATGTCTTGCAGATGTAAATGCAGACATCAGATGTCTGCGTGTGTAACTAGTCTGCTGCAAGCAGGCCTCGAACCGGCAATCGGTCCAGCATGGGAGATGGGTGCCCTAAAAAAGAGGCTAAAGACCACAGCCTCTTACATCTGTCGCTAGAGCACCTCTTGAGGTCAGGGAGTGTTTTCCTTCACTATCATGTTGTTCCTAAAGTAATGCCAAAAGTAAAGTTGCTTAAGTAATGCCAAAAGTAAAGTAATCTGACATAAGTCCATCCTAAATGGATGTCAAAGAAGTTTTGTGTTTTGGAAAGATGGAAAAACAGGATGTTTTTATAATACAATGACCTGTTACGTGTCAAAAGATCATGAAAATCTTAATTTACTAATTCACGACCCTTTTAAATTAAACATGCCTCTATATTTATGTACTATATTATTTATATATTACTTTTAGGGAACTTGGCAGTTGGCAGCTAAACAAACACTTAACTAACAGAACATGCAGTAAATCACAAAACTCAAACCAAGTTCTGTAAGAAACTCTTTGCAGCAGTAAACTGATTTTTAAATGTTATGATATTTTGGTGGACTGCTGTAATTTGTTCTTTTCTATAATTTACACTTATAAATACTTATAATTTAAGAACAAAGGAAACACAAGGGGTGTAAATGCACAGAGAAATTAAGGCAAACAGGACACAGGTGGACACTATTAGAGTGGTGCAACAGGGACAGGACTACAACAAGTAACTGAAACAAATTTACAAGAGGAAGTAACAACTACTCAGGGGTGCGTTTCCCGAACAACGACATAACTCGCTGGTTAACCTCCATAGTACAATGCATCGTTGGGTAAATTAAAGATGTAGTTACGACTGTTTCCCGAAACCGTAGTAACTCTGTCGGAGATCATTGTTAGAACCAAGTTGGTTCAGTAATCTAGTTGATGACGCTACACAGGTGGTGGAGTAATGACGTCTACTAATAAATACGTTCAGATCGAATTAACATCAAATTCTTGCTGTCAATAACATACATTGCATTTAAGGACTACTTTTGTTATTCTATTTTTGTTAACTGTTGTTTTATTTCACAATATTTAATTCATTTTTAAGTGTCCTCCTATATCATTCCTGTAGCTCAGTGGTTAGAGCATGGCGTTAGCAACGCCAAGGTCGTGGGTTCAATCCCAGGGGATTACACATACTGTATTTAGAAACAAATGTATAGTATAATGCAATGTAAGTCGCTTTGGATAAAAGCATCTGCCAAATTCATAAATGTAAATGTCATTCCGCCCAGTGATTCCCCAGGGTCATAGAGCACGCAGGTCATGCGCATGCGCACTTTTCAAACAACAGCGCTTCTATTTTCTTGACAAACTAAAAGATGTAAACTTTACTTACTTACTTGGATCAAAAGCTTGATGCATGTAAGTCTACATGTCATAATAATAAGGAGCGATGCTTCTAACCAGCTCTAGACCTGTAGTTCCAACCACGCAACTCTGCGATGCTGCTTGCGATTGATCGTTGGAACGATGGTTTTGGGAAACACCTAAATCGTGGAACGACAGAACTTGCGACCATAGTTGGCTAACGATGCGTTTGGGAAATTCACCCCAGATTGTGAAACAGGACTAAATAAACACGCAGACATATGACATACTGTCAATGTTGGGTGTAACTAGTTACTAAGTAATTAGTTACTGTAATTTAATTACTTGTCTCTTGAAAAGGTTTTTTTTGTAATTTAATTACAATTACTTCTGATGTAATTAAACTAAATACTGTGTGTAATATATGTGTGCAATAGTGAAATTGGCATAAAAATTCAAAGTTTAATGTATAATTCTCACATTTGTAATACTTTGGTCAGTTAATAATAGTGCTTTATGTAGTTTTATATTATTTATTTGAATTAATTAAAAGAGCCATTTTATGTCTATTCTTGAATCACTTAACTAATCAAGGCTGATGTAGGGTATAGAAAAAGTAATTAAATACTTTGTGGAGCGAGTAATTTGTACAGTAATCTAATTACACTATTGAATATGTAACTAGTAATTAACTCATTACTTAACCTAACACTGTGTACTGTATATTTAAAACTATCTGTCCATCCAATATCAAAGTCCACTTGTCCTCTGTAGGGCTGCAGAAGGGTTGTGCAAGCCTCATCCCAGCCACATGCAAAAAAAAGTAAACAAATGGCCAGTCCATCACAGTACTTACTCTGAAAGAAACAACTAAAGGGAAAGAGCAGATTGGACACTTAATGCTTTTCTTATTGTTTATAACCTTTTATTTTCAGCACACATTTACAGTTCTGTGTCTTGATTGTAGTGTTTTGCCAGAATGATTGGTTGAAAATAACCCAGTTGTGAATAAGTGAAACATGCTGCAGGTGTCAGGTCTCGTTTCATTTGAGGAACTGAGAATACTAAAACGATAAATCATTTTCATGACACTGCACAACTTCCAAAAAAGATGCTCACTTGTGTAACAATTATACTGTCATTGTACTATTTTTGGGGGGGAAAACGACCCATTTATTTCCACACAGAGGAAATTCTTTTTAGTTGTCAAAACAAAAGTTGTGGGGTTAAAACAAGAAGCCTGTTAAGTCAAATAAAAAAAAGATATTAAAAAAGTATTAATCGCATGTTAGGTTTCTATTTAGGGAAAAGAGACTAAACAGCTGTTGCTAAGGAATCGTAACATCATATGTAACCAAGAAGTAGGTATACCTCCTGAGAAATAGGCCTACTTGATAAGCAGTAGATCATATAACATTTTACACTATAAAATGGTTAGTTCCAGCCCTTGATTGGTCTTAGCAGTGTTTGATCGTGATTAATAATAGTGACTAATAATAACTTTATGACCACTGCACCAGAGATACTCTATGATCTAATAATTACACATATAGCAAACTGCGTCGTTCAACAGCTAACTTGGATCACATGAGGTACTTTAGCATATCATATCATGGGAATGTGTCATGATTCTGCCTCATCTTGTCATGTCTTTCTTGATCTTGTGGCAGAATCACGGCAGGATCCCCTTTTTAATGTGGAGAGAAGCATTTTGGCCCACTTGGCCTTCCACATGCGCTCTCCAGGTCTCGTCTTTGCCCCGCCCTCTTGTATCCCTCGTTATTGATTGTTAATTAGTTCATGCCCCGCTCCTGTCCCTTCTTGATTTCCTTCCCTTTAAATAGTCCTCATGTTCCGTTGTCCTGTGCTCGGTTATTGTGTTTGTATTACTTTGTATAGTATCGCTTGTGTGCTGTGTATAGTACTTATGCTTACCTGTTTACCTGTTCCATATGTTCATGCTCGTGTTCCTGTTCCTGTTGTCAAAGATCTTGTCCAGTCTAGTAAGTGTGCAGTCTAGTTTAATTTTCAAGTGTTGTTTATTTTTAGTTTATTGATAGTTAGTCTACATCCTGTCTTTACTCTGCTTGTCCTGTTATATCCCATCGTGGGTCTTTGTTTTGTGTTTTTTGAATAATAAATACCTTTTTGTTTACCCCTAAACGCTGCCTGCAATTGGGTTCTCCCGAGCGTTTCATGACAGGAATGACTATAGCACTACAGTTCCCAAAAGTACCGTTTAGTATAAAACATGTTGAAGATTAGCAGACAGACAATTCATTGAATGATACGTTATTTCTATCTTCACAAAAGAAGTTTATTCAGCGTAGTAAAGCTTCTCCTCCATTGACATCAGTTAAAAAACAGCTCTGGTCTTTATGCGTTAAGCAATGTTAACATTTTCATCATTGGAACCTTGTATCTCCATTTTTCAATTTATTTTTATAATCATTACAATTGCATGTAACGTACAGTTGCAAACGTGACTTTTTCTACAGCACATCCTCTCGTACCTCACTGCGTAAGCAGTTTATGACAGCTGAATACTTGGTAACTGACGACTTGTGAAACAACAGCTACAAACAACGCCGTATTTGATGGCTTTAAAAGCCCCCATTTCCTCCCTGTACACGATCAGAAAATGACACACCACATTAACACGTTCTTACCCAGTTTGCTGGAAACATAGGAAGACTGCTGAGAGAAACTAGAGTAACGAGATGACCACATAGCAACATATTCCTCCACCCCAATGGTTTGATCTTTAAACCTTTACAAGCACTATACTAGAGCTCTGACTGTGACTATTCTGAATGCTATTTTAGAAAAGATACGTGTGCTTGAGTCTCCATGCCCGCTGTACCTCTGCGGTTTCCTGCGCTGTGCAAAATAAAGACAGGAAATCTCACTTTTCTTCCAAAGCTGTTTGGGGGATTGTTTAATTCGAAGTATTTTGTTATACTCAACTCAACTCTCAACTCAACTTTATTTATATAGCGCTTTTTTACATGTTTCATTGTTACAAAGCAGCTGTACATGAGACATATTGACTATAAGCAAAACAATTAAAGTTGTACCTGTAAAAACAAGAAAAAGGTGAAAACACAGAAGACAGACATACCCCCATGCAAAACACTCCACACACACAATATGCACACGTACTAATACACATAGACATAGACACACACACGAATGCGCAGACACACGGACGCGCAACGCACACACACACGTACACAGACAAGTACGCACACACGCACGCACGCACAGTGAGAGCACACATTTAAGATAAAGGAGAGAGAAGCACAGGTCAAATATAACAGACTATAAATTCCTATATGCAATATTAATTAAGTAAAACTTTAAAATTGTAAATCAGCCCCCACAGCCAGACAAATAGTGCAAAAAACAGTATGCAAACGGTGGCGAGGAACCCAAAACTCCAATCGAGAAAAAAACCCTCAGGAGAACCCAGGCCCAACCAGGGGATTCCAGTTCCCCTCTGGCAAAAGCTGCTGCCTCTGCACAAGCTCCACAGAGCTTGCACAACAAGGCTAAATAAAAATAAATACACTTACTAATAAGATAAATTATAGTTTTAAGATTATCATTAATAATCTAATAGCATTTGAAATTTTGTGGTGAAGACGTGTCAAGTGACCGCGTCCTTCTTTATCCAGCTCTATCATCTCAACTCTTGTCAGATCGCCGCTTCCCATTCTCCGCTCTACCATCAGGTCTGGCCATGAACTGCATCCTGCTCACTGTGGTAACCTTGGAACAATGAGACAAGACTGGCTGAGAGTAGAGTACTGTTCTGCACTCTTTGATGCAACAAGTACATCAGTTGTGTTCCTGGTTCCGGTTGATCTAACTAATGCAGCCTAAATCCTCAGAGGATTTACATTATGGAAGTTTAGTGTATGCAAGATTAAAAAGATGCGTCTTTAGTCTAGATTTAAACTGACAGAGTGTGTCTGCCTCCCGGACAGTGCAAGGAAGACTATTCCAAATTTAGGCGCTAGATAGGAAAAGGATCTACCACCTGCACTTGATTTTGAAATTCTAGGTATTACCAACTGACAGGACGCCTTAGAGCATAATGCACGTGAAGGACTGTAATACAAGAGAAGATCACTCAAGTACTGAGGAGCTAAACCATGTATGGCTTTATAGGTAATAAGCAAGATTTTAAAGTTAACGCGATGCTTTATAGGTAACCAGTGCAAGTTTGACAGAACCGGGCTAATATGTTCATACTTTTTTGTACGTGTAAGAACTCGAGATGCCGCGTTTTGGACCACTTGGAGTTTTTGTAATAAGCCTGCAGGGGAACCACCTAACAGTGCATTATAGTAATCTAGTCTTGATGTCATGAATGCATGAATTAACTTCTCTGCATCTGACATTGACAGCATATGACGTAGTTTAGATATATTCTTAAAATGGAAAAACGCAATTTTACAGGTGTTGGCGACGTGGCTCTCAAATGACAGATTACTATCGAATAGAACGCCAAGATTCTTTGCTGACGATGAGGGTTTTTTGGAACATCCGTCAATAGTTAAGCAGTATTCTTGGTTGTTACGTATAGCAGTTTTCGGTCCAATAAGTAACACTTGTTTTGTCCGAGTTCAGTAATAACAAGTTGTTACTCATCCAGTTTTTTATATCCACTATGCATTCCATTATTCGATGGAACTGCTGTGTTTCATGAGGCTTCGAGGAAATATAAAGTTGAGTATCATCAGCATAATATACCTGATAAATTACTCTGGTCAAACTCACTAATTTGGAGATGTAGGATTAAACACTCTTTTTAGGCTGGTCTGGTGTTTATAGACAACCACTTCTTGTTCATTTGGCATTTTATTTATTTAAAGGTGTTTTATTTTTTGTAGTTTATGAAAAATTATATGAGGCAACATTTGCAGCACACAAACAGCTATTTTAATCAGGCACTTACCTCAACTGGTGTTTTTTCTTCAGCATTTGAAAGAAATATAGTTTACCCAAAATGGAAAAAAACATTCATCCTTTACTAACATTAATGTTGTTCCAAACCTCCACTCTATAAAATAGTATGAACAGTATGAACAGACCTAGGATAATTCAAGCCAACGGTTGGATATGTGCATATTTGACCTAACCTCGAGTTGAAACAAGTTTGGCCTGGATAGTTAGGGAGCACTTTGACCACTTTGGTGTATAGTAGTTTGTATAGTAACAGCCCAAGTCCCTATCACTTTCATTATGAAGTGTATTCTTCAGCATTTTAACACCTGTGGTCCTATGGGTTTGAAACCACATAAGGGTGAGTAAACTTTTAACGAAGTGTTAAACCAATAACATAGTGCTCATTTGAAAGCAGTGTAATGAGTTGAAAAAGCTTCTGCATCAAGGTTTGTTTCGTTTTTCTGCTTTTATAATATTCACTTATTTTTACAGAAGCTAATTCATCACCACCTGGTGTGTTATGAGTTATAAGCTAGCCTTTTGTTGTCTATCTACAATGCTTTTCACAGAAACCGGAAATTATCAGATGCTGAGGGCTTTAACATTACGGGTATGTGTGAATATTACATAAACGTTTGAATAAGTGCAAACAAATAAAAACTTTGTTTGTTGGGTTGCATGGTTTCAGTAAGAACCTTTAACTTTACAGAACCTTTATTTGGCACAAAGGTTTATCCTTAAAATGGTTTTCATGCCATGAAAGGTAAGAGCAAAGTGGTTCTTTTAAGTACCTCTTCTTTGGAAACCAAAGTAGTTTCTCTATAGCTTTGCTGCAACGAACCCTTTTTAGCCCTTTAATTTCAAGAGTAGCCTATAAGAACACAAAACAACTAAAATACTAAACTGCTAAGACCGCTGTAAATAATGTGTGGTTTTTCAGTTAAGACACTTTTCTCTAGTGTGTGAATAACACATGAATATATAATATGTTAAAAGTAATATTTTACTTTTTTTACTTCTGAACTATCACTGCCTCTGCAACGGCATACTTTCACACCTTACACACCTACACCCCCTTGTGTTCAGCGAATGAGTGGCACCTTGTAATGTCTTCACAAAAGGGCACTAAATTACTTTCCCGCTCGTTCTTCTTCACTACTCCTTGCTGGTGGAACGATCGTTCAAATGAAGTCCAGTTAACCACAAATCTCAAAACATTCAACATCTCAAACAAATCTTTTCCATGAATACTTGATAGGTACATGTTGAAAAAACACAAATTCTCTCTGTCTCTCAACAAATATTGTTCTGGCTTTGTGATAACTAGCACTTATTGTATTATTGCACCCTTATGACAAATAGCTTTATTGTTTCATATTTTTCTTGTAAGTCGCTTTGGATACAAACATCTGCTAAATGTATATGTAAAATGTAGCTACTGTTCATTGGTTAACTATGAGTTTTTACAGGGGTTTAACTAAATAATATAACCAGGGCTCTCAAGTTTTGAACTGAGTTCAGAGTGAGATTTTGGCGGCGGCGGGGGTTTGGGTGGGGACGGGGGGTCTGATCTGAAAAATGTGACATAAATTTGTACAAATAAAAAAATATTTAATTCATCATTTCTTAGTGCAGGTTTGCGTGTGTGTGTGTGTGTGTGCGTGCGTGCGTGCGTGCGTGCGTGCGTGCGTGCGTGCGTGCGTGTGTGTGTGAGAGAGAGATAATGGTTAGTGTTGTTTATTGTAGGTGTTGGTAGCATGTTTTGAGGCCTTCAGCACAGGGGTTGGTGGCTCCCACTTGAAACACTGTGGTTCCAGGCCAGCCATTTTCACTGTCATGATTGATGACAGAGTTCCATCCAGTGCCAAGCTGTTCCTGGTTTTGTTTTTATTTAGTCCAACCATGGAGAAAACCCTCTCAGCTTCTGCATTTGAATGAGGTATCACTAACACTAATGCAGCTATTTTAGAAAGCCTCCCAAACTGGCTGCCAACATGCCTGCTTATGTCCCTCACACATTGATGGGCACAGGAGTTCTCTTGTCTACAGACTGAGCACCAGTAGAAGTAGCTGGTGGTTCCCATTGTGATGTATGGCCATCGGGTTGACCACTCCTTAATCTCTACTTAATCCTCTCTTTTTCCCTGTTTCCAGTGGGTTCTCCACTGTCTCCTCTATGGTGTCCTCCACAGTCTCTTCAATTGACTTATCCTCTACTGACACCCTAGCTGTCTCCTCCACTGCCTCATCTACTGTCTTCTCCACAGTCTCCTTCTCTGACCTGGCCACCCTTTTAGGGAGCTGATCCTTTAGTAGAGCGAAGCATGAAAGAATGCTCATTTGCCTCTTCCCTGACATCTTTTAAATAGACAAATGTAATATTTAATACTATACATTGTCTGGATAAAATATAATGAAATAGCCTAGGCCAAAGGTTTTCACAATGTGAAATGTGTATAATAGTTTTTTCTTTCCTTTCTCTTTCCTTCTGAATCAGAACTAATACTAAACAAGTGTCAGAATAGCTGCTGAAATTAGCAGGGGTGAACACTTGGTGTAGTTGCAGCTAGCAAAGGGATTCACTGTTAAAGCTGACTGTATACTGTTTAAGATATATATTTTCAATTACTGAAAAGTTTTTATGTTTATTAAAATGTCACTATGACAATGTGGACATGTGAAGCTTGACAACATTTAACTACAAACACATTATGTTGAAAACTAGGAAAAATGAGTGCAGATACTTACTGTGTGTGCTTCAGATGTTTTAACCTCTCCACTGAGGAAAGGCAGAATGGGGGAGGGGCTGTCACTGAGGACGTCAGACAATTTCTTAAAGGGGCGTTTACCCCAAAATGACAGGGTAGACAGCAATTACAGGAACGCATGCAAAAAGCTTAATATTATTATGAAAATAGAATATAAATGATCCAAATTATTTGTTTTATTAAATACATTGTTAAGGACAATAAGAACATTCAAAAAATATTTTAATTTTGTGCAATGTTTCCACTTTTTACACTCACTGAAATTAGCTTAGCAGTGTGAGTGACATGCCAAAATCACATACATCGAATCAAAGAAAATGGTATAAAATGATAAAACACATTTTAAGAATCTTCTTATTGCAGTTGTATGTGTGTAAATATTAGGACATTTATAATAAAACCTCAAAATGTCATTATTTTACATTATGTTCACGATGGCTCAGTGTTTCTGATGAGGACACCAAAAGGCACTTCATAGTGATAATGATCCATCTGAATTAATGTCGTGTTGAGCGAGCCTGTGAATCACAGAATGTGTCGTTGGAATCAGAATGTAAACGTTGTTGTTGCGGGAATATCTTACCCGGATACAGCAATGCTATTTTCTGATTGGCTGTTCGGTAGCTATTTTTTATTTGATTAGCTGGTGCGTGGCAGGGCCTTCTGAACTCTATGGGGAACTCCCTTGATTCCTCTAATAGCGGCGCAACTTGGTGGGCATTATCCTGGAAATTTCTCTGCGTGAGAAATACAAGGTGTGGCGTGTGAGCGGGTTGAAATGCGTGTGTCTCAGAGCCCTGTATAAACACCCATTGTTATAAAAATACAATACTATTTGTGAAAATATACATTAATACACATACCCCTATGACATTGCGGTTAGTTTTTGTTACTATATATTGTCTAGTTTGCATGACAAAAAAAAGTTTGGAACAAATTGTAACAGCAGGTGTTTCAAAAGCAAAATGCTTTATGATTATGAGAAGAATGAGAAATAGATTCCCTGCTCCAACCTCTCTGAAACAACTGTAAGATGTTCTCATAGACTAATTGTACAACATTCGACTGTAGAGACTATTTAAATGTGTCTTTTACAACAGTTTGACACGCTCTTGTGAATTCATTATGAATCAGACAGAAAAAACGGTTGAGGTCAAGAACCAGAATACTGTAGAGTACAATGCAACACAACAAAATCTCAGTTAACGTATTACATACTGAAAGAACGCGGTTTGAGTGGAACCTCATGCGTCGAATCCTCTTACTTGAGCAATAAAGTTAGCTCTGCTGTCATCTAGTGGACGGCACGTTAACTTTCATAGTACATTAAGCCGCTTTAACGCCATATTGAGAAAAAATAACCTACAATATTAGCCTACGTATAAGCTGAAGTTAAATGAAGTTGGAAGTGTAATTGAAACGCTTTACACTCTCTCGATCTGAAATGTGTTTACAAGAGGACCGTGGAAGAATAGAGGCTGGGGAAAGCATGAAGAGGAGACTATATGGTCACACCTGAAACGCTTGCACTCACACCGGTGAAGTGGATAACGATGCGAAAAAGTAGGCAAATATAAATATTCCCTGAAATACATAAAATATTACAACATTTAAGAAATGTAAATGGTGTATCAGTCCCTGAAACAGCGTATATGTTTAACTTGGAGGAGCAATGCTTCGGAACGTTTGCGTAATGATGCTCTGCTGCCATCTCGTGGTGATCATGTTAATGTACACCCAAATGGAGCAGTGGAGCAGGTCATTTTGGTTTGTCAGCGTTATCAACCGTTTTGTTTTTCAGATTATTGGTATTTATTTATTTATTTGGTAAAACTAAATTAAAAGCAAATGAGACAAAACTTTTAAATTTAATAGAACCACCAAAATATAAAGATAAACAAGGTAGTAAAAAACACTACATGAAATAATATAACACCACAGCATCTGCATGATTTTTACAGAAAATGTACATTTTGGGCAAAATTATAATTTTAAGTGAATAAGATAGATATATGATTTGTGCTTAGAACTCATAGTATGGACCTTCGGTTGCATTTTACCATTTGTTTTATCTGTTTTTCTGGTCAAGCAATATTCAAACAAATAACTATAAACTATCAATATATTTCAGATATTTAGCTTGCAAATTACATCATATTGTGTTATTTACACCTTTAATCATGTAATATATCAAGTATTTACAGTGTAATCATGTGTGTAATCCTTTTCAGTCATGAAATGCCAAGGACTTTCAGGTCTTGTAGAATCCTTTTGGCTCGGGACTGTGAGAAGCATTATGATTATTAGTATTTTCGTTTATTTTCATATGTGTGTTTAGTTTTCCACTGATCACCAGACTTACCTCTTGCAGCAGCAGAATTTGGTCTTTCGTCGCCTGAACATCACCATCTGTTAAGAAGAATTGACCTTTATTAAAACCTTTATTTAGGCATTTGAGTTCTACATTTCATACATTCACCTGCATAGATGACAGTTTGCTTGTTTTCTTGACTGCTCTTCTATAGAAATCTTATCTGAGTGAGTACCATAAACACATTAACCTGCTTGTGTCTGCGAATGCCTATGATGATGACAACAAGGAGTAAGATGAAGACCACAACTCCACTGCTGATGGCAACACAAACCCAGATGTCCACTGGAACCTTCACTGTGAAACAATATATTGACAACATCAGTCTTACACATTTTGCTTTACATGAATCACTTTCTCCTTTTTTCATTTTTCTTACCAACTTTCAGTGAGAATTTTACAGATGTCAGCTTCTCCTGGTTATTCCAGAGTTCACATCTCCATTCGCCATTGTCCTCCATCCTCACAGGGAAGAACAGATTTGCCGGCTGTGGAGTCGATCTGAGAAAGGGATGAGTGGAGCAAGACCGACACGTCCAATTGACCTCAGGGGTGATAGTATGAGGTCCTAATGAGCATGACAGATTCACCATTTGGCCTTCATTCAGAGAAGAATTAGCAGTGGATGAAACTAACAGAGGAAGAAGTTCAGACAGGTTAGGATAAATCATCCAAGACAAGTTTGTATCGCGTATTTATTCATATTTCATTCGTATCCCCTTAAAGCAAATTCTTTATTACAGTAATGCATAGTATGAATGTACCTACCTTGCAAAACCTCCACCTTGACTTTCCTGCTGAAGGTCTTTCTTTTAAAGACCAGAGTACAGGTGTACTCTCCCCTGATCTTCTCAGACACAGGCAGCTTAAGTATCGACAGATCCTTGTCTGTCAGTGTTCTCTCCCGGACGGCGATCTGCGCACCCTTTGTGACGTTCCATTTAGTTTGTGGACCGACTATGAGACTGAGAAGAGGCTGCTGGTTTTCATTGCCTTGAGGAGTAAAGGTCCAGCTACCCCCCTGTAGACCACTTTCATTTAATAGGGTCCAGGGAATGTCAGAGGATAATGAACAAGGAATGTTGACAGTATTGTTGACAGCAGTATAAATGGGTTTTGATGGAGCAGGGGCGAGATCTAGAGGAAAATACAAGTATAGAGAGAAAGAATAAATAATGACAATTTCTAATACCCCGTATCATAAAATGCATGCTCTTGTAGCTCCTCACTCTACATCTTATGCAATATGATTCGCATATATTGTATGTTCATTTAGAAACTACTCCATGTCAAGTTTAAAAAATACAGATGCACAAATAAATGCTTACATGCAGTCTTACCTATTACATACACAGTAGTTTTTGCAGTGGCTTCTCTACGATTATACTTTACATTGCATGTCCAATCACCACTAGCACACATGGGCACATTTGACACCGAAATATCCCCATTTGTGTAAGGTATGTCCAGTTTACAATTTGAGCTTTTAGGTGGCACCCATTTGACAGTGAATGAATAGCTGAATGAACTCTTTTCTAGCTCACATTTCAGAAACAGTGTGTCTCCAACAATCACTGCCTGCACTTTGGGTACAGTTACTAAAACAGAGAGAAAAAGGCTAAAGTTAGAGAAATATAGAGAAAGTGTTGTAATGTGTAATAATGTAATGTTAACAATGAGTGGAAAAAGTCATTTATGTTATGTTCTTGTTTATCTTTCATTGTGGGGACCAAATATGTCTGTTAATAAACAAACCGAATCGTGCTTTTTTGTAAACATAGAAATGCAGAAAGGTTTGTGTATACTGTATGAAAACAAATGATGTAAACAATGTATAAACAAACCTGTGTGTGTTTTACAGTGGTCAACTGTTAAACATGCAATGCAGATGTGAGGCTAAAATGATTTCAGTGGGGTTCTTTTTAAGTGGAGATGGAATGAATTTATAGATTAATTTTAAAAATGTAGTTCTGCTACTCTGCAGTTTGGTGGTTTGGCACCAGATGGCACACTACATCATTTGCATTCTTAAAGGGGACTTCACATGAAATTTTCCATTTTTATCTTTTGGGTATGCAGCAGGTTTCTACATAAATACAGTAGCTAGCCATATTGACCACTTTGGATGATGTAAACAACGCTGGTTCAACACTGGACCAGAAGAACTTCCTGTTTCATCGAATATACTTAAGATTTAGATATGTACTGTATGTAAGTTTTAAAAATAAAATACATAAAAATGATACTGGAAGTGCTTTTGTACCAGTGTTTACATCTTGTGAAGTGGTCTGTACAGAGTCTTCTTATATGGCTGAAGACCACCACCTTCCCTCCCGTTGAAAAGCCCACATAAATAAACCGAGTATATGATTTATTTTCATTTTCATCATCTATTTAAGAGAAAACCTGATAGGAAAAGAATTAATGTTTTCAACAATCTGTTATTCTTTTTGTCTTACCACGACGCAGTCTGTAGCGCTTGGTATACATTTTTGTTAATAAATGTTGTTCACAGTGGATAACTCCAAAATCAGATTCCTCTACTGGTGATATTTGAAGAGAGAAATTTGGTAAGAAAGAGAACCTTGTCTTTTCCTTTCCTGCAAAGGATAAACATGTATGTGCCGTTATATCACAATACTCTGGATATATTTGTAGCATATGCAAAAAAGGAATAAAAAAACGTCAGTCTCACCACCTTGTATCCCACCATGAGGGTTTCTGCTGATGAAAGGTGTCTGTTCTGATCCACGGACCCAGTTGACGTAAATTTTGCTGGTACCGTCGGGTGAGTCCTTAACAGTTCCTGCGTATGTTTCTCGTTGTAGAGTAACAGTCCCTCCTGCCTGTGCGTAAATTTCCTCTTCTGTTTCTGATAGTAAAGGAACATTTACACAGCTTACACAGACTGCTATTGATTTCTTGCTCTTTGTCATTTTTTTATATGCTTAGCCAAACTTAGAGCCTACCTTCAGCCTTGAGAAACTGGAAGGTCAGAAATATTAATATCCAACACAATGTCATTGTGTTTGGAAAAGAGTAAGAGGTTGATCTGAAAGAAAAGTTTCACAATCCTTATTTCGTACTCATACAGTAAATGCATCACACATCGAACCAGAGTGGTAGTTCAAGTGGCCCATAGGGGCCTGTAAAATATCTATAATAAATGCAAAACTATTAAGATTAAATAGCATTTAGCATTTCAATTATAATTGTAACTTAAGACAACATATCAATGTTTACATGCATGCTGAGCTCTCGCTATTAAATGTTTAATGCAGCATCCACCATGGCAAACTATACATCATCATTTAAACAACTGCCTAAAAAGATATATGAGCAAATGTTATATATTATTTTAATATATTTATGTTATGTTGGTAATGTTTGGTGAGTCCACACTCTAAAAAAATGTTGGGGTTTTTCAACCCAGCAGTGTGGGTCAAAAGGCGACGAACCCAGCTGGTGGGTTAAATTAACCCAGAAAATATTTATATTTGACCCAGCAATGGGTTAAAGGGATAGTTCACCCCCTAAAAAATCATGTCATTATTTAGTCACCTTAGAATTGTTCCAAATCTGTATAAATGTCTTTGTTCTGATGAACACAGAGAATGAGATTTGAAAGAATGCTTGTAACCAAACAGTTCTTGGCCGCCATTGACTATAATACTAAGAAAATTTGCTTTTTACATATCTTTGTGCTGTTGAAAACAAAAGAAGATATTTTGAAGAATGTAGGACAGCAAACAGATCTGGGGCACTTTTATCTACCATTGTAATCTTTCCTAGTCAATGGGGTCCAAGAACTGTTTGGTTACAAGCATTCGTCCAAATTTCTTTCTCTGTGTTCAACCAAACAAAGAAATGTATACAGATTTGGTACAACTAGAGAGTGAGTAATTCATGACAGAATTTTCATTTTTGGGTGTACTTTCGAGAGTATCACTAAAAAATTACATTTATACATTAAATAATAATGACGATTTATTGCAGAAATGCAAGAGGAGCTAGGAGGGCCTTCAAATATTGACAATTGGGGGCCTTAGAAAGTTTGAGAACCACTGCTTTAGAGGAAGGAAGGGGCTTGTGGTGGGCTCAGATTTTTTGGGTGATTAAGAAACTGTGAGATGTTAGTGAGGGGGAGATAAAAGCTTTGTGGTGGGCTTTGGGTTACAGACACAAAGGAAGACAAGTGCTAGTGAAGAGACATAAAAGAGAAACAGTTAGAAACACAGCGAGAGATTGATGTCGTGAGGTGTGCCTGTGGTGGTCTGAGATTGTACGGGGAGAAGATTTGTATCCCTCTCGTTTTCACCTCTTCACCTCCTCCTTTATAACACCCCCTCTCTTCCTCCCTGTTTCCACGAAAGGCGGATCTCTCCACGCTTACAAGCAGAAAAAAGAACACCACATGTCGATGTTGGTGGTGTACGTAAGCTGGGAGTGTGGTATGCAGTATATCTTACTTTGGCTTTTTATCTCTCACTTTGCATGTCTGTGTGATTTGCACAAATCGCTCTTTTTTACACTTCCTCTGTAACAAGATTTGAACCTGTGTTCTTTTCTCACTACATTTTCATTAAAAATGAATAAACCTAGCCTACATCTGTTTTAGTTTCATTAGTGTTATTTAGTATTGCATTGTTTATCAATAGTCAAGTGTTGGGTCGCCGGTCTATTCTGTCATGGAAAGTAGGGGGGAAAGCAATGCAACATAAACTTAAACAACATAAAAAGCAACATAAATCAACTTAAAAGTAATATTTAAAAGGGGGTTATCATTTTCTAGATCTTTTGTGATCGATGCCAAAAGGTGTCAACTCAAATGTGTTTCAATTGGTGGGGCATTGAGTGAACAGCACGAAAGGTCATGGATTTGAACAAATAATGATATAATGTATACAGTGAATGCAATGTAAGTCGCCATGGATAAACACATCCAAATGCATAAATTCTCCATTTTGATGTATTTTGGTGCAAATTTACTTTCCCTTCATCTTCACAAACCATAAACAAAACTGTTCTAAGATTGCGATACAAGCTGCATATATGTTGATTATTTTGCATGTCATTGAGCTTGTGCATTTTATGGTAATATTGTGAAAAAATGTATTTGATTGAGTCTTAAAGCAAAACCAGAGCTACTGGTATAGGCTATTTATAGACATATGATTTGCTGAAATCTAAATTTAAAAAAGTTTTGGAACCAGGCCCAGTACTAGGCTGGCTCGGCTGGGGGACAACTACATTTTCTGGTGAGGCAGTTTATTGCATGCATCATTTTTGCATTTTTCTGTGATTAAATTGACATATCATTATTTAATAGATTTTTAATACGAATAAGGATTTAGTAAGTATTTAATAAGTAATTAAATTTGAATTATTTGAATTGTCAGCCGGAATTTTTTTTGGAGGTGCCCAAGAACAATCTTGAGGTGCAAACCATGCAATGCCTCTCTAGCCCCCACAACCCCCCTCCCCCCAGACCTGACCTTGTTTGGAACAAGCTTTTTTGGGACAAACTTGATTTGAAGCATTTCAGACTCAATGTACTGTTGGCTATACATGAAATTAGTAATCAGTCCACTTCAAGCCTATGGTTAAATCATGAAAATAAACATTAGATTAAAACATACAGTTTTACTGTAGGTATATTTCAGCCATACATAAGATCGTAACACTTCTAGTTCTGGAATAAACATTAGCTAGCTCATGACGAAAGTGTTTACAGTGTAGGGTGGAATTGATGAAAGGATAATACGACAAAAACATGAATTACATATTGAAATGTTTTTGATAAATGAGAACCAGAAAGAGAGGAAAGAGATGCACACAAAGACGCGTAAAAGATAGATGTAGAGATAGAGGCAGCAGAAGACTGCACCTGAACATGTAACCTAGAAAGACAGATGATCAGGGCTGTGGTCAGGATGGAGGTTAAACAGCAAACAGAGAGACAGAGAGAGATGGAAGAAAGGAGGGAGTGGTAGTGTGATATATGTCTGAACTTAAATTACTTACCAACATGGACTTGGGTTAAACATGCATTAAACAATAGAGTTGTAGTCACTATATAGGTCTTCAATACATTTTAATTGAGAGCATTTTAAGTTATTTGCAATAAAATTTATTTGCAAAAAAAGTCCAAAAAGGTTTTTAAATTTGTTTTTTATTGACTTTGAATCTTCTTCATACTAAACATAGTGGGGAAATGTGCTTAAGAAAGAGAAACTCCAGATTATTTATTTATATGGCATTAATTGTTCATGTCATGTTACACTGCTTTATATCATTTTCAGTTTGTTTTAGCATGACATGTTCCAGGACATTATTATTCTGTCAATATATATATAATTAATCTCGTCTGTACATCTTTTTGGTGTTTTTTCAAGCGTTATCATGAACCAAGATTTTAACAACATAAAATATAGATTCCGCTGGTAACAGAACCGAAAAGACGGGATGTCGTGAAATTTATTTTATGCAATTCATCTATTCATTTCCACTGCATGTCATACTTTGTCAGCAAAGGAAACGATAGCTACTAATTTATCTCATGTTTTTTTTTTTTTTATATGCATTGATTAAAAAATGACACTAAAGGATATTATTCTCTATTTTGATCTCATATTAAAACAACAGTAAAAAGAAGCACAAAACAATTTATAACAAATGTAAATAATTCATAATACATACTGAAAACTGTTTAATTACATTTACACCTTTGCATAAACTTACCTTAGGAGTAAAACACGGTATCGCTTCTCTTCAAAGTCGTACAGCGGATGTGTTCACTTACAGGCCAAAATATTTCTATTTAACCACTGCTGACGCCTCCCCTCTGTCTGATTGGCCTAAAGGGGACTGAAAACATCCAGTTATTGGCATATGATTGCTGAATTATACAGATTTTTAAACAAGCAAAAATACCCACCACTTCCCTTAATGGCATGATAAGGGTGATTATTTCAGGACACTTTTTGACATTCATCTCAATGTCATAAAGTGTCACAAACAACCTACATTCACCCTAAAAACTGACTATTAGGAAACCCTTCATATTAAAATGTGCAATCAGATTCTTGTGTGGGAAAATAAAATGATGTAACTGTTTCATCCATTCATGAAGTTTTCAAGATGACATCTTGCTATTTACAAAGAGCTTCAATTAATTCAGTGTTCCATATTTAATAATTCTACTTTGTTTTGAGCATTGTTTAATGTTTTCAATGTTTTTAATTGTGTTTTGTTTTCTTTAGATTTTTGTTTGTTTGCATCAATAGAGTGTCCTTTCGCATTCACATACATTTTTAAATGTCGGCGTGCTCTCCGTTAGTTCACCTGAATGTGATAAAGCACATATTACACTTTACAAGACAAAAATCACTTCATTTTTAGTTAGCACCTATTTCAAAACCTCTGATTTAAACACTGGAAACTAATAGACGTTTTCTCTGCTATATATTATTTTATTTGTTGATGGTAGGTTCAACTCTATCCTAGCATTTTTGTACAGAATATTATGAGATCTTGTTGTCTATCATCTGTTTAAGAATACTTTTATTCATCTGACACCTGCATGTCTACGGATCTCACAAATGCTAAAACATGTAACTGGTTGCAAAGAATTAGGCATTTAGATACATTTGTTTGATAAAGGCATTGAAATATGTAATCCGTACAAATTACTAGTGAAAAAACAGGCATGCTGATTTAAAAAAGTCATTTTGCATCGTTGTATTATGAATTTTAAGAAACATTATCATTTTATATAATGCTTGGAATCAGAAAAAAAGAAAAATTTACATGTAAAAAATTTACAGTATGTGTACAGTTTGTGTAAATCTTGTTAATCTAATGATTCTCATTAAAACATACAAATCGATATTAAGGTTAATAAAAGACAGCAGTTGCATATTGTAAGAATTGTGAACTTCAAAGTATCAATGTTACAGTAATCAACCTAAAGTTAATATTTCTTTTTTTATAAATAATATTTCTTTCTGCGAGTCATCTTTCTCACACTGGACAGCTTTCAAGATTTGTGCGATAATTTGCATGCTTTTACAGTCTGCTGCACAAACAGTTATACTTTATGCACTGTATTTTGTATATGTTGGTTGTATATGTCTAAACCACCATAAAAGCACAATTCACATGCAAAAAAACAGAATTATTCAATGTTTTTTTATCTTTAGCACAGATGGGTTGCAGAGAGTCCAAATGTATACGCCGTTTACTACAGTGTGTTAACAATCGGCAAAATCTCAGAACTCTATTCTAATCAATAACCATCTGGTATGGTCCTACCGAGATGAATATGTTGTATATTACATTATGTTTTAATTAGCATTTTAATTCCAGTTCTCTTCTAAAAAACAGAACATACAGACACACTGCAAAAACAGGTGACATGCAATTGTCAACTAAGGATAAAATTCCACCACACGATTCAGCTGTTAAAAATACTTAGTAGATGTAAACTAATGTAGACGGGCTGATTCACTCCTATTAATATTTTAATAATATAAACAGACAAATTCACTGCATTGTTCAGGCAACAAAACATAATTTACTGTGCAGATCAATTGTTTTTGTAAAACTTGAAATGTTCTCTTATGGAAAGTTCTTTAAAGCAAAACCCGTTTTGCTTCGATTGAATACTTTATATCATGTGGATTGAAGCATCTCTGTTCATGTACAGGTACATTAGGGAAAAGCGCCAGAGAGAGAGAGAGAGAGCGAGCGTTTACTCTCAGGTACGCTAGAGTATCTTTAAGTGCTGTATAGGACAAGGGTGGTTTGCAAAGTAGAACCACATGAAGGTTGAAACAAACATGTTGCCTGCCTTACATCTGTGTCTGAGGTTTCACCTCACTGTCATTCTCTCTCTTCCTGTCATGCTCTGCTCATCTTTGTCAGAAAATGTTTTTACTTCAGCTTCACAGTTCATTGTCCTTTAGATCAGCATTCGCCTTAATCTTAAAACTTTGAGGTGTGAACTCTGATCTTGCTATATAAAATCTATGTTCCTACAATGTTCTAACTGAATGCTAGGTTTGAATCCCAGGGAACACACATAGCTATGACTGAACTGCAGGTATCTGTTATAAAAACGTGTCTATCTATATTGTTCTCGATGCTCTTTTTCGCTGTCTTTTGGGTTGTTAGGAAAGACCCGTTTTAGAGGGATCCCTCATTAGTCACAAAGTCTATGAGGGTGTCAAGACACCAAACAGAATCATTACAGAAAGAGTGAAAGAAAACTAACAAGCCGGAAAAGAGGCGTTTGTGGGCGATTTATTTCAATATTTCCCATACATGTTTTCGTTACGTGCTTCCCCTTCACCAAGTCATTTCTTCTCATTCTTTACTTGACTGAAGAACTGAGGCTGAGTGATATTCTCTTCATTAGCCATCTTTAATTTGTATTAACATGGTTTTAGGAAATGATTTGGACATTTTTTTCTCTTTGCATCTGAAATCTGTCTAGTTTGCTAAAATTAACACATTGGAGTATGAGAAAAGCATGTGTCTAGTGAAAGTTTGGCTATTAGTATCTGACTAACAGGGAATCCCTTTATAGATCTGAAACACCAAAACATTATAGTAACACACACACACGCTTACAATGTGTTGAAAACTCTAAGCCGTGTCGAGAATTGAAACGGTTAAGGTGAGCGTGGTAAAGCTTAAGATGGATGCCATGAGAAGCGATGCAGCTTCTTATTTTCTAATGTAGGCTTACGCTGCAGAAGTTATGTTTTTGAAAAGTCAGTGGAAAATACATAGAAGACCAAATGGAGTTCTCGAGTTTTCAGTTACAAACCTTTTCCAATCCTCTGTTTAATGAAGTCCTGTAGGTTTGAGATGCAGGTAAGACTAAATGTCAGTGGAAAAAGACAATGAGAGAGAGACATGTTACTGGCATTTGGTCTGATGCTTGCGAAAATGTATTTTTATGTACAGAAGATTAGATCATACTCGACACAGCAACTTTCGAAATGTTACTGTTCTCAAGAAGACTAGTCTGTTCCATTACGTAATTATACTGTATGTTCACGTCATTTTGCTCTTTTTCATTTTTTTCCTGAAATCTGAGAATGGACCTGGCAAATAATTCACAGAAATACATGAAAACAAAATCATTTCAGTAATCTGTCGTCAGCAATATTTTTGTCCTTTCCGATAAATGCTTTCATTTTCGAGTGGGATCTGTTCCTCTAAATAAAAAAATGCTATACTTCTTGTTTTGTGGCTGAAAACTTAACTGTTATAATAGTCTTTAAATGTATCTTTATTTTAAATGTATGTTTTACATCTTCAGGACAGAGTTGGGGGAACAGCTAAAAGGTGGAAACAATTCTAGGTGCCCACATGGTTGGAGCTAAACAGTAATAATATCCAAATTTGATATTTATAATGGGCCCAGAGTCCAGTTAGGGGACCCCAAAAATGCTAAAGTCCTCCAGCTCATCATGATGAATAAATCCTCTTAAACCCTCAGTGTCTAAAAGGCATTTGATAACACGTTGCCTAGAAAGGTAAACAGAACGCATCCTCCATATCAGCATACCATCCATAAAGACATATGTTTAGCAGATGCATGAATGCTTATTTCTTGTTATTTATATTACGTTCCAGAGTGAAACTGTAACGGTCAGGTAGGAAAACACTCACAGATTGTGTGGTATGTGTGTGGGACAATGCTGAAGTGAGAGGATTAGAAACAGAGAATAATGTCTGTATGACACACTGTGAAAGAGGGAATCCTGCTCTCATTATGAAAATCACTCGCTCCTTCTGTGAGCACAACTGCAGCATTCGAACACAAAACATAGACTGAATTCTACAGCTTATCCAAGCTACCGAACTAATTTAAAGTAATAGTTCACCATAAAATAAAAATCTGTCATCATTTACTCACTCTCTTGTCATTTTAAACCTTTATAACTTTCTCTCTTTGGCAGAACAAAGAGAGAAGATATTCTGAAGAATGTTGGTAACCCAACAACTGCAGTACCCATTCACTTCTATTGTACGGACACAAAACCAATGCAAGTGAATGGGTATGGCCAGTGTTCGGTTACCATCCTTCTTTAAAAGTCTTAATCTTAAAAAGGAGTATTGTTATCTTTCGTTTGCTATCATAAATGAACCTACGTGCCAACGAATGCTAAAAACTGCCAGGCGATATATAGAAACAAACAACACACTATGCTGTCCTTAGGCATAAATGTACGATAACAACAAACTTTCCATTTAAACCAATTCTTTGACAGTGATCAAACTCTCTCTTCTCTCTTCTGCATCGTACTGTCATAATTTATTTAGTGTACGTATCTTGCTGATCAGCTGATCCACAGTTTTTATGATTGTTCCATTAGAGTCTTGGCTTATTGTTAATCCATGATATATTCATTATTTTAGTATGCGTGCAGAAGTCATTACAGTATGCAGCCTTTGTGGTTGTCCTATAACTTTTGTCTCAATAAACAAGGTCAGCTGAAGAACTAAATTTGAAAAAAACAAAAAGCTTGACCAAAAAATAAACTTTCAGGATCCTAAAGTATTGTTTTACACCTATGGTGTTAACTGTTGCATGCAAAATAGACAAAATAACATTTACCGTGTGCGTACATCATTTACAGCTGCTAAATTTTTTGTAGAATTATGTCATTTTTTTCTTACGATGCATCACACCATGGCAGATTAATGTCAACAAAAACAAGATGAAGGCCCTAAAGTTGTGTCTGCCTCATGTTCTAATGCAGGTCATAATTCATTGCAGTCATATAGTATTTGCTAGGCGGTATCATACACTGAAAAACACAAAGAACTGCATGAAATATTTATCACGATTGCTTGTTTTGCATTAAAATTGACTCTGGATTCATTTTTGAAATTTGTCCCAAATGTCTAATTTCGACATTTAATTGACGCATTGTGTCACCAAGTTAGGCTTCTAAAGAAAAAAATCTGTTTTAATATGCATAATTGCACATGAATATAAATGATTGCATTTTATTCACAAAATCTGTTTTATCTATTTCCTGTTTAAGCTTAGCAAAAAAATACAAACATATGCAAACAAAACTAGATAATAGTATAAAGACGACCTTATCTAATCGTGCCGCGCAATTGTTTATTATTTGGTCATGTGTTTGCATCTATAGTAACCAGTTTCTCCTGTACAAAATACAGTGACTTCAAAAAGTATTTTGACCCCTAACCCACACTTAAATATTATTATGGATTTCATTATATTGGACAATACAATATTACAAACTGTGGCACTTATTTTTGAAAAAGCATATTACAAAACATTTCATCTAAAGAACTTTGTCAGATGTAAAATAATAAGAGTGAATATATAAACTGTTAGAAATAAAGATTTTTTTTACTCTTAGTTTGTCAAACATTAGTGCATAAACATATGAATGTCACAAACTACACCTGTGGTTACTCTGCTATGATACCTGAGGGGGGACTGATCTTGTATATACACAAAAAAGACCAGGTATCACTTGGTTAAACGTAATTTAACAAAAAAGGCTCAAAAAAGTGAAGTTAGTTATATAGGGAACATCTTTTATTTAGTTTGAATATGCCACTGTATGACATTTTGTTGCTAATGCAATGGAATACGGCCACTGTATAAAAATAAATGCATACAGTATGGATTGATTCTCATCAGTGAAACTGAATGGGGAATGAGGCAAGTGTTTCTTAAAATAAGTAATAGTTCATCATTGTTTTGTGCTGAAAATATCATCTTTACGGCACACCCAGCAACCAACGAAGACCAGTCAACAAGGCAATATCTGCATTTTTAAACCAGTCTGTATCTGGATACTTTAGTTTACACCAACATACTGACAATGATGAAAAATACAGTGTTAAAGTCTTGCGTATACTGCAATGTAATTGCAGTTTTTGTGATTAAGTTTAATGACGGCTTCATGCAAAAACATTCGCTTTTCTGTACACTTTTCCTAAATGTACACATTGATTAATTTTACAGTAATGTCTTTTCCTCTAAACGTTCTGGTATGAAAAAAATGTTAGATTTTGTTAGATTTTGAAAAAAAACGTTAGAAAACGTTACAAATGTGAAAATTCTAAACGATCGTGCAAGCGTTTAACGTATCAAATAACAAAAATTAACGTATAAAAATAACAAATAAACAATTTAGCATACAACTACAAAACACTAAGTGAAAATGGTCAAAATCTTGAGTTTGCCTTAATCCAGTTTTAAAAAGCATGACTCTTGTCAACACTTTCAGCTGCCTGTAGTGAGGCTTTGGCCTACAGAGGAATATTAAAAACACGCAAGTGACCTTCTGTAATAATACCACATGTAATATCTGTTAATGTTCCAAATAAGCTGCCGTGATCTGATTTTGAAAATGAAATAACAATTGAGGAATGCACATCGACAATCACAGATCACAAATTTCAATACAACGAACCCATTCAAGACATTACAATATGACATCCTGCAAAAACAAAATGATTGTCTAAAATATGCATACTAATACTACACTCAGCCTATCTAATTCATTTCATTAAAGCTTTTTTAATTTTAATATTTCTGAACCATGACCACCATCGTAGTAACATCAGATAAACATCTAAAAAAACCATAAAACGTCATCCTAGAATTTAGAATACAAAATACATTTTAGGCCCATATCAATTTTAAGTTGCTTGTAAACAACATTCTACCAAACAAACGTGGAATCTCCATTATTTTGTTGATTATCTACTTCAACTCATTGCTTTCGACAGGTAAAGACAAAAGACCTTTAACTTTAAATACAAGAAAACATGTAGCTGCATGAGCTGTAGCAGACCAATAACAGTGACATTGTTAGAGTTTGTAATATCAACACAGCGATACTTACAGTCCAGCTCTGAAGAGATGAGAGTGTCTCTGTGTTGTGTTCAGGATCAGACAGCTACACTGACATTTTCTTCCAAACACACACACTGTCAATCACTCAAACACACAGGAAACTGTGACATGATTTGCGCAGCTCTACAACTCATCTGTCTGTGGTTCTTGTTTGTGTTTGTAGTTTGACAATTCTGTTTATTTTCACAGTTTTCATTCTACATGTTTTTATTTCGCTCTACATGTCTATTTGTATATGTTTTTGAGTGTATTAGGTATTGATCATGTATTGTGATGTTTATAATCTCTGTCTGCTGTGTACTGGACTGCATGCAGCACTCTCAAATACACGGCTGCACCTGTTGATGGTAATGTTCAAATAAAACGGATTTGTTTTTAATTGTATATACTTTAATATTGTTATACTTTAATAACCAGTGCAATGTATTTTATATAAATACAATTATAAATGCATACTGTATATTCATGCTTGTGTGACAGGTATGTATACTGAGTTTAGTCATTTATTGCTGTCTGTTTGTTTTGATGTCAGTTTGTAAACAGCTGTATATGTAAATGTGTGTGTGGACACCTGTAACCCAAACCAATTCCAGCTGCACCAGTTTAGCAAAGTCTGCTCATTAAAGCTATAGCGCAAATGTGAAGAAATAAAGACACACACATGTTAGAAGAGCATTAAATGATTTATTGTGCAAACAAAAACTGCAACATTCAACATTATGTCATGCGACGTACAGAAACATTTACATTTTAAAATCAGCAAATACATACAATGTAAATAAACTTGAACATGATTTTGAAAAGAATACATAGGGATGTAATGATTTACTCGATTCTCGATCTCACGATACAATTTTTTCACGATTTGTTTTTACAATGAGTTGAGACAAATTAGAAATTAACAACTGCCCTTTTATTTTTTATTTCTTTGTAAAATAAACATTTATGTCAAATAATAAAACTAAATTGCAATTTTAAAACAAATTCCAAATCAAATAAAAAATGAATAATACAAAAGTCTCTTCTAAACGTCTCTGTTGGTGCTTTTTTAAAATATCAGCATATCCACGTTTACCAAGTTTGCAGTAAACACTGCTGTTCAATACATGTATTGCGATTCATTTAACATCTCAACGGACTCATCACATATTATAATCGATTTTCAACCGGCTCATGGGGAATCGTTACATCCCTACTCGTTTGATAGTAAATTTTACAATCTCATGTCTTGTCATCATTTGTCAATAAAAGCGTGACTCCAGCTGTCCACATGCTTCTCTCAGTTAAATGGTTTTGTTCGGTTGTTTGCCTTATGCTGTTGTCTGGGGACGGGAACTGGTCTCACCTGCACATATTCTTCCTCTCTGTCATCTTAAAAGGAACAAATGTTATAAAACACCAGAGTTTTGTACTACATTATTTTGCATTAAAGCATATACCAAGATCTTACAAAGAAAAAAGGCAGAATGATAAGAAAAATACAATGTCAAATGTCAACTGGGCCATTTTCCAGACAGGGTTTATTCCTAGACTAAAATGAACTAAGGCCTTTTGGTTTATGGGAATTCACCCATGTCCTCTTTCTGAGATAGACTTTACCAGTAAATTTAGTGAGTTCTATGGTGTAAACAAGGTCAAATGAAATAAACATTAATGGAATGAAATGAAATTTTAACGCTAAAACGATGAGGAAAAAGTCATAAAAATGTGTAACAGGAATCACTCATATAGCATTATTACAGAAGAGTAAAGAAACAGGATGATTTGCTTCTCTACATGGCAGGATTACTGGGTGAATTCAGAACCTGTAACACTGGCAGTTGGCTGTAACATTGGCATTTCGCTGTAACATTGGCAGTAGGTCGTAACATTGACAGTTGTCTGCGGTAAGTTGATGCATTGATCTTAATTGTCCCGCTCGCTTCTACAAAATAAATAAAAACATATAAACATTACTTTCTTTTCTATTTTTTCTTCCACTTTTTCTTTCAATCTCTCTCACGTTTATACGTTTGTTTCTTCGTTGGACAATAACAATCAAGGCAATAAGTCCAATGAAAACCACAGAGCTTGCTCCCACAGCAATCCCGATCCACAACTGTACATCAAACAGATTTATGGTCCACCATCCCTCACTTGCAGGTGTTTGCCCATTCACACTGGTGTCCACTTTTTTACCTGTTGTTTAAAAATCATTACAAATAATAATGCGGAAGGGCATCGTTTGTATTGCGTATGGGATAAATAGTTCGAATTTGTAAGGTTGTGTATGGTTGTATTTACTTGAATTGTTGGACACAACTGTCAACGTTGTGCTGGCAGTCAGCTTCGTTCCACCATCAAACTCAACAGTACACACAAATATTCCTTCATCACTGGCCTGTACCTGAGTTAGTTATAAAATAAATGATTGGGGGAAAAAAAACAAATAAATATGTATAGTTCTTGCAGATACAAAAAATGTATTCACTTTCATCATCTTGATTGTATAGTTGGTGCCGAGTTGTCCACTTGTAAATAAAACTCTTGATGTGTTGTGGCCCATGCACTGTAAGGTGTTATGTGTGTTTTTTAGCGTTGCGGAAGAGATTTCAGGAAGGTGGTCAGCCTCCCATTTCCCATCCATTATATGCAGAGCTGTACGTTGAGTAAGAAAACAGGGCAGAACTACGTCACCTCCTTCATGCACTTCAATAGTTCCTTTGGTCTGGAGACCTGAAGATGTCATTTGCAATGTGAATTACAAAAAATTGCATACGTTCATACACACTTTTAATACACACACTTCACACAATATGTACCACAGTATCACTTTTATAATCAATACAATTAGAATAAAACAAGGCTATGAGGGCCTCTCACCAACAACAGTCAATGTGATATCTATCTGCAAGTTTTCCACCTGACATGTCCACTGGCCGTCATCATTTAAAGTCAAAGATTTCAGGTGAATTATTTGCTTTCTTTCAGGATATAGTTGACCACCAGGAGGTCTCAGCCACTGTACTTTTGCGTTGGGATCTCCTTCAACATTACAGTACAGCTCTGCATCACTAGACTGGAGAAGCACTGTGCCTGGTTTAACAAAGACTGAAAAAGGACCAGCTACAATTACTGTGAATTTAAAATTTAAAAAACACGCTTCAGTTTTCCCAATTGTTGTCCTGTCTCACCTGACACCACACGCACAGTATATTCTCTATTATGTGAGCAGGAGTAAGGTCCAGAGTCACGTTTATCCAGTCGGGTTATCTTCAAAGTGTTTGTAGTTGCATGATATTTAGACGGATTTTGTGAATATAAGGGACCTGTAAAATGACATTTACAGTAATCACAGTGAGCAATTAGACTATGTTTGTAAGCGATGATGATGATCAAATGTTTATTTTTCCCAAACTGTATTCAGAGAGAAACAGATAAAGCTTATACCCCTCCGCTTAGATCCTGTTTTGCCATTAATATACATGATGAGATTATTGTTAAATTTCCATTCGACATCACCCTCCGATACACCACACTCTATTAAAAGGTCTTCCCCAGCTGTCTTATATAACACAAAACATTCTCCGGGGTATACATGAAGGACTGACAAAGACACACACAGAGAAAGACAGGGTTTAAAAATAGAGAATGAGCACAAATACAAGTCATCAGAATCTTTCACCACACAAAACAAATCCTGAATGTCAATGTGCAAGCTTATGTATATTTGACAAAAACTTGCAGACAATTAATGGCAGACTAAAACTACAACAAATTTATGACGTTTTATGCTTACCAAGCAGGAGAAAATAGGTATTTTTGAATGTAGACATTCTGTTGCTATTTCACATTTACATCTAGTCATGTAGCAGACGCTTTTATCCAAAGCGACTTACAAATGAGGTAACTCTGCATCAAAATTATAAAGCAAAATTATTTTTAAAGCAATGGAACAGAGGTATGATGAGATTTCATTTAGAAGGCAAAATGTTGGTATAGAAATAAAAAACAAACAGACATTCAATTTCATGTCTAAAAATGTTTTATATCAGATAAGGGTCGGCACATCACGAAGCAGAGCTTTACAGGGCTAATTGCTTTTAAAAAACGGTTCATCCATAGTAGCAAGGTTTCATAAAATAAAATGAAAAATTTTCAACTAAAATGAAAAAATAAAAATATTACATTGTTCCGCCAAACAATGTAATATTTCTCAGAAACAAAAACAACAAAGTGGTTGCCAGGCAACACACTGTGACGCAGTGATACTGTAGATGTAATGCTGAGAATTTACAACTGCTTAGAACACGGCACAACCAATTAAATTAAAGGACCAGAACTAAACATTTTATAAATCGTCTTCTCATAAATAATTGACTTTGTTTTTTATAAAATAGACGACTTCAGATTATGTAAACAATGCTAGTCCAATAATCATCCATAAGAACTTCCTGTTTCAGTTTAACACTGCACAAACGTTTGAACAAAATACGACCAACAGAACTTTAAATAAATTTATATCAGAAATGTATAACCCAATCAAAATGTTAAACAAATGTGCTTAAAAAGTATTTACAACTTTAGAATTGAAAACATTTCAATAAAAAATGAAACCGGAAGTGCTTCTGGATAAGTTTTTCCAACATAATCAAGTAGGTTTTTTGTATTTATTTTATAGTCATTTATTTCACAGTTCATTAAATTATTAACAATAAAATGTTTGACTATTATCAGTGCACAGTAAAGGTTTGTAAAATTGTATTTTTAAAAGCACTTCTCTAAAATATAAAATGTTGCAGATTGAGTGTTAGTATAAGAACAGGTGTTGTGGGTTTTTGAAACACACAAACATTATTTTTTAAAAATCATTTATCTTTAATTCAGTCACATGCAACAGCCCTGCATTTACGTATGATCATATAATATTAATAATGTTTCTACTGTATTTTTATTGTTTCTTTTTTCATATAAATAATTCGAAGCTAAAGCTGATGTATGATGATACTTACATTCAGAATCCCAAAAAATGTTGTTGACAAAGTTTTTGAGAAGTTCTGCACCTAGTCTAACTTTACACACAGACCTGTGAGAAAGCTGCCAAAACATGAAACCGCACCAGAAGACAGATCCGAAGAAAGCAAAAATGCTTTGTGAAGAGCAGCAGCCAATCAGAAAACGCCTCCGTTTCTCAAATGCAGTTTTCACTTGGTGTACCTTGAAATGAGGGTTACATCAAATGTATTTAACAACACTTGTCTTCTCTTTATATTTACCAATAAGCCAACAGAGCACAGGAACATTATTACATTTTGTTTCGACACAAATTTAAGTTGCCTTAAGAATGCCACACATGAAAAGAATGCCACACATGAACTTTTAACAACTGTGATAATGGCATAGAGGTTCAATGTGTAATTTTTTGGAGGATCTATTGACAGAAATGCAATATAATATACATAACTATGTCTTCACAGGTGTGTAAAGACCTTACATATTGAAGCGTTATGTTTTCGTTATCTTAGAATGGACTATTTCTATCTACATACTCTGCATGTCTCCTTACATTAAATTCACCATGCTGTTTCTACAGTAGACAAACTGCTCTTCTTCTTCTTCTTCTTGTAATGTTTATTGCCGGTGGGCAAACCTACTTTTGGTGCAATTCCGCCATCAACTGAACTGGAGTGTGAAGTGACAATGGGGAAAAATAAATAAACAAAATTACTTATATTCTCATGAAATTTTCTGTGTCTTTTATATAACTTATATCACTCTTCTGAATTTTTGGACAAACTGCTAGAGAGTTAGAGAGGTTAGAGAGTCGGACTCGTGACCAGAAGGTTGCTGGTTCGATTCCCAGGGCCGGCAGTTAACGACTGAGGTGCCCTTGAGCAAGGCACCTTACCCCTACTTGCTCCCCGGGCGCTGCAGTGATAGCTGCCCACTGCTCCGGGTGTACGTGTGGTCACCACTTGCTGTGCGTGTGTTCACTACTCTCTGGATGGGTTAAATGCAGAGGCCACATTTCGGGTATGGGTCACCATATCTGACTAATAGGTCACTTTCACTTTCAAAGAAGTGAAACGTGACAACATCTTAGTCCTGTGCCAGCCACCGTGGTGCTTCGAAAGGGAGGGGTGGAGTGAGCCGTTGGTTGCAATTCGCAACCTCACCGTTAGATGCCGCTAAATTTAATGTCATTGGTATGTTTACTTTTCAGAATTATGACAGACATAATGACCACACATTGTGCTCATTCCCACATGACGTGATGAAAGCAAAGAGCTCATACTTTTCAGGACAAATAAATAGAAGATTGGTAAATAGAGGACTGGTACCAGAAAATAATGTTAAGCTGTTGTTGTGTGCTCTTTATTAACGGCACACAAACACACTTACTTCCTGGTCCGTCACAAACACGTGGTCCTGGGGTGGCTCCCGACTGGCTTCACTTCCTCCCTCTGAGCGTCCACCTTCAGACATATCCATGGACTCCAAATCATCCAGATGAGAAAACAGCTCAAACAGCTGAGACTCATTGGAGTCATGCAACACTCAAAAAGAGATATACAGAAAAAGATCATTGTGAATTGTGACTACATGAGCACATCAGAAGCATCAGATAAGCATCTGAAAAATCCACAAAAGTTCATGCTAGAATAAAGTACACAAGACCCATGTCATTTTACAGTTGCTTGTAAACATTCTAGTGGCATCTCTACTAATGTGATTTTGTTGATTATCTATTTCGACTCATTGTTTTCGTCAAGTAAAGAAGAAACCTTTAACTTTAAAATACAAGAAAGCATGTAGCTGCATGACCGGTAGAAAACCAATAGCAATCAGTAACATTGTTATTGTTTGCAATATCAACACAGATATTTACATTCCAGTTCTGAAGAGATGAGAGTGTTTCTGTGTTGTGTTCAGGATCAGACAGCTACACTGACATTTTCTTCTAAACAAACACACTGTCAATCACTCAAACACACAGGAAACTGTGACATGATTGGCGTAGCTCTACAATTCATGTCTGTGGTTCTTGCCACATGTATTTTTTCCTAATTAAACATACTTTAATATTACATCATATTCTTCAGGATAACGTATACTGTAAAAAAATATAATTTAAAAATAATTTTACAGAAATAGTTTTATTTTACAGATATTTCACATTTTTTATATGTGGTAAAACATTTACATAGACTGCAAATTTACTTGTCAAGCTAGAAATACTGTAATCTTAAAAACATGTAAATTTACGTAAAGTTACCCCAGCTGCTGGAATATTATTTTTATTGTTTTTACAGTGATTTCGTATGAAAATAAAATTGTTGCAATTCATACCTGTGTCAGATATTCATGCTGATTGTAGTAATTTATTGCCGTCTCTTTGTTTTGATGTTTGTAAACAGCTGTACATGTGTGTGTGGACACCTGTAACCCAAACCAACTCCAGCTGCACCAGTTTAGACGCTCATTAAAAGCTATTGTGCAAATGTGAAGAAATAAGGACATGCCCACGTGCACATGTTAGGAATGTATTAAACGATTTATTGCGTAAACAAAAACTGCAACATTCAACATTATGTCATGCCACGTACAGAAACAATTTCATTTTATTATCAGTAAAATTACAAACAACACATAACAACAAAACATAAAAAATAAATCTAATTTTGAAAAGGTACAGTCACAATCAAATGTCTTATGATGTCAATGATTTGTTTTATTTTACAGTCATCATTTGTCAGTTAGAACATATAAAAGCAATGGCCCAGCATGACCTCAGTCTTCCACACTCCAGTTAACATGTCTCTCAGTTATATGGTTTTGTTCTGTTTGTGTTACGCTGATGTCTGGGGACAGGAACTGGCCTCACCTGCTTTACCAATTCCTCCCCTCTCTCAGATCTTAAAAGAAAGAAACATATAAGTAAAATTTATAATAAAGTATACAAAAAAACATAATGTCATAAACATAATATCCCCTTTCTATAATCAGTTGTATGTTGTAAACAAGGTTAAATGAATTGAAAAAAAACTTAACACTAAAACAAAGAGAGATATACAAGCTGAAAAAACAAAAACTTGGCACAAGAATCCTAAATGTGATTAATACTCATTACAGAATTACTGAAGAGTAAATAAGCAAGAACCTGTCACATTGGCAGTAGTCTTTGGCTGTAAGAGGTTGTCTCATTGATCTCAGATGTCTCACTCGCTTCTACAGAAGAAATAAAAACATATAAATCATTGTTTCTTTCCCTTGTATTTTCTTTCATTTCTTCTATCTTCCTGTCTCACCTTCATACGTTTGTTCCGTCGTTGGACAAGAACAATCGCTACAATAACTCCAATCAGAACCACACTGCTTGCTCCAACAGCAATCCAGATCCACAACTGTACACCAAGCACATTTTTGGTCCAAGGTCCCTTCCTTTTAGTTGTTGGCCCATTCACACTGGCGACCACATTATTACCTGACATTTAAAATCATTACAAATGGACAGAGTTGTTGATTTGGGAGAGCATCATTTGTATTGCGTAATGGGATTGATAGTTGAATTTGTTAAATTGTGTAGTGCGGCTGTGTTTACCTGAAGTGCCAGGCACAACTGTCAACGTTGTGCTGGCAGTCAGCTTCTTTCCATCATCAAACTCCACAGTACACACAAATCTACCTGCATCACTAGGCTGAACCTGGGTTAGATAAAAAAAACAGGAGAGAAAATAAACGAAAGAAAAAATACACATATATATAGCTTTTACAGATCTGAAGACATATTCACTTTTATTATCTTGATATCATAGTTGATGCTGAGTTGTCCACTTGTAAATATAACTCTTGAAGTGTTCCGGCCCTTCCATTGTAAGGTCTTATCTGCGTTATATAGAGTTGCGGATGAGACTTCAGGAAGATGGTCAGCCTCCCATTTCCCACCCACTACACGCCGAGATGTTATTTGGGGGAGAGAACAGGGCAGAACTACGTCGCCCCCTTGAGGCACTTCAATAGCTTCTTTGGTCTGGAGACCTGAGGTGTGTCATGTACAATGTGCATTACAAAAATATCTACATAGTACCACTTTTATAGTCAATAAAATAAGAATTATAACACAGTTATGAGGGACACTCACCTACAACAGTTAATGTGATATTTATCTGCAAGCCCTTAACCTGACATGTCCACTGGCCGTCATCATGTAAAGTCAAAGATTTCAGGTCAACTTTTTGCTTTCTTACATTATATAGTTCAGCATTAGGAGGTCTCATCCACTGTACTTCTGCTGTGGTATCTCCCTCAACATTACAGTGCAACTCTGCATCACTAGATTGGGGAAGCACTGTGCCTGGTTTAACAAAAGCTGAAAAAAGGACCATTCGAGTATAAATTACAAGTACTGTGAATTTGTCGCAAATAAATAAACAACACGTTTAAGTTCTCCCACTGTTGCCCTGTCTCACCTGACACAACGTGCACATTATATTCACTTCCATGTGAGCATGAGTAACGCCCCGAGTCACTAGGCTCCAGTCGTGTTATCCTCAAAGTCTTTGTATCTGGATAATATTTATTCGATCCTTGTTGATATAAAGCACCTGTAAAAAAAACATTTAGCCTACAGTATTTACAGTAGCCTTACTAAAAAACGAGGTTTGTAAATGATGAAAAAACGGATACCTCTCAGTTTAGATCCACTACTGACAATAATTTTAACGATGCGCGTATCTTTAAATTTCCATTCAACATCATCTTTCGATGATACACCATTACAATGTATGGTAAGGTCCGCCCCAGCTTTCTGATATAAAACAGCGCATTCCCCAAAGAATATATGAAGAACTGACAAAGACACGCAGGGAGCAAAATGGTTAAACACAGAGAATGAGCACAAGTACAAGTCAGCAGTCGTTCAGCACTATAAACAAATGTTTGTGCACTTGTAAATTTGACAAAAACAGAGTAATGGCAGAGGAAAACGAACGTTGTATTATTGAACTGAATGGGGTTTTTATGCTCACCAAGAAAAAGAAGGATGTTCTTGAAGGTAGACATTCTGTTGCTGTTTCAAAAATCTAAAAGTAAAATAAAAAAGAATTGGAATTTATTTTTAAAGCCAATAAGTGAGAGAAGTCTGGAGTCTGAAGTAAAATATTGGTTTCTAAATTCATTAGAGCCATCAATGTATTTCGTTCTCTCAAGTATAGCTACTTTCTGTAAATACTGAACTAGAATATTGTATCGCCTTAAATCATAATTGACTGACATTAAACTACTGTTAAAAAAAGAATGAAAAAATTAAAAAAGAATGTTAACTTTAATTGTACAAAATATTTAATTTTTGCTCATGCAAGCCAATAAATAAATAAAACAAGTTTATTTTATTATTGGTTGAACAGTTTAGTGTCTCAAAGTCAGGGGCCAGTTGAACATAGACTCTTAGTTAAGACTGTGTCTTAACAACTATTCTCACAGACTAGCAATTAGTTCGAACTAACCAGTCTTACTTTTCATATTTCAATTAGAATTTCAAGCTACCTTTTTATGTAACTCACTTGAAGACGTTATGACCAGTCTTGAAGAAAAAAATTAGATGACTAACTTAAGACTAGTCTAAGCAGTTTATGCAACCGGAGGCATATTTCAATGTTTATTAGAAAACTTCACATTTTATGTTAAGTCGTACGGCACAAAATGTTAATAACATAGATTCCAGTGATAATTTAAACATTTATTTTACAGTCCACAGTTCATCTAAATATTCACTTAACATAAATATTCATAAAGTTTTATATGAATCGTATAAGAGCATTAAAAGCATAGCCACGTATCCAAAAGATAAAATGTCGCCGATCGAGTGCAGCAACAAAATAAGTCGTGAGTTTCTTGCTTGGACTAAAAACGTCATTTAATTTATCTTCAAACACACGCAAGTCTACATCTACAAACACTTTATTTTTTGTAATTTTTATTTCATTATCGAATGTCTTATTCTGAGCCGATGCATGATGATACTCACGCTCAGGGTCCGAAAAAATGTTGTCGTTGACGAAGTGCACTTAATCCAAATGATAAAACTTTACACAGACCTGCGTGAGAAAGCTGCCAAAACCGCACCTGATGTTGAAGTAAAACGAGAGAACGGAAGAAAAAATGTTTTTTTGGAGAGCAACCACCTGCCAATCTAAAGCAGAAAACGCCTCCATTTGGGTGTTCCATGAAACGACATTTTACAAACAGCAATACAGGTCAATTATATTTATTACAGAATCCTTTCTAAACCAACAAGCCAAAAGAGCATGGGCACATTAATACATTTTCTTTCAACATAAACCCTGTCTTTAAGTTATTAAGTACATAAGTTGCCTTAGGAAATGATTTGTTTACTTTTGGTGCTAAACTTCCGTTAACTTACTGCCCTAATACAGGCATTCCACACAGTAAATATTTCGTCTTTCAGTATCACCAGTAACCACGAGCTTACATTTACTTCCTGTAAAAGTTTAATACTGCTGAAATTGCATTTTGCTTAATGAAAACAGAAAAAAAAACTCGCAGTCAGAACAGGCAAAAAGACATTTTTATTAAAGCAAATAAAGAACAAAAGGAATTATTTTTTCCGAAAACAAAATATGAGAGGGAAAAAAGAAACACCACGATAAGTTTTGCATTCATGTGTTTAATCTCCAATATATAATATTTAACAGTTTTTTGATTTAGTGAAGTAATTACTTGTCATTTGCAGAAATATTCTGAAACACATAAAGGGAGGGAAGGCGGAGCTTAGCTCTAAAAGCCATGTCACAATAGCCACTATCCAATCAGAGGGAGGCACGAATGAGATCAGTGTGTGCGTGTGTGTTTGTGGTAAGGCATTAGCCTTTCGAGTAAGAACACTAATCCGCACACCCTACATTTTTTCCCTTTCATTTTTACGACTGACATCTTCTATTCAGTAGTGAGTATGTGTTGGATAAGTGCTTTGACATCTTATTAAAATGGGGCATCAGAAGCAGAAATCCTGGCCTAAAATTTCCAGTACCTCAAATAAAGGTGTGTGTGTGTGTGTGTGTGCGTGTGTGTGTGTGTGTGTGTGTGACAGAGAGAAAGAAAGAGATGCTGTACTAATTTACTTTATTCCACCACTCTCCTGTAAAAGTACAGGTAGCCCAGGTCCTTAGGAGGTTTCTCGGAGGCACAAACTTTTTGATCATTAATGATTACCCACCTGAAAAAAAACAGAGAACAAAAGACATTAAAAGAGAAACAGAGAAAAACAAGCACACAGAAAGAAGAGAGTAAACTCACTGTTGGTCCTTCTTGATATGACAGACATAATGACCGCACATTGTGCTCGTTCCCATGTGACTGATGAAAGCAAAGAGCTCATACTCTTCAAGACAAATAAATTGAAGATTAGAATTGCCCAGGACTGGTAACAGAAAATATTGATAAGTTGTACTGCGCTCTTCAACAATGGCACACAAACACACTTACTTCCTGATCCGTCACGAACACGTGGTCCTGGAGGTGGCTCACGACTGGCTTCGCTTCCTCCCTCTGAACGTCCACCTTCAGACACATCCATGGACTCCAAATCGTCCAGATGAGAGAAGATCCAATCGACAGCACGCTCTAATACATTATTCTACAAAGTCACAAAGACACATTATATTATATTATATTATATTATTTTAGAAAAGAAATGAAAAGTCACTGTGAACGGAAGTGGCGATTGTCTTCAGCATTCTGACTAAACGGACGTGGATTATTTTCCACTGCAAATTGACAGGATGGATAAAAACAGGAGTTAAATTTTGAAATTGATCTGGCAGAGGCCTGACATGTTAAGGGGAGGAACTAAAAAATGTTCTGACCAAGACATCTGATTGACGTCATCACAGAGTATCGCCACTAGAGTGCAGAAGTGCATGTTCAAATTTTGATTAAAGATTATGAGGGCACATGAATTTAAATAAAATAATGACCCGCACAATACATTATTTCTAATAAACAGCGCAATATTCCAGAAAAAAATAAGAATTGTCAGTTTCGATTTCAAAGTGACTTTAACATTTTTAGCTCTACACATAACGTTTTGTATGGTTAACAGAGGCAGTTGTCTCTTACCGTAGCTCTGAGAGCGCGGGTGGCCTGGTCTCTACTGAATCCCATAGACACAATGGTTGCTAGGTGTTCCTCAGGTAGACTCTCTGTGGGTGTCGTGCCAGGAGCAGAACTAGAGCCAGGCATCACTAAAGGTGCAGAAAAATCTGTAGAAAACCACAAGGGGAGAAAAGTAATGGCAACTCTGCACTGGAGAGTTTTGGACATCCTTTCTTTTCACAGCTCATATTTAATGTACGTTTGTATTTACCAGGGTCATCCATGTGTCCCATCACCCAATTCATAGCGGCATCAATGCCAGTGTTGCCCGTGTAATACACTGCTTTCCGGCAAGCTTCCAAAGGAAAACCCATCTCACACAGCTGAGACACGGTGGAGTCATCCAACACTGGAGCTGAGAGATATACAGAAAGAGACAAAGAGAGAGAGAGGTCTATACACATTCCTTGATGTCACCTTTCCACTATATGCCAAAACTAATGGAAACCCAAACACTACACACAAGTGCATGTTGAGCTCTTCATGTCATGTAGTTTATCATTTTTACACACTTCAAAATGTAAATAAAACAGACAGTATGTAAACAAAGCAGAAAGACTACAAATGGAAAATAAATAAAGACAGACATCTGAATGACAGATGAAAAGAAACGATGACAGCAAAGAGGAGAAAAGACAGACTGACACAGCAGTGGGGAGTAGAGAGAGTCGTCCTCCTCGTTGCCGTGGAAACCCAGGATACCTTTAACCTCCACATCAGGGGTCATGAGAGGCGGCGGCGCCACTTCTGGTAAAAGCTCCTCTCCGGGTTGCTGTCCCATGGCACGGAGCGCGCTCAGATCCAAAGTGTCGGGAACGTCGATGCTAACATCTGATAAATAAGTTAGTATATTTAATGTTCAATAATCACATTACATTAGCATTAGTATTACAGAAAGAATCATTGTAAATAAATAAACATTTTACTGTACCCAGTTTTTTAGGGACCCAGTCCAAGCCGAAGGTGAATTTCTTAATTTGGATGACAAGATGGTCAGGGAATGAAGCAAAGCGAGTGGTCCTGAAAAATGGACACAGAATAGAATAAAAAGATAAATTATTGATGAGAATCAGTGCCTGGTAATACTGCTATAGGACAGTATTGTTTTGCAAAAAATCTTTTGCATAACAAAAAACAGTGTTGTAGTCGAGACTAGCTCATTCGAGTCCGAGTCAAGACTGAGTCCAGAGTAGGTCGAGTTCGAGTCAAGAATGAGTCCAGAGAGGGTCGAGTCTGAGTCCTAGGACAAGAGGTCTGAAACAAGACCTATAGAAATCTTCAAGAATATGTTAAAGGGGTCATTTTACGCTGCTAAAACGAATATTATTGTTTGCTTTAGATGTATTACAATGTGTATACACGATTTAAGGTTAAAAAACTCTGTATTTTCCACATACCGTGCATGTTTGTATCTCCACTTAGCCCCGCCTCTCTGAAATGCAAGGATATTTTACAAAGCTCATCGCTCTGAAAAGCGGGGTGTGCTATGATTGGCCAGTTCACTACTGCGTCGTGATTGGTGGAATACTGCAATTGTGTGACGTAAATGTAACTCCTCTTACCATATTCGGAACATCAGGTTTCAAAGCTAATGACAGGTGATAAAATGGCATCGATACTTCCCTATCAATTCGAGCCCGAATCTGATCCGGAGAATGAAGATCATGCCGATAAATTAACTTTGCCAGCGCGACTCGAGCAGGATGTTAAGGATTGTTAAGTTTTGATTAAAAAACTACTTTAAATAGTTTAAAACTATAGCTAACTGTTTTACCTTTTATATACAACGTTATAAAGATTTGGCATCAGTGTAATGAAATCATAACGAATTATAACAAAATTTAAAAACATACTCGCGTTAATCCGTAACGAAGTCTTTTAAATGAAAATATACTTACAGGCTGTGAATCTGAAGCGCCAGACTGTCCTCGCGGAGTTTTAACCGATGGAATTGCCCCACTTTTTAACAGAAGCTGCCGTGCATGGCTGGTGTCGTGCCGAAAACGCACTCCTCTGCCAGATTATGCACCCCCCTCCCCACAATGGTTAGGGTGAGGATTAGGTGTTAGGGGAGGGATTAGGATTGGGTGTGGGGAGGGGTTAGAATTAGCTAATCGGACAGCGTGTTATTGAATGGGGTGCATAATCTGGCGGGGAGTGTGTTTTCGGCACAACATCGGTCTTGATCGCTCCCAGATTAGTGAAGCAATCGTCGTTAAAATGCTCTGCACAAACTAGCACTTTTTCATTGTACTTCTCTGGAACAGTGTTGAAAATAAAATGTAACCATTCGTTTTTTGTTGACTCATTTTTTGGCAGAGAAAACAAAGAGGCTTTCTTTTTGCAACGGAACACACAGCGTCTCCACGACATGGCTGCTCCGGCGGCGGTACAATGAGATTTACAAGACCGCCCACATTACTTGCGTGTAGATTTGGGCGGTTTTACTCAAATCACTCCACGAGCTGACGTCAAGTTGTGGTGGTGTGGTTACACGAGGCGTTTCAGGCAGGTCTGGGTGAGCATTCGCTTCTAGATAAAATACATCTTTTGTTCCGACACTGCAATTTTTGCTATTTCATGTTTCTAATACATGCATGGGCAATTTAACACACAAAAGACAAAGAAAAACACGTACTTCCGGCGAATGACTCCTTTAAATGTTTGGTGGAAACAATAAAACTGGCACCGAGCTATGCATTAAATATACCATGGCATGTACACTGTGTTTTATTTACTTAGACTGATATTAGTTTAAAAATATTTTTAGTTGAGGGTAAAAAGGCCACATAGTAAGTATTGTAAAGGTAATTTTATTACAATTAGGACTTCCCCCTGACCAAAGATATGTCCAAAAGACGTCTTTTCTGCATCTTTCGATGTTGAAAAGACGTCCCTTTATTGGCCCTTTATGACGTTTTCTGAAAGTCTGATATTGACGTACAGGGGACCTTTGTACAATGTAAAAACTGGTTCAAATCTGGAGTTTATCAGACTACTTTCAGTTTTCACATGGAAATAAATTAAATGAGACTCTTTGAAATAAATTGAGTTGAATGGTTTGAATGGAGTAAGATAGCAAAGCAACCATTAAAATAATGATAATTGCTTTAAATCAATATCAGTTTTGTACCCACAATAATCACCATTAAGGTGATCAGTGTTTGCTTTAGTTGGGCTCTTGATCCTTGACTTTTGTTAAATTAATTAGTTTAGGTCGTGTAATAGTGTTTTAAAAACACTGAGAAAGAGATGCTTTTACAAAAGTTGGGGTTGTTCTCATGGAAATTGTCAGGCTGTAATAAAATGTAGTTTTAAACATTATTGATCAATTGATGACTGGTCTGAGTGCTCTGGCTAGTCAATGCACAAGTATTGAGAGAAAATAAACATATTTCACTGACACACACACTGACATCAACACTCATAACACAACTCTCAATAATGGCAACAATTGTCAAAATAATTCAGATAAACAGATCAACTGCAATGCATGCTGGGAGTCATGAATGAGTTTTGTACTATGCTGGTACCCAGCATGCATTGCAGCATGAAGCTTTCTTTTGTTGATTGTCATTGTTGAGTTTCATATGCAGATTCTTGATGTCTTTGTGTGTTAAAGTGGTTTAGCAGATTGTGAATATGTTAATTCCTAAAAAAATCACAGTATATCAAACTACAGATCCACAGAGCTGACACAAACACAATTATTAGCAGTGATCCAAACAATTTCAAAATGTATAAATTACCATTCAGAAGTCATCAACTCTTTGCCACAACTAATGTATTTTAACACACAGTTATGGCTGAATGAAACCTAATTTAACATTAAAATAGAAGAGCCAAGAGCTCAACTAAAGCTAAAAAAGATCACAATAATGGTGATTTTTGCAGGTACAAAAGTGATACTGATTCAATGCAATGAACATTGACAAGTCATCAATTTTTAACCTTGATTCAATGGTTGCTTGCTTTCTTACTGCATTAAAATCATTCAACTCAGTTTATTTCAAAGAGTCTCACTTAATTTATTTCCATGTGTAAATTGAAACTATAGTCTGATTAACTCGAAAGTTCAACCAGTTTTTACTTTGTACAGACTGGACATCAACATCAGACAATCAGGAGACGCCATGTAAAGCCGTAGAAACAACTTAAATTTTTGGCCCATAAAGGGACATCTTTTCAATGTATTTAATATTTTTGATGGGACTCGAGTGAACTCGGGCGTAAGTCCAATTCCGAACATGTTCGAGTACGAGTCGAGACCGAGTCAAGACCAAGACCAAGACCATTAAAATAGGGTCTCGAGACCGAGTTCAAGACCGAGTCCGAGTCTCGAGACTTCAACACTGACAAAAACGTATGAAGTAAACAAGTACCATGATGCTTACTTTGTGGCAGTGGTTTTAGCCTGCATCGCAGAGCTCCAGAAATCAGTGAGTGTTTCTGGTTCGCTAAGAGCAGCCATACAGGCAGCAAATGGGATCTGCGCACGTACTGCAGAGGGGGGTGGGGCTCCAGATGCCTCTGCCTCCTCACGACGATGCTCTGCTTCTTGTAGCTCCTCTGATAAACAGGAAGACACGTTGGGGATAAAGGAAGCATTTTGTAACAATATTCTAGCATCATATTTCAACCAATGTTTTCAATGTAAACTACATTCTAATGAGTGTCTAACCCATATTTGTTGCCTGGTCCATAGGAACAGGCAGCTGGACAATGTAGTCCACTCGCTGGGTATATTTGGCCTTTTGAGACTGCTGACATACAATCTTTTCCTCCACTAGGAAGCGGAACGCTTCGGAGGGATTCATGCCAGACCGACAGTTCCTCTGGACAACAAAAAGAAATGCTTACATGAGTTAATCCATAGGGAAGTGGGAAAAACAAAGACGGCTGAAAAAAGTCACCATTATTACCTCAACCATATTTATGAAGTGGAGAAGAAACTCTTGCGCATCCTGTTGCCGATTGGTGGAGAACTCGGGATGGCCTCGTCCAACCAGGGCTTTAAACATACGAGGTGCTATGCCGACCTGGTCACCCTGTATAAACATATTATTAATTTACCAAGTAAATAAATAAGTTAACGACACGTTTTTATAAACGGCTTTAAAAGAACTCAAAATTCTCAATATCTTTTGATAAAGTTTAAGTTTACCCTGGATTCAGAGGAGGCATTGGGGTCATCTCCAGGGTCAGGGGCAGGTTTTGAGTACTCTCCTGACAGAAGACCATAGCCCAGCTTTGCTCTGATATTAAAAATGGAAATAAAAGAAACGCAAGACGGCTTTGGTTACTTTCTAAAATTTCTTAATCCAATCAAAGCAGAAAATCAGGTGTCCTCTCATGAAGGCACTGACTCCGCTCTGTGACTCTGTGATGTTTAGCGACCTCTGCTGGCAAGTTTGAGCATCTTCAATTTAATCTTTAAAGGGGTGATATGATGACATGGCTGAAACGAATATTATCGTTTGTTTAAGATGTAATGCAATGTGTATACACGATTTAAGGTTAAAAAACGCAGTATTTTCCACATACCGTGCATGTTTGTATCTCCTCTTTGCCCCGCCTCTCTGAAACACGCAGATTTTTTACGAAGCTCATCGCTCTGAAAAGCGAGGTGTGCTATGATTGGCCAGTTAGCCAGTGCGTAGTGATTGGACGAATACTGCAAGCGTGTGATCGAAATGTAACGCCTCTTTCCATATTTGGAACATCAGGTTCCAAAGCAATTGTACTGACAGGTACGCCCACCTTACTTGTGTATCCATTTGGGCGGTCTTAGTCAAATCATACCACGAACTGACGTAGATTTGTGGGGGTGTGGTTACACGAGGTGTTTCAGGCAGGTCTGGGTGAGCATTCGCTTTTAGATAGAATGCATCTTTTGTTCCGACACTTTAATTTTTGCAATTTTACGTGTCTAATACATGCATGGGCAACTTATAACACACCAAAGACACAGAAAAACATGTATTCGCGCCATATGACCCCTTCAACAGTACAGGACTGAAACAATAGTCCCCCCCCAAAAAAACTAAAGATTATAACTTGGAATGAAGCAAACAATTTGTATGTACAAGTGTTATTATGTATATTCTTTATGACTTTCATGATTAATAGCCAAACACACAACAAAGTGCATACACATTTGTGGGACAGGTACTCACACTTGGGTCTTAAAATCCTGGGTCGGGTCGCTAGGTGCCTCACCAAAAATCTTGTCGATGTTAGAAACATATCTGTGCAGAATAAGAGCACAAAAATACGCATTTAGAAACATTACTAGTACTTGAACACACAGAGTCTGTACAGCCAATACACATACCATTGTGGAAACATGCTTTAAATATTGACTGAAATACTGTATTAACACTCAAAAACATTTGATGCAGTAAACTACAAGATGAGGTGCAATAACAAATTTAAAAAATACAACTGCATTATTACAGTTGTAAACTTTTATAACACATAATCATATTTTTTATATAACATTTAATATTAACACACCAAAATATCAAAACCATCGAAAACAGACACAGACATTTTTTTGCACCAATACCACGTATTGTATTCTTCCCTGTATGTATTGCATACATTTTATAATTTTCCTCTCTTTTGTAAAGCTGTTTTGAAACTTGCGCTACATCAATAAATCTGAACTGAATACGCAGTCACGCAGACTGAGACGCACTCACTTGGTCTGGAAGTCTGGGATGGTGAAGAGCACTTGCATGACAGAGTTGAGGTAGCAGCTGTTTCCCAGGTTCTTCATACCGGTGAGCCCCGGGCCCCATAGAGGCCTCAGAGTTGTGCCTGACTCCTGAATAACCTCCCACTCTCCCACGCGCTGGTTCACTGCAATCTCCAGCTCAGTCATGGTGTGTTCTGTCTAAAACAAAGAGAGGGGCAAACTTCAAGAATGGCTTTTTTGTGTTTCTTTTTGAAATAATTCCAATAATTGTATTATTATTATTATTATTTTTAATGAAAAATAAGTGACTACAGTCAACAGACTGGCATTGACCGATCACAGCATTTAAATACCACTCGAAATATGTGCAGATTTTCATAATAGAGAAATGCCTAAACCGAAACAGTGACCACAGAAACACAACACTAACCAAATCATGATAACCTATATACTACACCCACATTTCAATACAGATGTCCTCTTATTCACACATCATGTTTATAGCACTTTTTTTGCAATGATTGTACCTTTTCCATAGTCATCATATCGATGCCAAAGTGAGAAAGATGTTCTGGAAGCTTCGAATCTAACACCATATCATCTTCATCATAGGAATAGACATCTGCAAAGACACAGTTTTATCATAAATACAGTATATACAATTTTAATGTCTTCCCAATTATTTGACCAGATGTGTACATTCCAGTAGGTTCTGCAGATGCTTACCTGCCCCATCAGGTGTTATTGTGCCAAGTTTGACAGCTAGAGGATAACCGGACTGCTGGTAATGCTGGAGGGCATGGTTATTCCCCCCTGTCCCATCAAAATATCTCCGTCCACACATAACCTTCCCATCCGTCAGATTCATCCACAGATTCTCCTGTAGATCACAGACTTCACATCTCCAACCACTAAAATAAAAACAGAAAACATGTGAATGCAAAAGGTCACTAAATATAACCAAATCACTTTATTCAAAATGTGCATGTACCTCCCATTCGTTTACCTGGGAGGGATTTTGAGCCCGTTGTCGAGTTGTTTGAGTTCAGCTGCGTGTTTTGACTCCTGCCGTACCTCTCCGTCCCACTGCTGCACCTGCAGAGCGTGTGACACCGAATCTGCTGCCTGCAGCCCTGCTATCGACAGAGACACCTGCGCATGCAAACAGCACCAACACACAGCATCTCCTTCTTAAATTTCAGCCTACATTGAGCTATGATTCACGTATCGATTTAAGGCGACACTCACCCGCTCCTTAACAACATCTGGCATAGAAGCAAGATCCTCTGATGTCACTTCCAGTCGTTCTGGGAGGAGAACCACCTTGACCTCCTCCTCATACTGCTCCTGCTCAACATCAAACCCTCCCTCAATCCCTGGAAGATAGCATAGGAAATTAGTACCATTCATAATAAAAAGTTGTACATTATTTGATGTACAATAAACGAAGACTTGCCTATGGCCAATCTCGTGGGCTTCTTTTTTGGAGGATCGCCTGATCCAGAATTGCTATCATCCTCCTTCTGGAAGACAGACAAGAATTTAAATGTATTTCATGTTATTTAAAGGAAGTATGCAAAATAAAAATAATGACTTTAAATGGCTAGACTGTAAAGATACGTTAAATATACCGCATCCAGCCGTAACCATAAGTGATCACGTGTTTCTGTACCTGCGTCTTGCGAGTCCGGGTGATGTGCAAATAAGCCCTCTGACCGGTTTTGGCGTTTTGTCGGTCAATATACTTGCTTCCAAAGCCTAGAAAGCTGTTCATGCAGACGTACAACCCTCCCTCACTCTCCTGAAACATGCAGAAAAAAACTATTAACAAAACACAGTACCACGCGCTAAGCGTGCTTGTCTCACGCGCGCCACCTGCAAAACAACTGAAACGTAAACTTTACTAGCTCAACTTAGCTTTATAACTAGCTTAAGGCTAGCTAACAGGTACTAGTCAGCAGGAAATGTTTAATCGAAATGGTGACTAAAGATTAGGGTTATGATTATAATGATTGATTAGCATAACGTCGTGATGGAAAATCGTGTAAACTAGTGCAATGAATGAGCGCTAATTAGCACTTATACCAGTGCTCACAACAAGACGAAAGCAAAACATCCTAAGGACAAAATCAGATATCGCCCAAGCAGAAAGAGGACGATGACTGTGCAGACTATACATGCCGCGACTTACCGGGCTGGCGAACGAGAAGGCGCACTCGTCTTTGTGAACACGATCTCCGGGCCTCGGTACCCGAATCGTAGACAGAACCGACATCAATATCTCGCTAACCTCCGTCATCTTCAGTTCAACGCGATTTACCCGCTTGCCTGCTCACGCTTGCCCGTCTGGGTTCTTCTGGCCCCCGGTCTGCGATCACCCGCTCCTGAAATACAGTTCGCTTAAAGTCTCAGACTACCACCTTCTTTCTCTCTGCCTCCCCTCAATGAAAAGCTGCTGATGATGGTTCAGACTGTGTGTTTCATTCGAGGCCACAGCTGCAAGTGTTTTACCGTCATGCGCCGAAAATGCGCGCGGAAATTTACTCGCCTTATTCATTTCAGTGTTTGACATATAAACGCAATCATTTTAATCTGTACTTATTTAATGTTATAATGTAATTGTTTTTATGGCGTATATAATTCTTGAGTCAACAATTGTTTTCTTTAGCCAAGTGGAAATAACACGACATGAGGAGTTGCACTTTTGGTATATTACGGTAACATGGAAGCCATGACAGTTGTCAAAATGAGAAAGCGGAAATTTTGACCTCTTGTTAATAATAATACCGGCCTCATGCGGATGGGAGTGAAAGGGGTAACAACAAGGATGCAGAGCTCAAACTGCAGCTCAAAGATCATAAGAAAATAAATAATTGCTTAATCAAAGATGTCTAAGATGGTCTTTAAAACCAAGTGTAGACAATTACTTTTTCATAGTTATATTCTTGTTTGCATTTATTACACACGCCCTTTTCACTTTTTTTACTGAAATTAGAGCTGTTCGATGCTGAATTTTTTTGGAGTCGATTCCGATTCCTGGTTTGGGAATCTAAAGAATCGATTCCTAGCTGCTGTTTTCGATTCCTGTTCAATTCCCTGTTCTCCTTTGATTTGTTAAATGTGTGGATAAATGTAATTATATATGCATTGTGTGCAAACAAAGCGTTTGCTTTGATGCATGCAGAATATTTAATGTCGTTCCACAGGTCTAGGCTTCATCCATTAGTATTTTTCTGAAGTCTGTAGACAGACTATAATGTGATTTAGCTGACCGATAACATGAGCTAAGGGGTGGGGCTTGTGCTTATGACGGCTATTAAAGAGGAGTCGATTCCTTTAATGGAATCGATTCTCAACGCCTTGGAATTCTTTTTGGAATCGATTCCCAGCCCTAACTGAAATGTCCCTGTTACTTTCTGTTTCTAAATGATTACTAGTCAAACACTAAACCAAGCAAAGAATGAAAAGAAAGAAAGAAGACATCGAAAATATGTTTAGTGTACGCTGACATTGACTCGTATTATTCCAGTGGGTTACGCGCGCGCGCACACACACATACACGTCTTTTTTCGTTTCTTGCTGCCAGGCACATATTTCCCCTCATTCCTCTCAGATCTCCTCCCTCCTTTCATCCAAACTACAGTCTCTGCATTATGGCGCTACGCTCAAACTCATGCCATGTATACGTGGCGTTACAAATAGCACTTTTCTTCGTTATAAATAATGCATCTGTAACTGGAAGCAGTGGGCAGTCTTCCGAGAGTTTATCCGGACTTTTACCTCCATACGATGAGCTCTATTACCGCGGGGTTCGGGCGTATTTTACGGAAGAATGGGAGCGAGCTGCGGAGTTCATAGAGAAATCCATATCCACTCGAGAAACGCTTCTTAAAACGAGACGCAAATGTCACGACGAGTGTTTGTCTGCAGGAGATGACAGACTCTCCAAACTGGGTAAATCACCACTTTTTGTATAGATGCACATAAAGAGTGTTTATGCATGACTATCACATCTTATGTGTGTCTAAAGCATACAAACCTAAACACTAAAGCATAAACTAAAATATAAAGCATGGTCTTAAAACGGCCGGGAGTCTGGAGTTTTCTATGATTGCATCTTTAACTAGTTGTGTTTGAATAGTAATACCGTTTTGTGTTGTTTGTTTTTGTGTGTGTATGTGTGGCCTTGTTTTTATATCCCGTTGGGGACCTAAACCTGAATACACACCAACTAATGGGGACCAAAATTGAGGTCCCCACGGGCACAAAAGCTTATAAATCGTACATAACAATATTTTTTAAAAATCTAAAAGTGCAAACAGTTTTCTATGATCTTTAGGTTTAGGGGTAGGGGATAAAATATACAGTTTGTACAGTATAAAAATCATTACGCCTATGGACTGTCCCCACGGAGATAATAAACCAGACATGTGTGTGTGTGTGTGTGTGTGTGGACTTGGTTTTTATATGTTAGTGGGGACCTAAACCTGAATGCACACCAACTCATGGGGACTGGTGTCACTGTGGGGACCAAAATTGAGGTCCCCACGGGCACAAAAGCTTATAAATTGTACAGATCGATAATTTTTGAAAATATGAAAATGCAAAAAGTTTTCTACGATCTTTAGGGTTAGGGGTAGGGTTAGGGGATAAAATATACAGTTTGTACAGTATACAACTCATTACGCCTATGGACTGTCCCCACGGAGATAATAAAACATACATGTGTGTGTGTGTGCGTGCGTGTGTGTGCGTGTGTGTGTGTGTAGATGCATTAGATGGAAGTCTCTGGGATCTGTGGGCACTGGACTGGATCCAGCTCCGGGCAGAGTGTGTGAGGTTCTGTATGGGTCGAAGCGTCTCTCCTGCTGGTCTGCTGCCAGTATCTTCAGACATTGAGTATGAGTTTGGAACACGCAACCCTTACAACTTCCTGCAAGTCACGTATTACAAGGTACCACGACTCATGATAATGTTTATATGTGAAATCAAGGCTCAGTCATCCAGCAAAAATAAACCATTCTCATCCCAACACATGCCTGAACAAGACAGACTTTCTTGCATGCAGATCATGCAGCTATTTGTCAGATCTTTGTGAAATCTTTAGGTCAGGAGGTCAATGCTTTGAAATATTTGAAACCCCTTTACACAGTTGGATAAACTGCAGAAAGCAGCATCGGCTGCTCACACCTTCTTTGTGGCCAATCCAAGTCACCTGGAGATGAGGAACAACCTTGAGAAGTACAGGAGGATGACAGGAATGAAAGACGAAGCCTTTCAAGACAGAGAGAGAGAGCATGAGAAACACTGGGTAAGTCAAGTGACAGAAGATGAGAGAAAAATGAGGAAGCATTCTAACTCTCTTATCACCTTCAGGAGATGTATGATGCAGCCATCCAGGCTGAGAGCTCGTCTGATTGGTTGAAGGCAGTGATGAAGTGGGGCGAGTGTGTGAATGAGACGCTGAAGCAGACAGAGGAGTGCAGAGCTCAGTGTGTGACAGCGTCACAGGTTATTCCAGAGGAGCCAGACACAGTACAGGGCGTTTATGAGAGAGCTGCAGGTGAGAAAAACTAAATCATCCCTCGTATCTCGGCTTAAAATGCAGAGGCGACTGTAAGACATTTGTGAGATGCCCTTTCTGACAAGTGTGAACATTCTGTTGTGCCTTGTGTCTTCAGCCCTCTCTCTCTCATTGCTGTCATGCAAACAGACGTGTGTGTCCTTAGTGTCAATCCGACCTGGAAGGGTTTCTGCTGTGGAGGACTTTCTGCCAATGCAGTTAGAACATCTTCACATTGCACAGTACAAAGGTCAGGTGTTATTAAGACAAAAAGCACCAGTGTGGCGTTTGTAGGAACATATTGACAGAATGGCAGTTTGGGGGTAAATTATTTTTTGAAAGGGATATTTCACCCTAAAATGAAAATTAACATGATATTTCGAAGAATGTTGGTAACTAAACAACATTGGCCCCTGAGACATTTCTTAAAATAGTTTATTTTGTTTTCCACAGAAGAAATAGTCATATACAGATTTTTAATCACATGAGGGTGAATAATTGATGACAGAAATTGTATTTCTGGGTGAGTTATTCCTTCAACAAACTCTGTTATTATGTACTTTTCTCTGTCCCACAGCTGGTGACCTGAAGGGGGCAGTGGAGAGCCTGTGGTCCTTGTTGCTTTTTTACCCCACAGACTCAGACTCCCTCAGTAACCTGCAGCTATACACTCAAAATCTAGAAGGCGACACTGAAGCTCAGGAAACAGGACCCCTACAAGTAGGTTACAAGCATGATCACTGGATATATCACCTATCCGTCAATATGACACATGGGAGATGGAGAAATAATAAGCTGCATTTATATAAGTATATACTGTACTGTATATGTCTGTTGGCGTCAATGGCGCAGATCAATACAGACTTTAAAATTGTTATCTGTTCCTTTGAAGGAAATTGCCATGTATATCAGTAGAGCCCTGGAGGAGAAGAGGCTGCTATATTTTGGGATGGCAAACTTGGACTTTAAGTTCAGTGACCCGGTATTTGCCTTTATGTTGTTGGATTTTCTCTATGTGCGTTTTGTGCTCGCTTCTGAAACTGAAAGACCTCAGACTTACTGTGTGGTCCTGGCAGGATCTGTGGATGCCCGAGGACGTTGTGCCTGAGTCACTGCGAGAAAGCTGGAGGTAAGTCATGGAAAGACAAGAGTGATAGCCAGGGATTATGTGAAATACATTTACAGGTAGCTTTATAGGAGTAGTTCACCCAAAAATGAAAACTCTGTCATCATTTATTCACCCTCTTGTCATTTCAAACCTGTATGACTTTCTTTCTTCCGCAGAATACAAAAGAAGATATTTTGAAGAATGTTAATATCTGAACAACAGCACTACCCATTCACTTCTATTGTATGGACACAAAACCAATGCAAGTCAATGGGTACCGTAGTTGTTTGGTTGTTCTTCAAAATCACTTCTTTTGTGTTCTGCAGAAGAAAGTAAGTCACACAGGTTTGAAATGACAAGAGGGTAAATGAATGACAACAGAATTAAAATTTTTGGGTGAACAATCCCTTCAAACCTTTTCTTCTTCTCAGAGCAGAGAAACAGCTGCTTCATGAGAAACTAAAGCAGGGAGAGAAAGTTGAAGAAGTGGATGACAGTGGATTTTACGCAGGTACGATCACTTTCCGTCCACATTTAACCCTTTCGTTCTTTTTTTATAATATAATGGCCTAATGTGATGCATAAACTGCAAAATATTTGCACATTCTGTTGAACATAATCACATTTTTATCCTTTATGATGTTAAAAACATCATATTTCAAATCCCAATATTTTTCAAAATAATCTGCAGTAACATTATCTTATGTGTTATCTATCTTATTTATTTTTCACCTCTATCTTTCTCGCTCTCTGTGTCTCTGGCACAGGTGGTCCTGTTCCTGTGGTTGGTGTAACAATCACTATGGATGATCAGAGGCTAAACGGGACCAACCGCGTCGTGCTGGATGGAGTTTTATCTCAGTCTGAATGTGATCGCGTGATGCAGCTGGCAACTGTGAGCTTTTTAATAATCATTTTAAAATCTGACCTTTCAATTGCTGGTTTTAAGTGAAATGCACATCAGACTCTCGACCAATAGAGAGCAGTTGAAGAATCTTACATCTCATCATGTGTTGATGATTCAGGTTGCTGCATCAGTGGGTGATGGTTACCGGGGGCGACGCTCTCCTCACACACCGCATGAGAAATTTGAGGGTTTGACTGTTCTCAGGGCACTCAAGGTATATTACTTAATCCGTGAAACATGCTAGAATCATTTATCGTATACAAATTCTTACTCCAAAAACGCGTTTGTTTGCCAGTTGGCTCAGGATGGGCTGGTTAACCAATCAGATGCCAGACTGCTACATGAGATCGGCGAAACCGCCAGAGTTCTGATGCACTCGCACTTCAGAAGTCATTCCACTCTTTACTTTTCCTACACACATTTGGTGTGTCGCTCCGCCATCCCAGGTACATACAATTGTGCTAGGACAAGAATTGTCATTCACACATGGGTTTACATCTCACTTTGATGCTCTGTGGATGCATGTTACTGTGTGTGTGAAGGGCACCAGGAGGGGCGGTCGGATCTTTCTCATCCGGTTCACGTGGATAACTGCATCCTGGAGCCGGAAACCAGGCAGTGCTGGAGAGAACCTCCTGCCTTCGTTCATCGAGACCTCAGGTGCATAGAGGAAGGCAGGCTTCTGTCAGTTACTTTTGTCATGATCACTAGACAATGTATACAAACATTCCCTTCAAACAAACAGCAGATTGTCATTGCTGTTAACCGTGTCAGAGAAATAGTGTTGGTGTTTGTTAATAAATCTCATTTGCTTAGAAAATTACTTAATTTAAATTGGTCTTTCACAATCTTACTGCCCTCTCCCCTCCACTTTTGCTTGCTGTCCTCTCAAAAATAAAGGTTATAGATGAGGTAACTCACAGTTTCTACCAATCTCATATTAATCTTGAGTACCTATATTTTTCAGATTCGCTTAATAGGACTAGGTGTTATAATCCCACTATTTCAGCACAGTTTAATTCCCCAATAGGACATTTCCCACACTTTATGCATGACGTGGGTAGCAGTCAAGAATATGAATAGAGGAAAGGATGTCTGAGGTTTCACTTGGTTCGTCGGGTAGGCATCCTCTGTGTTTGGGGGATATATTATTATAGAAATACATAGCATATTTATACTTACCTTTCCTTGCTGTTATCAGAGAGACATCTCATGAGTTGTGTGTCCGTTCCCACTTTCATCACATCCATTATCCTGGGTGAAAGATGCCTTTTGGTGAGGTGCTGCTGATAATGACCTTTGTATGGTTCCCAACAATGCGACACATCGTCAGTTGTGCACCTTAGCCTCATTGGGTGTTTCGGCCCTTTATCAAAAGACACCCTCAGCCAAGGGAGGCCCACCGCAGGATGATCAGACCCTGGGTCTAGTTGCATAAACTTAGCCGCTAAGTTAAGACTGCGTCTAAACAACTAGTCTCACTGACTAGCAATTAGTTAGGACTAATCAGTTTTACTTTTCATATTTCAATTAGACCAATCTACCTTTTTATGTAACTGACTTAATAAAATTATGACCAGTCTTGAAGAAAAGAATTGATGACTAACTTCTAAGACTAGTCTAAGCAGTTTATGCAACCGGCCACTGGGTGTGTGTTACATTGTTACATGGTCATTTGGCAGCCCTTGCTGTATAGAGTAGCATTGCATACTTCGTATCTTCGAAGAGTATTTAGTTTGATCAAAATTTATAAAAAACAGATTAAGATTAAAGTCAAGCTCCTGGAGGTGTGCAGAGGGGGCGGAACTACAGCACGAGCACACAATACATCATTACAGGCATTATCCCTGCATAACTGTTGATTCACTATAAGTTTGTGTTGTTTACATTATGCACGTACACACCGATTTCCAAGAAAACACAAACATACGACTTAGTTTGATTTACCGTGTGCGGTTCATGTCTGGCATCTTTTAGCGCTGGGACTGCGCCATCTATCAGTTTCAGACGATCTCCAAATCAAGCGTTATATCCACCGTTTATATAACATTCCTCACCGAAATGCAGTGAGCAAACAAACACAGCTAAACTTCTGTCAGCCGAGTGAAGCGGCATTGATGGGCGTGCTCTTTCTCATGCTGGCTGGTTGACGCGTGGGCTTGCTCTTTCTCTCACGCTCGCGCGTGAGCATGCTCTTTTGCTTGGTGGATGACACGTGGGCATGCTCTTTTGCTCGGTGGATTACGCGTGGCCGTGCTTTTCCGGGAGAATTGTCCAATAAGGGACTAAGAACCCTTGTTACAAAACGGGAATCCATGTTCGAAAAAAACTTTCCGAAACCTGGCGAAGTGAATCGAGCACAGAAATAATACGTCATATGTTTACCTCATTTTTTGACAAGTTGGCCATGTTAAGCTTGAGAAGCCAGCACGTTTAACAGTGTAAAGAAGTCAGAATGCATGAAATAGCATGTTACCTATGCTTTAAAAAGCCCCAAAAAACACAACTGTTTCATTCGCACACACAATAATGTGGATGTACTGATGTCTTTGCAGTGCAGTTCTTTACCTGAATGATGATTTTGAAGGCGGTGAATTCTTCTTCACTGATCGAGATGCTAAAACAGTCACCGTAAGTTTTGTTTTTTAATATTCATCTTAGAAGCACTATTAACACTTAAAGGCATAGTTCCTCAAAAATACAATTTCTTTCATCATTTATTTACAACCTGTATATGACACTTTCTTCTGTGGAACACAACAGAAGATATTTTCAGAAATGTCTCAGTGATTTTGTGTCCATACAATGGAAGTGAGTGAGGGCCAGTGTTCTTCAGAAGAAAGTAGGTCATAGGTCTGGAATGACATAAGAGTGGGAAAATGAAGAAAGAATCTTTTGGTGAACTATCCTATTAACTTTGTCTAATGGAATAGTTTGTTAGAAACTGTTTTCTCTACATTTTTCTCTCTTTTAGGCAAACGTTAAGCCAACCTGTGGGCGACTTGTGGGATTCACATCAGGACCTGTCAATCCTCATGGTGTTACTGCCATAACCGCCGGTCGACGATGTGCATTGGCACTCTGGTTCACCACTAAAAAGCACCACAGAGATATGGTGAGAAACCGTTATGTGCTGAGCTCATCAGAAAGTATTGCTTACAACAAACATTTGTGCATTTAAATTAACATTTCCCCACTTAGCAGATGTCTATCCAAAGAGACTTGAATGATAGCGTTGGTATGTCTATAATGATAACAGCGTGATCAAGTTCCCGTATGCATATAACACCATTTCTGTATATATGTGTCCTCCTAGGAGCGTGAGGAGGCTGAGGCCTTATGGGCAGCAGATGGACACAGTGTAGTAAAAGAAGAGAAGGATGATGGCAAAAGTCCCTCAAATTCTGCCCGCCGTGGGAGAAGCCAGGTCAGAGAGAAGAGCAAAGATAGAGAAAGAGTGACAGGGAGGCGGGATGAGCTGTAAGAGTGCACAGCTGAATGAGCCAATCAGACGAGAGACAGTATATCGCTCATGTGCCCATGGACATTGATTTTCATGCTGCCTGTGCGTCCTGTCATCTTGTCATGAACACTAGTTTAATTTTATTTCAGACTACACCACGTGGATATGTCTCTATATGTTGATTGTACGTATGTATGTGTGTGTGTGTGTGTGCGTGCGTGCGTGTGTGTGTGTGCGTGCTTAGGTTTCAGGATGGCACTGTGTGTGTTTTTATGGTTGTTATGAATAAATATTGTTATGAAATAATAAAGAAATAGTCAATAGAATAATGAACTGAAGTAATTTATTATTCACTTTTATTGTTATTTACTCTCTGATGTTTAAATTAAATGGAAAAATCTTACTGTTTTCAGAATATTTTCTTATTTCTTTCCCCAAAGTGATGAATGATTGTGTAAGAATAACACATCTGTCTACTACAATACATAATGGCAAATATTCTCTATTCACAACTTTTGTTGCTTTATTTTTGTTTGTTTTGTTAAATGTTAGTATGTTGTGTTTGGATGTAGCGTAACACCCTGAATTGGTAAAAATTTTGACATTGACATTAGAGGGTAAATTATTATTTCTTTATTTATTATTTCTGGAAAAAAGAGTAGAGAGCAATACATGAGCAGGTAGTGAGATTGAGTGAGTAAGTCGTGAAAGGACTGCAGCACATTAGCTCTGATGGAATGAGCGAGAGACAGTAAGAGAGGGAGGGGGAGAGAGGTATGTGGAGGGGTAAAGAGAAATAGAGCGAGATTACAGATAATCCCTCATAAATGAGTGCATTTGTTTATGAAGTTTACAAATCTCCCACTTAGAATATGGAATAATAAATCAGGCAAGAAATGGTTTAATCATTCATACCCTGCACCCCATATCAACACGATGCTCCTTCCATTAAACCCAAAGCCTTCTCCTAATGCACTCCTGCCTTATTTTACTAGCCATTGACCCTCTCAATACTTGCGTGCTAATCTGGATCCTGATGTAGAATGGTGTGGATAAAATGGCTGGTGGTTAATGAGGGGTTAATCTTATACACCTGACACTAAGCCTAGAAAACCGTTAAAAGCAAAATATGGACAGAGCTCTTATGACCAAGAGCCTTTCAAAAGATGTTTGAATATCACAGAGATATGTTTTTAAATTATATATATTTTTTACTTTGTCTTAATATAAACATTATACAGAATACGCTATCGGTCAAAAGTTTGGGATAACTCATTCTTTATTTATATTTTTCCACATTTTAGAATAACAGTAAAATCATCAAAACCATGGATGGAATAATACAGTTGTAACTTTGGGAATTATGTTGTGACTCAAAGCATTCAAAATAAATGAATTCTGTTCTAATTTAGCACCTTCAAAGTAGTCACCCTTTGACTAGAATTTGCAAAATCGTTTTTTTGGCATTTTATAAACCAGCTTCTTGATGTCTCAAAATGAGATGCTTTTTAAACAGTATTGAAGGAATTTCCATCAATGCTGGACTCTTATTGGCTGCTTTTTATTCATTATTTTGTCCAAGTAATCCATTTCCTTTTCTTTTTTTGAATGTAGTTTTAATTAAGTAATCCAATAATTTCAAACATCGAAACATATACCTTCAGATTAAAAGATTTTTCAGAGCATGAGAAGCATTTTTGTCAAGTGATCCCAAACTTTTGACCAGTAGAGTGTTATATTTTCTCTAACTTCTTTTATATACTGAGCTAATGATATTTTAATTACAATTTTCTGATCCTCACACAAACCTTCTTGCTTTTTCTTGCGTAAAGCAGAACGAGGGATCCGATCCAATGGAACTGGTTTCTGGTTTCACATTTCCACAGTAAGTGTGATAATGCTAATGAATTAATAAAAGTTTCCAAAAATAAGGTTCAAACCTTAATAAAAAATACTTTTATAACCAATTATAAACAATTGTTTTTATAAGGTTATAACCCCAATACTAATTTTAACCTAACCCTTACACAACTATTGTTTTTCTTTAAAGGGATACTCCACCCTAAAATGAAAATTCTGTCATCATTTACTCATTCTCAAGTTGTTCCAAACCTGTATACATGTCTTTGTTCTGTTGAACACAAAGAAAGATATTTAGAAGAATGTTAGCAAGTGAGATTTCTGGGGTAGACAAAAATGGTAGTCAATGGTGCCCCAGAAATCTCAGTTGCTAACATTCATCCAAAATATTTTTGTGTTCAACAGAATAAAGAAATGCATACAGGTTTGGAACAACTTGAGGATGAGTAATTCATGACAGAATTTTTATTTTTGGGTGGACTATGTCTTCAACATTTATAGACATAGTATGTGTAAAATTGAATGCTTTCGGATTAGACTATTATCTAATGTAGGTAAACCCTGCCTCAAACACACACACACAATCATGTACAATACATTTAATGTGACATTGAACCTAATCTAATGCAGCACAGCACGTAACTTCATCTCAATGTTCATCCATGCAAAAGAAACCCCCTCCTTTTTGTCCTAATACAATATAATCCCCCAACCCCTCCTAAATCGGGTGATAATTTTATCCACCATGCTGTGATGTTTTGTCTGGTTTAGAGAAGTAGGGAGCACAAGTTATATTTATAATAATGATAGCTGGTCAGATCTAAATCAGGACACCAAACTGATTTAAGCCTTAAATGTAGACAGGCTTTTAAGCTCTTTTACTGTACGATATTCTGTTACGATCTTCACTCATTTCACTTCACTAACATTTCTCCAAATGAAGTAATATAGATATTCCCATTAGCTATAAATTATCTTTCATTCACAGTAACAAGACACTGATATAAATGTGATGAAACAACATTGTGCATTCTTAAAAAAAGATGCTTCAAAAGGTTCTTTGATGCCATAGAGAAAAAAATTCACCGTTTCACAAAAGGTTCTTTGCAGTGAAAAAAGGTTCTTCAGATTATAAAAAGGTAAGAAAGAGATGACTGAATTCTGGTTCTTTGTGGAATCAATAGTTTTTTTGTGGAACCGGTAATAGTTCTTCTATGGCATTGCTGTGAAGAACCTTTTAAGCATCTTTATTTTTAAGAGTGTGCTGTTGTATCAAAATAATGATCTGTGCCTGCATTATAAAGTAATGTTATAATATAGATGTATATTATAATTTACAGTTAAATCCTGTAAAAGATTGGATTTTTTCTTTATCGTAACTGCTTTTAGTCCATATTTAGTGTTTTACTATTGGTGCTCCTAAAAGGACACACCTGATGAATGGTCATTATTTAAAAAGACCTAGGACAGTTTTTTGGAAGGTGGGCCCCTTTTTAGGAGGGCCGTGACGTAACCTCAGTCGTAGGGTCTGGGACAATGTTCTTGGTTGTCCCCTCAAAAACATAAGAACCCTATTCACTTGGTTTCCAAAACATCCCATGCAAGGCAAATTTCTATATTTAGTGACCTTTTTTTATTTACGCTTTTTGAGGGGATAAATGAGAAATGTAAGCAATAAAAGCAGAAAAGAGTGAAATCTATTGTCTTCTTCCTCACCTGGCCCGTCATTTTCAACACCTGGTTTAGTGTCATGTGACCTCATGACCTGATTCTCTCCACTATTTAGTTCTCTTGTCGTTTGCTGTCTGTTATCGCCTCCCTCTCACTGTCTCCATCCCAGGCTTTATCCCTTCAGCCCTGATCTCACTTCATCCCCTCCAATCCTTGCCTGCCCATCACAAAAGCATCATAGAGTTTACAGACACAGAGAGAAAACGTGAATGAAACACATTTGGCTTTGAAAAAGACCAGTGGATGGACGGAGAGCTGAAAAGGAACAAGAAACACAAGTGAAGTTGAGAGGAACAGGTAGGGAACTTTTCCACTCGTTCTGTTGTATATTTTGTGTTTGTTAACAAATGCTTTGTTTTTTATTCACAAATATAACCATGTTAGAACTGTAACAAATTAGTTTTAGAAAATTCTTACTCTAGACTCTTGTCTGTAGTGATATGGTACTTTTACATTGTATACAGTGATGCTTCAGGCTAAATGTATTATCGTAGTAGAAATTCAATGTTGAGACACAGTTTTGTTAATTAATCATATTGTAAGGAAGGTTTAAAATGTTATTCATTTCAAATTATATAACTTCATATTAGTCTAAACAATGTTTGTCTCTTTAACAAAGTAATTTGCAAAAAGGTCCAGTCAACATTCAAATGAAGGCTTGGCCACATTGTCCGACCCATTACAAGCTCTCTGTCTTTCTCTCCGACTATCCCCCCACATCTCCCCCACCATCCCATGCTCTTATATCCAGATGCAAAGAGCAGTCAATAATCGGATGAGAGCAGATTTGATTCAAAAGGCCTCCCTTAAAATCTCAGCTCTGGATTTAAACTCTCTCTCATTTAGTTATGTTATAATGGTGTTCGTAGTCGTATTGATCATAGCATTCCCATTGTTTAGTTAACACTGATGACAGCAGAGGACTGGTACAAACCATCATTTCTAGGTACCGAGTTGTCAATGAGTTCCGGAAAAGAGAAATTTGACTATTTACCTTATTTCATGCCTATTAGAGCAGTTCCCTCCCACCGGTCCACCTCACTCCCATCCACACCCTTCTGTTCTCACGCGCTCTCCTATCAAACAAATTTTAGGCAAAAGTCATTTGGTCATGAGAGCTCAGGAGAGACACTAAGATTCGAAAAACAATACTAGGAAAAGGAAATAGTTTACATTAATCTGGTTGGAATTGATAAGGTAAGACATAACTTTCAAAGACTTAAGATGTGTGTTCAATAATTCAGGAAAGTATTTTATTTGGTATTTAGGCAATGCTGTTGATAAATCATACTACGGCACAATAATTATACATTATACATGTCTGAAATTAAAAAGTAATTTCTGATATCTGATATCGATGTCTGTCAATATTATTTTGTCTACAAAGAACTTGAACTTAAAATTTTCGTGTGACTCTCGATAATATCCATGTATATGTAAAGTGGGATTCATATTTTACAACATTTAATTTACATTTAATAAATGAAAAATGGCGAGGAATTGTCAGAATATCTGTTGTAGTTTTACACAATCCTAAAACAGATTTAAACTGGATTTTGAATCCTACCACCCACTGTATTTATGAAAGTATGTAGTGTAATATATGATTGCATATGAGAAAGTCTGAATTATAACGCTAGAAAAAGCTGTGTATTGTACAACAATGTACTGGACCCTTCATCTTTGTATGTTTGTGGCTGTAAGGTGGTGTAAGCGATATGTTTGCATGCGCCCTTATTTGTGAGGATTTGCAAACCAGGTTAGGGAAACTTTGAATTGCAAATATCTGTTGAAGGGGCAACCGAAGATATATTTCTATGAAAGCGAAAACAATGACCTCTACCCACAGCCAGTAAAATAAATTGCATTGTCATAATCAAAACAACAGCTGTGATTACTGTACTGTGATTACAATAAAATGACAAAGACATGAATAATTATTCTAGTACACTTCTTCACCCCCAGACTTTTTTTTGGCTCAACTGATCTCACTTCCTGTATCTGTGCTTTGAGTGACTACATCTGACAACCGTTGCCATGGGTGAAATGGAGAAACTGCGAAAGGAGGCCGAGAGTCTGAAAGATCAGATCACTGTTAGTATTAAAAATATGTGACAAAACCAAAGTTAAAACTGTTTTAAACATTTGAATAAACAATTTAGTATCATAGACATACCTTTGTATAGCAACCTTGAGCTTGGGAAAGGCGCTTTATAAATAAAACGTATTATTATTATTATTATAGAACATTTGATATCACATCACAAAATATAGAGACATTCATTGTCGTAGTCTTTCGTTCTTTTTTTGACTTCTTAGCAAATGGAAACTGTTTGCTCAATGAAAGCTCTGAATGTTGTTTTGAGCTATCATATGATGTGGTCTGACATCTGATGTCTTTGCTATCTAGGCAGCTCGTAAAGCAGTGCAGGACCTCACACTACAGGATCATACGTCTGGGACATCTGTTGTGGGACGCGTCCAGCTGAAGATCAGAAAAACATTGAGAGGACACCTGTCCAAAATCTATGCCATGCACTGGGGGGGCGACACAAAGTAAACAAATCCAAACTCAAACATACAAATATAAGTGTTGGGTAGATAAACTCAAGGCGACACATTTATTATCTTGTCTTGTGTTCTTTTATCTTAATTTGAGATGCAAACCTGAAGTAATGCGGAGGTTGGAAGGCTGGAAAGAGTTTTGTTTGTTATAGTAGCTGTAAGTACAGAATGTACTATTGAAGTTTTTCCCAGAATTCATTTCTGTTTCCTTTCTTCTCATTCTGTCTCAGACTTTGTGTCAGTGCGTCTCAAGATGGCAAATTGATCGTATGGGACACTTGCACTACCAATAAGGTAATTTTTCATGGATACAGCCACACTCTCCACAGCCCGAGTCTCTGAAAAGCTCTAAAACATTGATAAATGTTATTGGTAAAAGTACAGTCCACAAAATCAGTCCAAACATCAGGCAAGCTTTTGCTTTAACCAGCTGTTGTGTGCATTTAAATGCAAATTATTTCTGGTCACGGCTATTAAGAAAATCAGTACCTGCCAGTGGTCAAATTTGTGTGCGAGAGGGAGGAGCCGTATTGAAATGAAATGAAGGCTGAAAGTAGGGCTGAAATGGTTTGTTTATTTTAAAACAGAGCACTGATGCATTGCCATATAAGTCAAACATGCATTATACAGTGATTGTGCCATGACTGTGATGTAGGTGCATGCCATCCCACTGAAGTCCTCATGGGTGATGACCTGTGCATACGCACCTTCAGGAAACATGGTTGCTTGTGGAGGACTTGACAACATGTGCTCCATCTATAATCTGAAGGGCAAAGATGGCAACGTTAAGGTCATGCGTGAGCTTGCGGCACACACAGGTAATGTCAATTCATGAACTGAGTAGCCTAAAGTTGCAGGCTGTAACTTTTTATAAACAAAATAAACAAAAATTTGTTTTTGATAGGGCTGCATGATAAATTGAAAATAATGTCTGTAAAGTACGGTTAAATGCTGCTTCATCTGAAAGCCAGAGGGCACTCTCGTGCAGAAACTCCAAATAAACGCTGCAGAAGTAGTACCATAACACACATCGTTCCAGGATATGCCTATGGGCATCTTTCTATCACTGTTCTTCAAGCCGCCTCGGGTATTTTCATGACAATAAAGTATATTTATAATGATGATGTTTGACAGGTATTGCTTTTTCAAATGCATGACTCAAACTCGCAATGATTTCAGATCGAGCAGCATTACCTACCGATCACAGAGTCGTGCTTCACAGACAAACTGTGCATGAAACATAATCGCAGACTTTGCAATATCATAATTGCTTTAGACAGGTCGATTTACGTGATATTTAGCGTTAATCGCGATTTATCATGCAGCCCTAGTTTATGAGTATGTGCATTTAAAAAATCATTGCTCAAAACTGTCTCCTTATTCTACCCCAATTTACATCACTAAGCTTAAAATAAGCATTTTTAAGTTAAACCGCCAAGTGAAAGTTCACAGGAAATGTCGGTTGAACACCATTTGACGTCAACCCATTTAAAGATCAATATGTAAAGTTATATTATTAAAGTTAAAATTTTATGTTTCAAACAAAGATGGCGATAGAGAGACAAAAGTTACAGATTGCACCTTTAATCTTAGCTAACCCGCATTTATTAAACGCCTCTCTGGAACACTTGATTTTGGACGTGTCACATAGAGAAAGCAAATATTTATGTATTGCTATATTGCTTTAATGTATATTTTACTAATCAAAAACGTAAACAATTTTTTTAAATAATTTACTATGCTTTATTACCTTATTTGGTAAATAACTGTGTATTAGTGGAGTAATGTACAGTAAACATTTCAATATTGCAGTATAAACCCTATCAGATGATGCAAGATACTGGTGATACATTATGACTTCAGTGTCTGAGAAAGTGATGGGACATTAGGTGTCTTTAGCAATTAAACCTGCTGTTTTGGGTGTTCTGTTAATCAGGTTATCTATCCAGCTGCCGTTTCATAAGTGACAGTGAAATCATCACCAGTTCTGGAGACTGCACCTGGTACACAATCATTTCGTTATTTAATTCTGCTATTAATAATGTATTCAGATAAGTGCTGTTTACTTAAAGTGACAATACCTCTGATCTTTTTCAGCTGTCTGTGGGACATTGAGACAGGAACACAGAAGACCATCTTTGCCGGTCACCTGGGAGACTGTATGTCTCTGGGTATGGCCCCTGACTTTAATACCTTCATCTCAGGAGCCTGTGACTTCACGGCTAAACTGTGGGACATCCGTGACGGCCAGTGCAGACAGACTTTCGCAGGTCATGAGAGTGACATCAATGCCATTGGGGTAAGAATGATCACCAAGGAAGCGTGAAATCCCTAAATCATGTCACAATCTTTGAGTTTTAAAATTTACATAAGTGGTGCATGAATTTAACTATTGCTCAAACCATAGGATTTGGCTAAGGGTGTCGACTTGGTTTGAACATTGGGAAGCTCGGGATTGAAGTGTCAACTGTGTGTTTGTTTGCATTTCTCATTGTATTCATATTGGGGTGTTGCATGTGCTAGTTTTAATTATTTGGAGGGTACCTTGCGCCAATACCCCCCCTACCAGAACTACGAATGTGGATTTGACACTTCAAGGTTTGGATTCAACAAGCAAGCAACCATAATGCAACCAAATCTGAATCAAACTACAGTCTCAAAGCAGAATAAACTAAATTTTATTAACATTGTTATAATCTATGCTAAATCATACCTCTCTCTCGATCACTCCTCAGTTTTTCCCCAATGGTAATGCAATTATCACTGGCTCCGATGATGCTTCCCTCAAGCTGTTCGACCTGCGTGCAGACCAGGAGCTCATGACCTTCCAGGACTCAAGCATCATGTGTGGAGTAACCTCTCTCGCTCCATCCTTTTCTGGAAGACTCCTTCTCGCTGGGTACGACGACTTCAACTGCAACGTCTGGGACACACTTAAGGCCGAGAGAGTGGGTGAGTTGAAAGGAAGAGATAAAAAGTTCGGAATATTACTATGAGTATTTTTGGCTTGTGGAGTCATCATTGCTTTTGTAATTCTGTTTGATGCTACTAGTGAAGGAAACACACCTCAACTTTCTACAGCACAACTTTTTTCTACAATAACGTTTTTCGTCCACAGGATCATTGGCTGGTCATGACAACAGGGTGAGCTGTATGGGAGTAACAGGTGATGGGATGGCCTGCTGCACAGGATCATGGGATAGCTTTTTGAAGATCTGGAACTAAGATCTGTCATCTCTGAGACAGTCAATATTAGCAGAATATATCAATGACAGGGTAAAACGTAAAGGTGACAATTTACACAGGACTATGGCAGATAGTTATAAGCAAGGGGATGTGTTTGTTGTGCCAAAACACAACAAGAAGGGTTGAGAATGAAACGATGGGCTGACTCGTAGAAAATCTTGTCAAAGAAATCATGCAATAATACAAATTTATTTTCAGGGACAGCTAATGCAAATGTGGGTATTTATAAGGCAGTTACCCGTCTGGGGATTTCTGATGTAATCTATGGATAGGGTCATTATTAACACAAGTGTGTTAGAACACATTATCAATATAGCATATGAATTAAGACTTTCAACATTAGTTGAGTCAAGCTTACCGATATCTACATAACAAATCCTATGCTATCAAACCTGTATGACAGAGGTTGCCAAAATAGTTGTGCAAGATCTCTGATTATACAATTATTTAAATCTACACAGGAATACATTTTCACTTTTATACAGTGTGGTTTACACACTATAAATAGATCAAACAAGAGTTTAGTGAGATTGAAGCTTTTGATGAATTTAGTGTTCGTTTTTTGATGGCGCATAAATAGTATCACCATTTTTCTTTTCTGTTCTTTTTCTTTATTCAAGTCAATAAAATACTGAGACAATACTGACTCAATTTTCTGCAAATCTGCTTTGAATCTTCGGTTCCACAAATATTGAATCATTTGAATGGACAAATTTCAACATTTTAGTATGCACAACAGATTTTTAAAAAGTTAATGTAATAATACTGTTCTGGACAGCCTAAAAAGACTTTGCAGATGTGCAAAAGTGTGAATTAAACTTGTATATGCATACTTCTATAGACCACTTTGATGTGAACACTGGTCCAGAAGCACTCTCGGTTTCAGCTTTTATTCATTCATTTAATCTTGAATAGATTAAGATATTTGTTTAACAATTTAAATTGGTTATACATTTTCTGTTGGGTGTATTTTGTTTAAACTTTTGTGTAGTGTTAAAAAACTGAAACAGGAAGTTCTTCCGGACCAGTGTTGCATCAGCGTTGTCTACATCATCCGAAGAGGTCTATACCTGGAATTACCGTTACTTAGTCTTTGTCACAGTTTCTCATACAAAGCAAAGACTTAAAGATCCCATCCACACTGTCCTCACATCAGCTCAAATATAATAAAGACAAAAATGCCTAATTTAAAATATCAGCTTTATTTACATTAAAACAGTGTTTATGCACAAAGAAAAACATACACATACACACACACGAGAATAAGAACAATGTAAGAAAGAAAAGAATCACCATAAATGCAAACTGTAATATACACTGTGTTGGGCGAAATGTTTCTGTACTGTACACTTCAGTTTACTCATTCTCCTTGTTGAGGGAGAGAATCAGAGCCCTCCTGTCCATCTGACTGAACCTCTGTTTTTCAGGTGTGGCCACTTTCAACTTCATCTGAACGAGAGACATTTAGAGATTTGTTTGACAATAGATTAAATGAAAATGATTACATAAAATGTGCATCTAAATGTGCACTGAGGTGATTGACAGTTCTTTCATGTTCAGTTACCTGTGAGTTACGGTCCCGGGGTGAATTGGCCTCCTTCAGGATCTGCAGAGGCGATCTACCCTCACCAATCAGAACTTTATCTGGAATATTTAAATCCAGGTTATAACCACTGAAAAAACAACAACAACAACATTTCAATAAAGTCCACCGTCACATAGACACTCACCTCTGGGCCTCTGTTTGGTTCGCACAACCATATTGTTGTTCTCATTGGTGGCTGGTTTCTTAGCAGAAAGTGGTGAAGACACGGTTGTTTTTCCACGTGCTTGCACCCCTCTCGCTCGGACACCATTGGTTCCAAAGCCCACTCCCAACCATTGAGGTTTAAAAATAGCCTGACTCGGGCTGCGGGTATCAAACTTCGGGCACCGTATGCCACACTGGACCGTTTCACCCTGGATGTTAGTCAATGGGCTGGATTTGATGGAGGTGACGGGAGGTTGAGGTGCAGAAGGTTTGGTCACCTCAGGCTGCTCGTGGCTCTGCTCTGGTGCAGCTGTGACCTGATAGAGACGGGATTTGAACCAGTCAATCACTTCAATATTTAAAAAGTCACAAAGCATTTCAATAAACTCAAAAACATACCTGCTCTTCAGAAGTCAGTGTTAAGACATCATCCGCTTCTGAGATCACTTCAGCAGCCGGCGTGCCATTCTCTGTAGATCGTGTTGGGATTGAGAAACAACCATAGGAGGGATCTTCATTCAGCGCACCCTCAGAAGGAGGTAGAGGAGTGAGAGGACGCTGCTCCTCCAGAGACGACGAGTAAATGCCTTCACGACAGGCAAGAAGACTCAAGCTCAGCTCCTTCCTCAATGGAGAATTACCAAGGTGCAGAGCTTCCTCCGCCTCTTCCAGCGAGGGCTCGCTGTCCACCTCCACTTCTGCCTGAGTTTCCCCAAGCAGCACAAACGGGCTGCTGCAAATGGAGCCGTAACCCTCTGAGGGAGAGATGACCAAAGGGGTGGACACAGTATCCGTAACAGCATTTATAATGCCCAAATTGTGGCGTTTCTCCAGGGGGAGCAGATGTTCTTTGGTGCTTGTGTCGTTTTGCTCCTCACTGCATAGGCTGGGGTGTTTGGTGAAGGAGACGGGAGGAAGAGGGGCAGGGGCAGAGTCGCCGGTCTTGACATCATTGAGAAAGAAGGTGCTCAGCCGGCGGGCGAGAGAGGTGATGCTGACTGTCAAGGAAGTCAGAAAAGGACACAAATATTGTAATAAGATGTTTGCTTGTGAGATCTTAATGGTTACAAAAGAAAATAACTATTTTCTTACCCTTTACTGGAGTTCGGGTGACTCCGGGAGTGGGAGAGCGAGGGTCAACAAACACAGGCCCAACTGACTCCACCACAGGAAGAGAGTAAGCCACACCCACCTACAGTAAAATACATTCAACGGTTAAAAAACACGTATTAGATGTACTGCTTACGTGTGGGCCCGGCCGAGGCGTGCCCTGTTTTGCTTCAGAATCTGGTTTGACGCAAAGAAAAAGTGTTTACCTGTATAGGTGTGCGGTCTAAATCACAGGAGGGTGAACGGGGGTCAGCTAGTCTGGCCACATGCGCTGCTTTTAGTCTCTGGATGGGATCTGGCTGTGGCGTCGAAGCCATAGACATCTTGCTTTCACTGGAACCCATTTTAATCGCTGTTTTGGAAATGAATAGCACAGCTGATGAAAACATGCCATTGAAAATTAATATAAAAACGTAGGTGTGCAGCGTTTATGTGTAAAAGCACTTTTAAAAAGCATATAGACATTATATAAATCAATAAAGCAAAAAATCGGATTGTGCCTGAACAAGCCACGTGCAGTTTTGTCAGCTAATCATGCATGTATGTGATAGAGTTGTCGAATACATATTACTTTATTGTCTGCAAGAACGGATAAATAAAACATAAGGTCATTGTCCAGTAAACAAAATCAAACTCACCTTAAAGATCAGCGTGTTTCGACCAGATATCAAAAAGTTCCCTTTGTTTTTTTCGCCTCAAGATCTGACCAAATATTACTGTTTCGTCCCAAACGTCTACAACAGACATACACTACATACAGCTGAAAGTAAACTAACAATGATGTAAATCCTCCACAAAGTCGCTCTCCAAACTCCGTGTGACTCGGCCATTTAAATGGGCCGTTCTGTGTTTGCGGTTATTTTTAAACAGACCAATAGATGAGCGCTGGGGCTCCTGCCTCGCTTCTGATTGGCTGAGGCGTGTATGTAGGCGTGGGCTGCTTTAACATAGGCCTGTGGTTGCGATTTGAAAAACAACTGCGTGTTGATGTCACTGGATTCGTCTTTCGCAATTATTTACAGTTAAAAAACAAGTAATAAAGTTAACTTATAATTTATATATACCCTTTGTTATTTTGTGTATTTATTTGAAGTATTAGTTTAAACATTTCAAATGATGAATATCATGTATATTACAAAAAATATGACGTGTACATACTTAAACTTAAGTACATATAATTTCTACGTTTAAATAATGATATGCATTTTTAAGTCAAAGCTTTATTGCTTGAATTACATATAACAGCTTGAATTGGCTATATGCAATACAACAATTATGCTACAATACACAATATGGCAAGTAGAATTTACAATTAGGCAAATTATTTTACAGCGTTAGCAGACTTCCTATAGCAAAGAGTGCTTTCAGACCTCTTGACTGAGACTCACAACCTGTCCTTAGTTCACAAACTTTCACCGGTATGACATTTAGGCTTGAGAACATATTTATAGCTCAATATCCCTCCACTCAAACAGAGGCAAGTATTTTTGAGCTCACAGTGCAGGGACTTTATTTGTCCCATATGAGATATATTACTGTAATAATAGCAAATAATAAGGATAATTGCAAAAACTGTGATCGTCAAGATGATAAAATGATAAAAACAATAACAAGCTCTATGTCAGTGTAAACCTGTGAAAAAGCTGTAGTTAGACTGTAGTGTAGTTGAACTTCATCCTCTGTCTTGTGTTTATTGATGTACCTTGGACTTTTTCTCAAGCGCTTTAGTTCATTTGTCTGTCTATTAATGCAGGGCTGGGGCTGAACGGGTTTTTCACGCTCTTTCGTTCACTTTCATTTCTTCCTTACTTCTCATCACAGACAAAATCGTGGCCCCGTAACTCTGTTGAAATCTCCAGTCTTGAAGTAAAAACATGTCTCTCCACACTCACATTCTATCTCCCTCCATTCCTTCAACCCCTCCACACTTCATTCAGTCTCTCCCTCTCTGTGACAGAAGTGCCTCATCAGTGTGTCCAGATCTCGCCGGTCAGCGGCGGCGTACAGTGAGCTTTCTCCCATCATGCTCAGCGCCATACGCAGAGTGGACCAGATGTTGTCTGACATCACTGTTGCTGCTGCACCTGGTCCTCGACCTGCACCTCCCTCCCCATCTCCTGCAGCCTGTTTCTGCAGAGAAAGGGCCTCTAGGAAGTGCTCTACTGCCTCCCTGATAGAGAAAAGGCATTATTGTTGTGTTATAGTAGCTTTTGTGGCATGTAATTTAATGCTTGCTTAAAATAAATAAGTTAGGAACTATTCATTTCATTTAGGAGATCTTAATACTAGGTCTGCCATGACTAACCTGTGGGCACCCAGGTTGACGCAGCTGATGCCCAGGTTATATCGGCTACGTACAAAACCAGGCTGTAACTCCAGTGCTTGTCTGTAAGCAGCTACTGCTTCCTCTGAGTGGTTCCCATTAGCAAGAGTCGCCCCCAGCTTGTTCCATAACAGATAATCCTAAACATGAGAAAATAAGAGAGAATAAGATAAGCATATAAAACCACTAACTGCTATGTTGAAGAGTCAATCAGATACTGGTACTGACTTATTCAAAATATTATCACGTTTAGTATTAACACAATATCAATAATCACTGTTATTAATATAACAGTTATCGTCAATACCAGTATACACCCCAATCTTAAATAAAGACTTCAGTTTTAATGGCCAGTGCTAAAAGCAGGTGTAAATGGGGTCCAAATGTTTTGTGATCATTTCTTCAAACCATATTCACAGGTATGAGGTGCAAATGCTAAGCCGTTCTAAAACATCCTGGACAACACCGAACGACCACCTCCTCACCCATCAATCAACCATTGAGCCGACTGCGATCACAAGCACCTAGTTACAAGGTGTAAACGTGTCCATCCCACCAGACCGCCTGATCTGATTAGCAGAGACACAGGTGTAAACAGGGTTGTGATGTGATTAAACAGACCTGTGGTGTGACAGACAGAGCTGCTGTGAAACAGTCCACAGCCTTGTCATACTCTCCGCTCAGGTTGAAGAGAACTCCCAGCCCACACTGCAGCTCAGGGTCCACCTGTGTGGGATCAGCGGCCGCTGCACTCAGAAACAACGACTGAACTTCATTAAACAGTGCTCTGTAGAAGAGAAAGAACAACACAGATGATGTAAGTTTTAATAAAAGACAACATAACCCCCCCCACACACACACAACCCAGGACATTATACCACAAAAATACAGCCTATAGGATAAATCCAATAATTCATTGAAGAATGTTACTCTGGCAGAAGGGATCCAAATCTCTCCCTCTCTTTGTCTCTCTCCCTCGCCTTCTCTCGCTCATGCTGCTCCAAGATATTCCGGTATTTAGGGTTGTGCCTCAACCAATCCCGAAGAGTCTCGCAGGCCTGCCTGTGCAGTGACTCATTGGTGAAGCTCACAGCTAGTGCCATGAGGGCTGTTAGATTGTCCTTCTTTAGCTCAATACATCTGAACACAATAAATAAGAAATATACTCCGTCAGATTTATACCAAACTGAACTGCTTTGCAAACTGCAGTTATAATTTTTACCTCCGGAGGGCGCTGATAGCGGCAAACTCTTGCTCGTTCTCTGCCTGGCAGGTGCCTAGATATTGCCAAGCCTGCAGAATTATCACATACACAGTCAGCAGTTTTCAAAGCCAAGGAACGCAGAACACAGCTAGAATCTCTTGAGGCATAATGTATCATCAGTTTTTGGTTGATGATAAATAATTATTCGTATGTGGCTCTGACCAGCTGGTTGTCTGGCTGTCTCTGCACGGCGCTCTCAAAGAGTCGCACGGCTCCTGGAATGTCCCCTGCTTGCATTCTCTTCACGCCCTCAGCAAATGGATCCTCGTGGGACATGTAGGGGTTGTCTTCTTCAAACTGATATCCCTATGTGATGGGACAATCGGCATGAAAGAATGACGTTTATAACATTGTTTTATGCTGACAGTTTTGCTAGCTAAAGTTGAATACAAGTTTTTGAAGTGTCTATATATTACGGTACCTTGTCATAAGAGCTACTGAGCATCTGGTCAAAGTCAGAGAGCCAAGGGTGAGCTTCTGCATCCCTCTTTGCCATTTCCTCCCACTCCTGCTGGAGCTTCTCCCAGAAATCAACATCACTCTAAATTCACACAAAACAAAACACACAAACGCAAATTAATTTTTATGTATGTCTGAATATTAAAGGGATACTTCACCCAAAAATGAAAATTATGCCATCATTTACTGACCTCCGATGAACACAGAGAAATATATTTGGAAGAATGCTTATAACCAGACAGATTTTGCCCCCCATTGACTTCCATTGTAGGAAGAAATACAATGGAAGACAAAAGCGCCCCAGAACTGTTTGCTGTCCTACATTCCTCAAAATGTTTTTGTGTACAACAGAACAAAAAAAAAGATAAAGTCATTTTTCCTACTATGGGAGTCAATGGGGGGCAAGACCTGTTTGGTTATAAGCATTCTTCCAAATATCTTTCTCTGTGTTCATCAGAACAAAGACATTTTTACAGATTTGGAACAACTCGAAGGCGAGTAAATGATGACAGAATTTTCATTTTTGGGTGAAGTATCCCTTTAAGTTCAAATGTGAGTGTAAAATCCGTCTCACTTCCACTGCTGCCTTGGCCTGTTGAAAATCTGGCCCATAAGTTGCGAACTCATCCACCCAAGATTCTGCTGAATCTGCCGAAACCTACAGAGCACATCGACATGCCGGCCTGTTAGCAGTCTCCAAAATACATTACTAAGCCTGCAATGCTTAAACACTACTCAGCAAAAGGAAAAAGAACAACACAGATTGTGATGAATGAGAGTGGGGGAATAAAGAAAAGATGTATTGGGAAAAAGGAAAGATTAGGCTGACAGAGCATGAAAAACTTCTCACCATCATTCATCCATCTTTCTTCTAACTAAAGATAGCAAGCAATGTTCTCTAAAGGTAACTTCGATAGGAAGTCGGTATGGTCTCAAGAGTTGCGAGAGGGGTATTAGCTGTAAAAGTCTTGTGCCGTGCTGTGATGCTGATTATAAAAGCACTATTAAAGCAACGGTTTGATTGCGTACTTTGGGGTCAATGTGGTTTGCTCGGCAGGGGCTAGTTAACAAAAATGACTAAACTAAAATGAAAGACAACTGCAGGGCTACTGCATTACTGTGGTCCTACCTGTCTGGTGAAAGTAGCCCATTGCTCTGCCTGTTTAGCTTTAATTTTGTCATTCTTCTTTTTGCCCTCTTGAGTTTCCACGTGCACAGTCCCTTCCCCTGATTTCAGGTACTGAGCAGCCAGTATAGGACGGAGGGTAGGGAGGGGAATTTATGGATATTCGGTGTAAGGAATTATTGTTGAGGAAAGTGGGATGTTTAGATTTTAGATATGGACGGAATTTAAAAGGTTAAAATCAAGTTAAAGTCAAGATGATGTCATGATAAGCTTCCATGACCAAAGGAAAAAGGGGTTATTAACAATTAAACTATTGCTTGTTTGAACCATAGGATAAAACCAAAAAAACTGTTAAGAAACTAAAAGTGAACTAATTTTAAACTAACTAACTAAGAAACTAATTTTTTAAAGCTAGTTTCCAAGCATAGTCCCAGACATTTGTGATCATTTAATACCCAAGAGCGCATACTGGTAAAGACATCCAATATTCTATGTAGTTCTTCTGGCTAAATCTGCCTAGCAGCTCAAGAAGAGCCAGAGCCAAGAAGTCTGCCAGGAGGCTAAAGTTGCACCCTTCAGAGCGTTTCCTCTATTGGAGGAGATGGGAAGGGCTCGTACCTGGTTGAGGCTGGAGGCCCAGTGTTGTGCCTCCTTGGCCTGTGTTCTATCAGTGAGCTCTTTTCCTGCTCTGTCCTCCACAGTCACACTGCCCTCGCCAATCTGCCTAATGAACCGCAGGAACTACACAATAACAACAACAATAACAGCTATTACACATCTACAGCTAACAACAAACACACACACATACAAGTCCACCACTGGTTTCTTGACAGTTGGGTTCAGTCACAAGTAAACCACAGAGAGGAAGGAAACACAGCCAAAGACGTTTAAATTTCCCAAATTACAGCACACGATAAAGCATGAGCAGAGTTAAATAGAAACGACAGAGGAAACCAAAAAGGTGAAGCAATGACCATGAAAAGGTGAAAAACGTGACATCACTTTATCATCTGCCAGAAGACAAAATAAAACCGGAATATAATTTTTTAAAGAGACAGTTTACCCCAAAAATGAAGGTTTTTCATCATTTACTTACCCTCATGTCATTCCAAACTTGTATGACTTGCTTTCTTCTCCAGAACACAAAAGATATTTTAAGGAACCAAAAACACTGCCCCCCATTGACTTCCATTGTATGGACACAAAACCACTGAGACATTTCTCAAAATATGTTATTTTATGTTCCACAAAAGAGTCTTTCGGTTCTGAATAACTTGAGGATGAATAAATGATAACAGCATTTTTATTTTTGGGTGAACCATAACTAACCTAAATCTAATAATCAGCATTGGAGTTTGGGTTCCTCGCCACAGCAGAGCAGTGCAGTGTTGGCTTGCTCACCGGGAGACTGCATTTATTTATTTATTTATTCATTTATTTATTAGATATTATTTATTATAATGATCTTGCTTGGTCTATAAACACCATGCACTGTGCTGTGTTTTACCTTTCTGTGTTTTTCTTATTTGCTCCTGTAAAGCTGCTTTGGAACAATGCACATTGTGAAAACCGCTATATAAATAAAATTGAATTGAATTGAATTGAATATCATCCACATTACAAAGAGCATACTGTAGGTTCACAAAAGCTCTACGATGTAAAGGGATCCACTGAGACCACATTAACCGTTTATTTGAACTCAAGTGATGTCTCGTGACAGATCATTTGTGTGATGTGATATTCCAGACAACACTGCAAAGGTTATACTTTAGTCAAAGTGTTCAACAAAATAATCAGATCATAAATATGTTCCCCAACTCATTTGTTAATGCATTTCAGGTGCATAATATAGTATGCATGTTTGGTCATCTATTTCTGTATGGACGTTGACTAAAGTGTTCTTGAAAACAACACAGCCCAGTGCTAGTGCAGTGACGTGCTTCATGTTCCTCTCACCTCTGTGTTCTTTAGTTTAGGATCATCCACTTTGGCAAGGAGCTCATTTGCTGTCTGCCTTAGTTCATCCCCTGCCTGATATTCTTGTGTCCTGGTCGGATCAAAATATATTAGAGTTCGCACAGGATATAATGGGTGAATAGTAACTCATTTCCACAAGTCAAAACGTCATAATATAATATTTTCTCTGCACTACAGTGTCCAAAGGATGTCTAAGGCTATATCAACTAGTCAGTTAACCAATGTAGTTCAACCTTGTGTACTATTTCACACTACATAAAATACCATTCTTTGTCTTGCTCTCTATCTCCCAAATCTCCCAGCCACAACTTCTCCTCTGATTGCTCAAGGTACTCCTCTGCCCAGCGGCCGGGGTCTACAAGACAAAAAGAAGGGAACTGAGTGGTAGAGATATAATGGAGGACAACAGAGAATGCTATAATAGAGAATTTATTTGCTATATAAATGTCTTTAAAATATATTGACCTTCCACATCACTGATAAATTCTCTGGTCCAATCAGCATCAGCTGGATCCAGACCAGCCTGTCCGGGAGAAGCGGCGGAGTCGGCGTTAGAAAGAAACTCGGCCGCCCAATCACCAGACAGCGCCAGGGCAGCCACATCAGGAGCTGGAAAACAGAAAAAGATCAAGTTATAACAAATAGGAAGGTGTAAAATATATTTGTGTATGTGTGTGTGTGTGTGTGTGTGTGTGTATACCTACCTCTCTGAGGAGCCTGTCTGTAACTCTGTTGATCTATCTGTTGCATTTCTTCCAGCAGTTGGCCCATATCAAAACTGTGAGGAGGCCGTTGCGGGCCCTGTAGAAATTCACTCACCAGCTGCATTTCAAAAACAAGACAGCAGTCCATTAAGCCATTATTAAAAAGGAAACAATGACAACAGAATACACATTGGAACACGATAAGACCAAATCCGCACCTCCTCTTCAGTGGCTATTTCAATTGGAGTAGGAGGAATCTAATGGAAATATGGAGAGAGCAAAACAGAAAGAAAGACTAAGACACTTAAGCCAAAATATTTACATGATTAATCCAGCTCTGTGATATTAGTTCCAATGGACCACAGTACAGTGCAGAGAAGTGTACAAATAATCAAGCAGTGTTTGTATTTTTAATAAAATTTCAATAGCTTACAGTGGGTGTTGATCTGTGTCTCCAAGCCCCTCCTTCTTGGGTCATGTGACCAGTTAGTTTCATGAGGGGATTGGCCGCCCCACATTCGGCTTCCACTAACTCCCGCATCGCCATGGCAATACAGAGTCAGACAAGCCCAGAATGACACTTCAGATATCTAAAAACGAGAGAAATAAAGTACATATAACATAAAAACATTAACATAACATAACAACAACAATCTAAGAAACGCAGTTTGAGTCTTGTTCTCAACCTCCGTGCTGAGCTGTAACTAAGACACTGAATCATCAGCTTCATCCCATCATCATAAATCCAACAGACTGAGCCCCCTTTCCACTGGCATAAACATATTTTCCATAACCTTAAAAGGATGAAAGGATAACATAGATTTCATTGATCCTAAAAAACTGGAACAGTATAACCGAGCTTCTACATGGCCAGCCTTCTCCAAAAACCTGTAGCAGAATTATCTTTTTGTCTTATTAACGCAATTATTATTAATAAACATTCAATGTGTGTGACATTTGATGGAAAATGAATGGGAAAGCGGCTGATCACATGCAAATCTTTTCATGTGCATTGAGAACTGCAACGTGACATACTATGACACACTTGTGCTCTGATCATAGCAGACAGATATCAACGAGGGTCTTGCTCATACTTACTATCAGCGTAGCTTCCTGATATTACAGTATGTAAACATTGCTGAACATAATCACGAGTTTCCTAAAATGTAAATGTAGGTTACAGTATAACGTTACACATCCAGACATCCGGTTAGCTCTTCACGGCGGTGTTTCTGCAGTAACGTTAGCTATGAATGGTTATCCTAGATAGCAGATTAACTGATTATGCTGTTAGCTTACATGCTACATAAACTCCTCTCACCTGTACAAGCGACGTTGTCACCTCTCCTCCCCTCCGTTAACTGATAAATATGGCCGTAAAAACGACAGCCACTAACGTTAGCAGACTGCTAACAATACGGTTGAGGTAAACGAACCCGTGTTGTCGTTGCATGAAGTGTAAAGTTAACGTTAAACGTTCCGCTGGTGACCCTCCTGTCTTTATTTACCTTTGCCCCATGGCCCTCTGAAACAGCAGCGAACCAGCCATACGAATCCACACAGTTCGCTCAGGCTATTCACCAACGTGATTTGCGTAAATCCAAACCGTTTAACTGTGCTGTGAGTGGAGGCAGGAGGCGCGAGATTTTCGTAGAGCTTGCGTAAAATTCCTAAAGTGACAGCGCGTGCATTGAATGCAGGTTGATTACCTATTGTTTTAACATCCAGCATGTTTGTTATAATTGTGTATGAAATATGGGTTAAAAGGGTTTGTAATATTAATTAATATTAAAGACAATGTAAAAAGATCGTTAAATATCGTTAAAGGTTGAATGGGCATCATTAAAAAAAAGCAAACAAATGTTTTTAAAATATTTCACATCCAACAGCTACACGTGCTTCTTTATAGACGGTTTCAACGTCAAAAAACATCAATAAATGTTACGTGGCCCAAACTGAACTTACGGTAGACCTCCGCAAACAATCTAACTGTTTTAATTTAATTTAATATACAATAAAAATATTAAAATTAATTAATATGAATATAAATTAAATATAAAATTAATTGTTATAACCAAACACAGACCGGAAGTTCGGGCCAGGCGCGTGCGACGTGCGTCCAATGAAACCGTCGCAATAATTTCTAAATTGAGTAATTTGTGTATTTATTAATTTTGTACTTTATTGTTATTTTGTTCTGCAGCTGTCACTTGGATACATTTAACCAGAGTCAACAATAACTTGTTTTCGACATTGACACCAACAAAAAAATCACAGACCACACACTGACGTAATCCGTGTGTTTTTATTATGAATTTTTTGAACAGATTATTTCTTCAGACGGTTATCAACAACAATCAATATAATCCATTTGTAAGTAGAATTAACCGTCAATAACAACCGTTGTGTTGTTAATGCAAGTTTATCCATTCTTAGTATCACACTGTAAAACAACAGGCCTTTATTTACTGACAGGTTTCCACTGTACATTTACACAGACAGAGAGATAGTCACGGGAAGAAAGAAAGAAAGAGAGTGCGAGCAGAAGGGAGGAAAGGGTGGCACAGTTGTACATTCAGAAACCAAAAAAAAGCAGTGGCAGTATCTAAAGATAGGGAGGACAGAGAAGGAAAAGAGGACAGGTGGGAAAAGAGAGACAGGTGCATGATGAAAGGGATGGGAGGTGAAAGTGTGATAGGCATAACAATAATGTGCCTTTCTGTTTCACTGTGATTCAGATATTAAGTTCTTAAATTACACAATTTAACACACAAATAAATAGACATTCATCAAGCCAATCATTACCGCTCTTAATACTAACACTATTATTGTCATTATCACTGTATATATTACCAATAGAGATATTAGAAAAAAATAACTAGCCTATTTGAAAGTGCAAAGACTTAAAATGAACAAAAATAATGGAACTGACAAACAAAAAATGATAGTAATAGTCCTTTGTATTTACATACATTTAAGTACAATCAAAATTGCCCAGGTTGAGCTAACATTCTGATACAGCAGAGGGCATTGCACTGTACTGTGAGGTGAGAAGAGGAGCACAAAAGATCTGCAAGTTTGCGTAAAAGTGATCCTGCTATTGGGACTTAAAGAAAGCAATCGCCTACCTATCTGTAGTCTATCGATAATACTAAACACCTTTACGACTAATCCTCTAAATCTGTACATGTGAATTTCTTAGAGGAATGTATCAAGAGATAGATTGTGCAGAGGATTAACAGCGTCTGAAGTTGTTGAGTTTTGTACTCAGTATGCTGGGCACTAGATGTTATATTCATTTAAAAATGATGCAACTTGTGACCTGATTCTGAAACGTTCAGAGTCAGTTTTCTGATATGAGTTGATAATTTACAGTGTTGTGTTTGATACTGTCTAGTGAGCACATCAATGGTTGTAGGAACGGGTTGTAGGATGAATGACTATATAATTGTGCCATTTTTAAATATTGGGATTTGGGCTAAGAGTGGCAAAATTTTAGTCACACGTCTCAGCAAGAGAGTATTCGTTGTGCATTGCGTTTGTGGGAGCGTACATTCCAGAAAGAAGCATTGCATTCACAGAGGCTGAGATCCCATAATTGTGTCACAGGTTGTGTAACAGGTGTTGAGTGTGTGTGACATGTTAGTAGTGATTCCTGTATTTTGTGTAAGTGGTTGTTTTTGAGTATCTTGGAGTATCTGCTCAGTAGCGCCGGGGGGCGGAGTCTCTTCCCTCTTTCTTGATGATGATTCGTTGGTCATCACTGATATCGTCAGGCGAATCCACTACTTCTTCCTCATCGTCGCAATCTCCTTCCATATCAGCAGCAATGCCCATGCGGTTCTCATATGACTAATGAGGAAAAAAAACAGAGATGTGTAAATAACCAATGCCACGTTATCAATAATGCTGATATGCCTCCTGGTGGATTTTTACCTCCATAGGGTTTACAATAATGGTAAGGGCAGAGTCATCCCATTGGTTACTGCCCTCTTTGCCTCCGCCTCTTGCTCCTTCACCACGTCGGTGGATGGAACGGATGCGGAAGACGCCAAGAATCACCATGACAACCAAAAAGCCCACACACACCATGATGATGACAGTTGCAGCTCCGGGAACAACTGCATGTGGGTGTGAGAAGGAAAGAGAGATTCATATTTTTAAATCTTTAAAGGAGTCTTATCATGACACATGATAACAATTTTCCTTGACATTTTGGGACATGTCAGATAATGTTTCCTAAACACCAACAAGTGGCTGACAATATAATTATAGGGCTTTTGCCTCATTTTTATAGTAGAGTGACGACAGAGTAGACAGAAAAGTAGGGTGTGATTGATCAAGACATGACCCAGGTCGTACCCGAACCTGGTCTCTGTGAGCCAAGCCAACAGCCCTGACATGTCTATAAGCATGTGCACAGCCCACTGTGCCACAGCTTCAACAACATTTATTTTAAACAAGGTTCCTGACAAGGTCCGCTTGTACCAGAGTTGCGGTGTGGGTTTGGGAGTGTGTGTCCACTCAGTTCTCCAGTGTGGTGGGATGGGTGGAGGAACTGCTGCTGAGATGCCAGAAGATGTGACGGATGGTACAGACTGTCCAGAGAATGCAGGAAGTTCACCTGTGTGTAGGAGAAAGCAACACAAGAGAGTGAGTGTAAGAAATGTACAGAAGTGTGAACCACACGTGTTGTTGGTCATGAAGTGTATGCATTGGGTGTTGTGTTCTGTCGGTTTCTTACTTCTAGCGTGAGCTCATTGCTGGTGTAGCGTCCGTTCATTTCTGAGCAAGAGAGACGAAACCTCCTCTCAAAACGGGCTGAGCCCTTCGCTAACCGATAACGAATGGAGCGCAGTACGTCCTCATACACAGAGATGGACTCGGCCCCTGAAAGCGCGAAATAGAAAGAAGATTTTTTTCTTTTGAAATATAAGATTGTACTCCTGACTTGAACCTCACTAAATATGGCCATGTAAATACAAATTTCCATTGATTATATATCTCTCTTAATCCTTTAAAATTAAAAACACTAATTACCGGTGATGGCAATGTAGGCCATTGTGTTAATGATCTCCAGCCCCCTCTCTTTCAATGCCTCCATGTCGACCAGAAGCTCCTCCCTTTCTGGATTTAGCTCCTCCCCCAAGGGCTGGACTTCACACCCATCCAGAGTGTGAGCCACTGCATCTGACATCAGCGCTGAAAAAACCCCCAAAAAGAATAAATAACATTCTTACCCTTTGGCCATAGTGAGATGAGAGCAAAGTTCTGTTTCCTGTATTACACAAGCTCAAAGCTACAGATAACAGAGAGCTGAGGCTGAAGTGAGAGAGTACAGCAGAGGAGTATATAGATTAATCTGAGGGTAGATAAGAAATTCCATCAATTGCTTTGCTTTCCTTTCCTATCGATAGCATTATATATTTGCAACGACATTGCAGCTTGCAAATACAAGACAAACCCTTGACTTTGTAATAAATCTGTGCTGCATTGCCCCTGAAGAAAAGCAAAATAACTATCTTACATTGTAATCAAAGTAGATATAGATCTTTTGTTTTCGTTTAATGAACACCATCCATCTTGGTTAAAACTCCATTCAAGAAAACTTCAAATATCAAGCTATGGTGTAATAATGTTATAATAAAGATGTTTTTAAAGACTTTACCTCCTCCTTCCATGCCCTGGGCAGCTATGTTAACAGCATGAGACAAGGAGCAGACAATGCGAAGCTCGGGAAACAAGGGGACCCCTTGAGGTCCCTCAAATTCAGCGGCTGGACGAGCCAGGTGGGGTCCAACCCCGGAGAGAGAGATCTGTGGGGCGTCAGGCTGGAGCACGACCAAGTAACCCTCCAGCTGTCTGAGAGACAGACAGCTCTCTTCACTGAAACACCTGCAGAGACCCAACAATGTCAGATGAATCATACAGACCATCGTTTGCTGTGATGTCAGGGGCTATTATGATACAACTTGTGTGTATAAACCCTGTTTGTATATACACGTGTGCGTGTGTGTTTCGGAGTATGTGTGCCAATAAATCTGTTCACTGTAATCAGCTGATTAAACTGATCTCCTTCTGAACGATGATACTGCTACAGCTGATTCATATGACCCTCTGACCTGATATCTGGTAACAGTGAAGAAAACTGACTAACTGCCAACAAACCAGCCATACGTTCATCCCCATAATTTTATTTTTGTGGCCCATCATCTCGTGAGCCTCATTCACGGTAGACCAATCACAGCCGACTAGACCATCTGACCAATCACATCACACTAGGCTAGCGGAAAGGAGGGGATTAGACAGATGAATTGCAGAACGAATCATTTGAGAGTCAGTCAAGAAGTAAGGTAAGAATAACTGCCTATTATTACGAAATAATCGTGTTTTTACACCTTCTATGTACATAAACTTGTTGTTGGACACTTAACCAAAGTAGGACCTTAAAAATCCCTAGTTATGTACTCTTTAAAGACCTGGAGGATGAAAGAGGAGTAAGAAGATCTGCGAGACAAGATGGGGCTTGACCATTCATTTTAAATTGTATTCTAAAATGAGCAGGGAGCCAATGAAGAGAGGCTAAAATTGGTGTAATATGATTTTAGCATGTAGCTAAAAAGGGTACATAAACTAATATGATTGCTTACCTAAGAGTGGTGGTCAGTTTCAGAGGACGGACGCCAGGGGTGGCAAATCGTAAAGAGTTTCTGTATGTCACCTGCTGAACAGCGCGGTTGAAACTTTCAATGTCATCTCCCTCTAACACTAGTACAGACTGGCTTGGGTTCACATGCACCTGATAAAGAGAAGCTGGAGTTAGTGAAGTTGAACTAGTTAATAGTTAAAAGCAACTTGAGCTATTGACATGCTTGCTGTTGATTATCACACAAAATGATCTATCTTGTAAAAGCGAAAAAGTGTGTCCTGTAAGGGAATCCCATGGGGGTAATCTATATCAAAGTGAATAAATGTGGGCGATTGTCTATAAATGTGTCAAGCTTGACGTAGTTATATTGTACCTTCATGCCTGAGCCCAAAGTCTCAAGATCTCCGAAATCAAGCCCCTCTCGACAAGCGTACAGACACTCCACAACACTGTGTGGCTCCACATTTCCTGGACGGACGGTCACACCTGACAACAGCCCCTTGTAACCATTTACAAACTTCCCTATAGGAAAAATGAGAATACATATTTATGCATCAATTCAACCAATTCTCCCAAAGATCCACAAAGAAACATAACTAGTGCTTTGTGTTAGCTTTTGTATTAGTGCAGTGTCATAATTTACTTCCTGTATAGTCACATTAACACAGGAAAATAAATGACATTTAAAACATGAAACTCATTTAGACACTCAATTCACTTTCTATTGATCTCGAGTGGCTTGTGAATTATACATCCTCAATCAAACACAAACATACACATTCTCCTGTTCCTCACCTGTGTCTTTGCTCTCCGGCATGGTGTTGTTCAGTATATCTTTAGTTTTCTCCTCTGGCTCTGCAGGAACGAAATAGATTAAGAGCAATAGGATGAAGAAAGTGAGAGTAATTTCATTCATTAGAAGCCACAGCCCAGTGTCAAACCATCGGTTGTGATAAAGCTGTTTTAAAAGGTGATTAACACAGACTAGGTGACCCAGTTAGCAGAACAGCAGGAGACTAAAAGCTTGGGCAACTGTCTGTCTCACACACACACACACACACACACACACACACACACACACACACACACACACACAC